>NC_138965.1:41107500-41687500 GCF_055761805.1 Camellia sinensis
TTATAGAGACAGTGTTTGATTTGGTGGAGATGGAGGATGATGAAAGGCGAGAGCTATTGCAAATGTCAGATTCACAGTTGATGGATATTGCGCGGGTTTGCAACCGTTTCCCAAATATTGATCTGACCTATGATGTGGTTGATGGCGACAATGTGAGGGCTGGGGATGATGTCAGTTTGCAAGTGACCCTTGAACGGGATCTTGAGGGCAGGACAGAGGTGGGACCCGTTGATGCCCCTAGGTATCCCAAAACCAAAGAAGAAGGATGGTGGCTTGTGGTTGGTGATACCAAAAGTAACCAGTTGCTTGCCATCAAAAGAGTTTCCTTGCAGAGGAAAGCCAAGGTCAAGCTTGATTTTGCTGCCCCTGGAGAAGCAGGAAAGAAGACCTATACCCTCTATTTCATGTGTGATTCTTATATGGGTTGTGACCAAGAATATAGCTTTGCTCTTGATGTCAGAGAAGCAGGCGCTATTGAAGACGACAGTGGAAGAGAGTGAGTGACATGCTTAAAAGATTAGACTTCTTTTGCTTTTGTACTGTTGTAAGTTTCCTAACATGTTATTCCTGTTATTGCGAGACCCGGCATATGTTGGCATGTGTTGCACATTTGAGTTGACTCTTTTACTTAAAATGGTTGAGATTGTCTGAAAATTGTTGCTGTCGAAACCTAATTTGTAGCCTTGTGTATTTTCCCATTTATATTAGCTCTCCAATTTGTGATGTTCAGCTTAGGTAAACAGAAAAGAACTGCAATATGCAACAGTTTGCATTATTGTTTTAGATTTGGTCACTTGTGTTGCTTGTTTTCTATGTTTCTCTTTTGCTTTGTGTTTCAACAGCTGCTATAGTTTTCCTGCCATCCGAAATGGGAAAACCGTAGATGACTCTGGTTTCTTGTTTTGTTATTGGTTTCAGGTTCATGCTTTGAAAATTTGATCTTACAAATATCTGAATCCGAATGGTAGGTTTTTGGTAATAGTCATGTGTGATCTTCTCTCGACGATCAAGATATGACAAAACTGTTTAGTTTTATTGTGATTATTTTGTTGTACTTGGAATCCTCTTTATTATGATAATTTGGATGTGGACACATAAAAGTTGAGATGTCGAGATTTCATAACTAGAATTTACAGGGAAACGAAGATAAAGTAGAAATTGGGAAGGTTTTCCACCATCACTGAAGGCCTTTACCATTGGTGATGGTGATGGTGATAGGTGATGGTGATGGTGATGGGAGAGTTCACTGTGGATTTTTCACTGTGGATCTTCTTTGTAATGAGAATTTGGAATTGGATACAGAAAAGCTCAATGGCCCACCCTCATCCTAAACTACCATCCCTACACCTTCTCTCACCAATGGTTGTCTATCTAATTACATTTGGTGCTTTTTATTGACCAATAGCATTACATCATATAAGATGGTATTATTTTATTCTAGGTGTAATTTTTTTTTTTTTAAATTTTGGTTATAGTGATTGGCTTGCCCACTCACCCTAACGGCACCAATTCTGATTTCAAATTTTGAAAAGTTTCAAACTAGACTAATAAAGTCCGAATGTTCTCTCAAATTGAGATGACAACTTGAGAGAAATCAAACGGTAACATTTATCCCCTAATTCTATTTCCTCCATCACTGATTTCTTGATCACTTGACCTGACCCCCTTCATTGGGTGTTCTTCAACTTCTGTGAAACATGCAATCAATGGTCGAATGTTAATAATATTTCAGGTAGAACATTTTTTCCCCTCTTTTTGTACTTTCCTTTTATCTTCTAATGTTAATACTTCTTTTTGGGGGTTGGTTGTTGTTGTAGTTGGTGTTTTTTTTTTTTTTTTTTTCAATTAAGGTCAGTTTATTTTCATCTTTAGTGATTTTTTTTCAATTGATTCAAATTTATTTTTTTAACTTTTTGGATTGGCTATTAAATTTTTTGTTTTTTTTTTTAAATGTTTAGAAAAGCAAAAAATTATTTAATTTTTGTAAGCTTCTTTTATTTATAGAATTTGGTTTGTTTTCATTTTTAGTGATTTTTTTACTCAATTTTTTTAATTTTAAAAATTATATAGTCAAAAAATGGAGTTAAAAAGTAACCAAAAAAAAAAAAAAGGCTAAAAAAGTAAGTTACAAAAAAACAACAATTCTTTCCAACCAAACATTAATCATTTTTTCTTGGATAAATTACACTTTCCCCTTTTTATGGTTGGTTGTTTTCTCACTTTGGCCTTTGAAGTTTGTGTTTTTTTTTTTTTTTTTTTTTTTTTTTCACTTTTGACTCCTTACATTTCAATTTTTTTCCAGTTTACTCTTAAAACTAATTTTTTTGTTCAAAACACAAAAAAAATACCACATTAACCGCACAACATTAAAAAAAAAATATATATATTATTATTATATTGAAATTTGGGTTTGTGTCAAAGGTGTGACTTATATATAATAAAATATTTTTATATCACATGGTTGTTAATGTATTATTTTGTGCCTAATTTTGAACATAAGTTAACTTTTGGAGTAAATTGTAAAAGACTTTAAACATGAAAAGTCAAAATATGAAAAAATAAACTTTAAGTGCGAAAGTAGGCAAGTGTCCAACATAAAAGGGGAAAAGTGTAATTGACTCTTTTTTCTTATTTTTATACTATATTAGTAGTAGAAGTAATTGAGTTCATTTAATACATCAATAATACTATAAATTCACTCTTATCAACTTAGAATTTATCAAGAAAAGAAATCAATGGCTCAGACTCATTTCATATGTGGACCTCACACTTCACTAATTCAATCTCCACCACACAAACACATTCAAGGTAAATTCTTGGTCCATAAGGGTGGGTTCTTGGCATTTTTCTTAATACATTCTTAACTAGTGTACTTAGGCCACTTGTTAATTAATAAAACTCTATTTGATATTATATGGTAATAATTATAGGGTTGATTGGTGAAAAAGTACACACATGTTATTTAGTCCAATGTTTAATTATTATTATTATTATTTTTTATTTTTTTGATAATAAGGAGACTTGTTAAAAAAGTCAATGGCACCAAAAAAATATTCAGTGGTTGGTGGACGACAATTTGTGGTGGCCGATAGCAATGGTTGGTAGGGATGAGATGGACAAATAAGTGACATTGGACAGATAGGTGGATTAGATAAGTAACATTTGAATAGATAGTTGGATAGATATGCAACGCATGCACAGATAGGTAACATTTATTTGAACAGATAAGTGATATTTGAACAGTGGTTGGTGGCGGTGAGGTGGATAGATAGGTGAATAGATAAGTGACATTTGAATATATAGTTGGACAGATAAGTGATGTGTATATAGATAAGTAATATTTATTTAAACAGATAAGTGACATTTAAATAGATAGACAGATATGATAAGTGTCTTTTGGATAGATTAATATTCTTTTAACCCAAAAATATTTAAGTATATGTCTCTTTATTTTTTATTTATTTATTTATTTTTAAATTAGACCTCTAACCTGAATAGGTTCATAATTACATGTTGTAATAGGCTTACAAAATATTAACATTAATACTTTTTAGATAAAAATTATAAAATCAAGGGAGAATTACATGCCCTTAAAATAGACGAAACGAAATTATAGAGACATAAAAATTGTCTCTGCAATTTTTTGCATTGCACCCACTATGTTTTGTAAGCCTTTTTTGATCTTTTACCTTGTATCGTTATCTCTCTTAGGAAAATATTTAAGATTCTAAAAAAAACTTATGCAATTCTATTTATAATGATATGTTATGGTAGGTATTAATTTTTAATTTATTACACTCAATAATTGAAGGCTCAATTTTTATACAATATTATTGTAAATAAATTTATGAGTTAAATATGTGAATCTGTAACATTATTCTTTTCCTTGAAATCAATCCAAAAAAAGTTACTCTCAGTGTCAAAATAATGGTCACTTTTGAAGAATTTAATTTTTTTTTTAGAGTATAATTATTATATTTTTAAAATATTAATCATCTAAAATTACCTTTTTGATAGTATATTTTTAAAAAATATCAATTATCATAAATATACTTTTTATATTATTAATAATTTTTTTAAAAAAAAGACAAAATAATAAATTTATATTATTTTATTTCTTAATTTTTGAAAAAAAAAATAATATTTTAAGATAATAAAAAATAAAATAAGAATTAATATTTTAGAATAGAGAGAATCAAAGTTATCAAAGTCGTATTCATGTATCATACATTCCAATGGCCAAGCCCAATCCGATGACGAGCACGTGCCCAATCCGATGATGTAACATCGTGTTTGGAAGTATATATTAGAAACGTACGTACACCTATGGACAAAGGGAGGGTGATGTGAACGGGGACGAATTCTATATTATTATTATGGGATGTGAAAATATATTTGAGGGTGTAAATTTTTATAATTTTAAATTATTTTAAAATTTTAATATAATATATAATATTTTTTAAAATTTTTAGGGATGCAATCGTCTCTATTTGCACCCTTTAGATCCATCATTGGCTATCAAAGGTTGGTTTCAATTTTATTTTGATAATTCAAATCATTATAAAGTTTATCGAGTATATTATTTATATAAAAAATAAAATTAATCGGACATGCATAGCCCTATGATCAAACCATAATTATTTTTTAAAAAATTATTAAAATTATGTTAACCGTTTATTTTTTTTTAAAAAGATAAATGTAGTCTTGTTAGGATTATAGAAATCTAATTGACTTATTTTTTTCATAGACAATCTACTGCGATGAACATTATCATATGAATAGTTCGGATTATTAAAATAAATTTAAAAACCGCTTCCACATACTCATTATACGGTGATGTGCCTCAACACCCTCCCAAGTCTGAACACATATATCGGTATGTCTCAAATCTATAATTATAACACACTCCCTCTAAGATGTGTACAATATGCAAATTATGTTATTTGTGAATTTTATTATCACAAATGGCATGACTTAGGGTAGGTTTGGTATTGGCTAATATAGTTAACTTTTTGGGTTGAGACTTTTTTAGCATGGTTTGGTATTTGTTTTAAGACTTTTTTCACTTTTGTGAGAGAAAAAGTGTAATGATTATGGGTAAAAAGTAATATTTTTGTCTTAGGCCCCGTTTGGGGACTTACCATTTTAGCCAAAAAGTCAAAAAGTTACTCTTTTAGTCAAAAAGCCAACAACTCATACCAAAAAGTCAAAGATTCTCTTTTCTCTCTACTTTTTGCACATCTTTTCGTAATTAGCCAAAAAATCATCCCAAACATATAAGTTTTTTTTACCTACTTTTTTAGCCAAACAGCCAAAAAGTTACTAAATTAGCCTGTTCCTAAACGAGGCCTTATTGGCTTTTATAGTCAATTTTGTCTTTTTGTGATTATTTAGTCCAAAAATGAATGTGAAACCGGGGCTTAATACTATAAGAATAATAACTAAAAGAAACTTTCAATTATAACTAAACATCAAATGAGATATAACCAAATAACTCGTAGATTATAACTGAAATTTTGTCATAATAATGTGTCATAACTAACAATACAGTATGTAATAACCATTGACTTAAAAATCATAACCGAAGATGCATATGTACACAAAATTTCCCAGTTTAAATATATAATGTAACCATCGAAAGGGTAATTTAAGAATAAAAATTTATAAATATTTGACATAAAGAGAAGCAAACATCACCTATACTAATGGTTTGCACACTCAATGCTTGTGTAATTTAAGTAGATAAAAATAAAACAAAATATTTACCTATATTATGTGCTACTGAAGTGGTAAATATTTTTGTTATTTGACCCAAAATCCAAATCATATTTCTCCAATCTATTTTTTTTTTATTATTTATAAAAATAGAAAAGTAGACACTTTACAACATAAGCTAAAGTTTCAGGAAATCACAAGGAGTGTTCACCTTATATATAGTATAGAAGATAGATAGATAAATATAGAAGATATGAAAATTCTATAGTACACAACTCATATGTCCCATTTAAGACGTTTGTAATATTTAATTATGATCCATTTTAGTGTTAATTATGATTCAGTTATGATTTATCGTAGTATTAGTTATAATCAGGGGTGTGTACGGTGTGATTCAATGCGATTTGATGGTAAAATAATAAATCACGAATAATGGATTGGCAAATAACCAAATCATGATTTGAATGGTTTGAATAGTTTCAATTTGTTAGTTGATTGAAAAATAATATTAAATAATTATCAAGCACTGCATAATATATAATACTAATTTACATAATATTTTTCATATATATAATACTAACTAATTTTATATAATATTTTTTATATATAAAACACCAATTTAAAACAAATTCAATATTTTAAATATCTCTCATATTGATTTTTACTTTCATATTTCATTAGAAATATATATATATATATATGTGTGTGTGTGTGTGTGTGTACACAATAGTGGGTCAGGACGATTTCTGAGGAGGATTATAAATTTCAAACTGCAGATGAAACTAACTCGCGGATCAATGCAAATTGAGCAATTTTAGTGAATTAGACAGTATTTTGCACAACTCTAGTCATGATCTATTGTGATATTAATTATGACCTATTGTAATATTAATTTGATTATGATTCAAAATATCTTTATTTATATCTTATATATTATGTTTGGTTCTGATTCATTATTATTTTTTTAGTTATAATTGAATATTTCCTGCCATGCTTGCTATGCAATGAAACGGCACTGTTTTTCCCTTTCTTTTTCTTTTTCTTTTTTCGTTTGTTTTTTATGTAAGGGTTTTATTATTCTTATTTTATTATAATAAAACAATCTATCTAACTGCCGCCGTCTTCTTCCCTGCAGTCTTGTAGGGTGAAGGGGTGCGAACTGGGCATTAAGTGTTATGTTAAAGACACATAGAGTGATGTAGAATTTGTAACCCATTTTATCTTTTATTGTATGGTTTATATTAGCAAAAAATTTGTGCTGAATTTTTTTTTTTTTTAAAATAGAAAATATAATAAAATAATTCATCGAGCAAATCAATTTATCAAACTAAATTGTATTTTTTTTAAAAGATTATTTTGAAATTAAAATCAAACAAACTATACATGTTTTGACTCTTTCAAAATTGGTTTAAATGTATCAAAAGTGAAATTGAAAGGGAAAAAAATTGCAATTGAGCAAATCAATTTATCAAAGCATAAGCAAAAAATAAATAAATAAATAAAATGTAACTTCAAAAAAAAAAAAAAAAACCAACATAAGGCCAAAATATATTCAATTCACATTCAATATCTGTATAAAAAAAAAATAATAAAACAAAATTATGAGGCATCCAAACTTTAAAATCTCTTGTCAAATATCCCAAAACCTATCTCAACCATTCTAAATCATCCAAACAAAATTCTAAAAACCTTCAATTTTAATTCTCAAAACAAAATCTAGAAAGTAGATCCCCATGTCAATTTTGTGGAGGCGGTTGGAAATAAATAGAAAAATCAAAAGAACTCTCATTTCTAAATTAGGTCTCCATTGGATTGTGCCCCGCTAGATTAAGTGATATTCCCTTAAAAAAGAAAAGAAAAGAAAATTCATTAGAATAAATTTTATGAACTAAATTACATTGCAAACATATATATATTACCTACTTGAAAACTTTGTGAACTATGTGATGCTTGGAAAGACAGAGGTTATAATTGTAGATACCTTGGTGAGTATGAATTAATTTCAATACCCATAATTTATCAATTGTGGCCAATAAAGACTCCCAACATCCTACTCCGTAAAACACCGTAAAAAGTAAATACTGTACAACGTATTGTAAAAATTAAACAAATAACATAAAACAAGAGCTAACCCTTGGTTGGCTTAAAGATGAATTTTGAACATTTGTGATATTGCTTGATTGACCAATAGTCTAAATAAGTTGTAAAATTTATCAATACATTACACAATTTATAAAAATAATAATAATAATAAATAAATAAATAACATAAAATAATAGCTAACCTGTGGTTGGCTTGAATATAAATTTTGAAAATTTGTAGTGTTGCTTGATTGACCAATAGTCTAAAGAAGTTCAAAAAGTTATCAATACTTTACACAATTTATAAAAATAAATGCATGTCATTTGAAATTTCAAAAGTACGTAGACAATACCTTACTAAAGCGGGTAGGTTATGAAATAACTTTGGTCTTCTCATTCAATATCTCATGCCAAGGTTTTAATCTACCCCTCCCTTTGTGTCCAACATCTTTTTTCATTATGCTCTTAACTTGTGCAAAGTTGGGGTCATCCATATCTAATTCTTTGGTACCAAAATTTTCAACTCCCTTCATCATATTATTCATTTTTACACACAATTCTGTTAGGGAAAATAGATGATTCCCTACAGGTAAATCAATCAATGGGAATAAAAACTAATGCAGAAAAATTAAATCAACAGCGACACAAGAATTTTTACGCGGTTCCCTCAATATGAGGTACGTCCACAGGATTGAAATCGGATTCCACTATCAATCGAAGAGTTTCCAAACGATTACAAACGAGACACCAATGGTCTTATAAACCACCCTTAGGTGAATTCTAAATAATCACAACTAATCAAAAGAAAAGACCTCACCAAATAGATAAACAAAAAGTCTTTGAAATAGAGTTGAAGAAGACCCAAAATAAAAACCCAAATCAACTTCACCAAAGCATCCAAATAAGCAAAAAACCGAAGAACAATTCACTGTTGTTAGTCCACCAATTCCAAACCCACGAACTGATTGATCAAATATATTACAACAACCGCACTCTGCTTCGGCAGAGCAAAGCAATATCTATATAAATATATTGTTGATTTTTGGGCCTTTTATGAAAACCCTAGCTACCACCATTAAATACCTATTGGCCTCCAAAAGTTAAATATAATATATTAAAAATATATTATAACCAACATTAAACCAAATTAAATATTTTAATAAACCAATTGGGTCCCATACTCCAATAAGAAGGTATACCCAACAATTCTCCCCCTACCGACTTAGGTAGAGACCTCAGCCATACCCGCCAAAGTTCAACACTTCAAATGTTTGTCCCTTGTCAAAGTCTTAGTCAACATATCCGAAATATTATCATCCGTGTGAACCTTTTCGAGTTGCAACAATTTTGAATCTAACACATCACGAATCCAATGGTATCTCACATTAGTGTGTTGCGATCTCGAATGAAAAGAAAATTTTTTACTCAAATGAATAACACTTTGACTATCACAATAAAGCACATACCTTTCTTGCTTCAAACCTAATTATTGCAAAAATTTCTTCAACCATAACTCTTCTTTACAAGCTTCCGTAATGGCAATAAATTCAGTTTCGGTAGTTGAAAGAGCAATACATTTTTGTAATTTAAATTGCCATGCCACAACTCCCCCTGCAAATGTCATCACATACCCCCGAAATAGATTTCCTAGAACCAACATCACCTGCCTTATCGGAATCTGTGAACCCATCAAGCATCGGCTTGCCATCCCCAAAACACAAACACACCTTCGAAGTTCCTCGAATATATCTTAGAATCCATTTTAGCGTTGCCCGATGTTCTTTACCTGGATTAGAGAGAAAACGACTCACCACACCAACGGAGTGAGCAATATCCGACTTTGTACAAACCATGGCGTACATCAAAGAACCAACCGCTGAAGCATAAGGAATTTTCTGCATCTCTTCCTTGTCTTTCTCACTTGTAGGACATTGATTCGAACTAAGTTTGAAGTGACCTGCAAGTGGACAACCAACCGGCTTTGCTTTATCCATGTTGAACCACTCAAAAACTTTTTTCAATATAGCTTTCTTGAGATAACCAAATCAGCTCCTTTTTGCGATCACGAACAATTTTCATACCAAGTATTTGCTTTGCCGACCCTAAATCTTTCATAGCTAAAGACTTGCTTAGCGTCAATTCCAACCTGTTAATCATAATATAATCTTGATCTATAATTAACATGCCATCAACATAAAGCAAAAGAATAATAAATATGCTATTCGAATTTTTTTTTCACAAACACACAATGATCCGAGGTGGTTTTAGAAAAACCATTATTCATTGTGGAAGAGTCAATTTTTTTGTACCATTGCCGTGGGACTTACTTGAGGCCATGCAAACTTTTCTTCAATTTGCAAACAAATTTCTCTTTTCCTTTCTTTACAAAACCCTCCGGGTGCTCCATGTAAATTTCTTCTTCAAGGTCACCATGAACAAATGCGGTCTTCACATCAAGTTGCTCAACTTCAAGGTTCATACTTGCGACTATGCCAAGTACAACCCGAATAGAAGATATCTTCACAACCAGGGAGAAAATATCATCAAAGTCAATACCTTTCTTTTGCCCAAAGCCTTTCACAACAAGACGTGCCTTGTATCTCAGATTCTTGCCATCATTCTTTAATTTGAAAACCCACTTATTTTCAAAATTTTCCTCTCCTTAGGCAACTTCACTAAATCATAAGTGGGATTTTCAAGCAAGGAATTCAATTCCTCTTCCATGGGCTTTTTCCAATCACCTTTCTTTGCATGCTCAATTGCTTCTTGGTTGCTTTCGGGCTTCCCTTGATCAGATATCAATACAAATTCATTGGGAGGATACTTTCTCAAAGATTGTCGGTCCCTTGTAGATTTTCTCAACTCAAGTTGTGGTGGCATTTCTTATGTTGGATGCTCTTCCTCAATTTCTGGCTCAAGTTCATTAGGATTAGTATCATCCTCCACATCTTCAATAGGTGGCTGCACATCTCTTCTATTTTCATCATCCACTGAAGATGAAGGAAATGGATCCATGTCAATGAGATCACTAGTGTTTGGCTCCGATTGATCACATTTGCCAAAGTCTTCAATTGTTTGGTCTTCAAGAAACACAACATCACGGCTTCGAATAACTTTCTGGTCGACCAGGTCCCACAATCTATAACCAAACTCATCACACCCAATAGCCAAGAAAAATGCATTGTTTTGACTTGCTATTAAGCTTGGACCTTTCATCATTTGGAATGTGAACAAAAGCTCGGCAACCAAACACTCTCAAGTGCTCATAAGACACATCTTTGCTGGTCCAAACTCTTTCAAGACCATCACCATTCAAAGGATAGGAAGTAGACAAATTGATTACGTCAACAACTGTCCTCATTGCCTCACCCTAAAAGGATTTTAGCAATTTAGCATGTGAAAGCAAACACCTTGTTCTTTCCACAATGGTGCGGTTCATCATCTCGGCAACACTATTTTGTTGAGTGCTCTTCTTAACTGTCTTTTGGTGCCGAATACCTTGGTTGCGACAATACTCATCAAATGGCCCAATGTATTCATCACTTTTGTCTGTTTGGATACACTTCAATTTCTGCCTTGTTTCTCTTCCAACCATTGCCTAAAAATGCTTAAATGTATCTAGAACTTGATCTTTAGTTTTTAATGCAAAAGACCAAACTTTCATTGAATAATCATCAATGAAAGTAACAAAATAAAGTGCACCACTATGTGTTCTAACTTTCAAAGGACCACAAACATCCGAATGAATCAACTCCAAAACATTTTCTTTTCTAGAAGCAACATTTTTATGAAAAGAAACTCTACGTTGTTTACCAGCCAAACAATGAACACAAGTTTTAAGATATGTACCTTTTAAACCAGGTAGAAGCTCTTTCTTGAACAAAACTTGCAGCCCCTTTTCGCTCATGTGCCCAAGCTGCTTGTGCCACAATTCGGTAGAAGTATCATCTTTAAGTGCATTGACAGCACCTTTACAAATTTTTCCTGGCATCAAATAAAGTATATGAGTCTTCTTGCACTTAGCCACTACCAAAACCCTTTGTGAGCTTTCATATTCCATTACCAAATTTATTGTAGTAGCCTTCATCATCTAGCTTCCAGGTAGAGATCAAATTGAGGCGAATGTCTGGAACATGCCTCACATCTTTAAGCAAAAACTTGCAGCCCAAATTTGTTTCCAAGCAAATATTACCCATGCCGATAATCTTGGACAAATCTTCATTACCCATTCGAACACAACCATAATCTCCTTTGATGTAGATAGTGAAGAAATCAACTCGAGAAGTCACATGAAAAGAAGCACCGGAATCAATCACCCAATTGTTCTCTTGGCCCACAAAATTGATACAATCATCTTCACAAACAACCATTAGATCATCGGTAATAATCGTCGTTGTGTCTTCTTGCTTCTTATCCACACTTTTATCATGCCTTTTCCCCTTGTTCTTGAGCTTTTGACATTCCCGTTTCATGTGCCTTTTCTCATGGCAATAATAGCACTTAATGTCTTTCTTTGAAAAAGAACCATATCGTGATTTGTCACGGCTTTGATCACGACCATGAGGAGTATTACTCCTTCCCCTTGTTTTTCTTTGGCCTCTCACAACAAATGCCTCTGAATAAGACGAACTCGCTGATTTTCTTCTAGTTTCTTCATTCAACGAGTTATTAGTGACTTGGCTCATTGTAACAATTCCATCGGGTGCTAAATTACTAACCGTCACAACCAAAGTCTCCCAACTTTCAGGCAATGAACTAAGTAGCATCAAAGCCTGCAACTTATTATCAAAAATAATTTTCATAGAAGCAAGTTGGTTAACAATACTCTTTATTTCATTTAAATGTTCCGGAATAGGGCTGTCATCTTTATATTTTAAATTAACCAACTTTCAAAACAGAAAGGCTTTATTTGTGGTTGATTTTCTATCATAAAGACCTTCTAATTTTTTTTCCATAAATCATGTGTCAAAATTTCAATAGGAATATGATGAAACACATTGTCATTAATCCATTAACAGATAACACCAACGGTTTTTCGATTAAGCCTCTTTCATTCATCATCTTTCATACCCTCGGGTTTGCCACTATCACCCTCAATAGGTCCATACAAATTTTTACAAAATAATAGGTCCTCCATTTTAGTTTTTCACGTTACCCAATTGCTTCCATTGAAGCTAGACATACGACCCACATTCCCCTCAATTGATTTACAAAAATAAATAAACCCAAATAAACCGTAAGCTCTGATACCAGTTGTTAGGGAATGTCACGACCCAAACCCGCCCCTATAGGTTCAGCGACGCAACCGGCCAGTAATCCTTGGATTACCAAAGGCCTCTTACTGAATAACCTATAAGTAGGGGTTGCGGAAGCAAATATAGAAACATATATAGTCCAATGAGCTGTGGAGAAATACATGGGACGGATAACTTTAAACTTTTATATACCTACGAGTGATGTCAAAAGATATAATAATTACACATCACTCCATGAATATGTTATCAAAATCTTGCCTAAGTACAAACAAAATAGGCATAGTCTCGTACAAATACAAAAATAGCCACTAAGCTTGACTTCATCTGGAACCTCCTCGAGAGGCACAAAGGTTGGCTGACAAAAGCTGTAACATAGGTCATCAACTCTGGTCCTAGTCACGTACCTCCTCACCTACATACATAATACAAATAGTGAGCGAAAATCCAGTGAATAATAATAGAGTAAAGATTTTACTAAATGATGTCCATACAGAAACAAAGTCTTGTACATAATCGGATGTCATAATAGAGCAGATTCATGGGCATAGTTACATTTGTGTTCAAAGCTTGTACATATATCATATCACAGTACGTGGCACATCCATTAGCATTAACAAATCCGATGACCCACAAGGGACTGCTATGAAGGCTTTCTGATGACTCGTGTGCACAGAGACGTTTCTGATGACCCATAAAGGGACAGCCATAAAGGCATTTTGATGACCCATAAAGGGACCTGATGATCCATAAGGGACTTGATGACCTATAAAGGGACGCATTTCATATGATGCTAAGGGTGCTACGAATACATTTCAAAATCTTGGACAATCATTCATTTATTTCAAACATAGCATAGCATTTCAGAAAACTAATTACTTCATAACATAATGTTCAGAAAATACTTAACATTGAACATAACTTTACAAAGTTATTACTCGCAATTAACTGGTAGCTTCGAATAGACGGCCAAGTGGGCAATTCACCTATCTTGTGGTGCATGACCTACATAACATGGCAGATCCATACATTGAAACACACGCTCGGATTGTACTTGACTTATTTCATTTGTTCTTAGTGTGTTTTTAGTCTTTTACCTCATTATGAAGTCAAAATCATGGCCTAGGAATGCCTAGGATGGAATGAGGATGCTAAAGTACACTTGAAACACTTGACAAAAACTTTGTTGAAACAGGGGTCTCACTCAAGCGTAGCTTTCTTCGCTCGAGCAGACATGCCAAATGTGAGTGGTCGCTCGAACGCACACTCATTCGCTCGAGCGGTCTATAAAATGTGAAAAAGTTCTGGTTGCGTGCAATTTCCGCTTGACGGTCGCTTGACTATCACTCGAGCGCGGGACCCAAGTCCTCGCTCGAGCGCAACTCTTGTCGCTCAAGCGGACTGCAAAAACACACAAACTTCTGTGAGCATGCAATTTATGCTCGAGTCACCCTTTTGTCGCTTAAGCGGGAATGTGAAAATAAAAGCGGTCGCTCGAGTGTGGAAGCAAAATTTTGGGTTGTCTAGATTTGCTTCCAAAGTTCAAATCATGAATTCAACACTTCAAAACCCATCATTTTGGGCCAAAATTCTGGAAAACATTTAGAAACTCACAAAACATCATGCTTTAAAGATCATTTCATGAAATCAAGGTCCAAAAGCATGCCAATTGTGCAAAATTTCAACTTAAACTTTATGAATGTTTCAAGAACATAACATGCATGAAATGATTTGAGTTTCAAGTCTCCAAATCATGATCAAATGAAATGAGAGGATGTAAAACATGATGAATTCCTACAATTAAGCTCAATTTATGACATGCAAGAGAGAATTTCCTAGTAAACATGCTCCAAATGTATTGAAATGGACATGCATGTATGAATTGATCTTCCTCTCTACTTCTTAAGCTTAATTCTTACATCTCATAGCTCAATTGTCTTGAATTCATAGATGAATTAACTCAATTTCAAGACTAGAGACTTGGCTCCTTACCTTAGATGCTCAATTGGGTCTTAGGTGCTAAATTCTTGAGCTAGATGATCTAATTTCCAAAGTTCCTTCTTCTTTCCTAGCAATTCCTTTTCTTTGAGTTCAATTCTTAAGCCTAGGACTAAATCTTCCTACTCTCTCCCTCTCTCACATTTTTTAGCATCAAATTAAGGAAAAATGAGGTGCAAAATTGAACTAGTGGGGTCATATATGGCCTATTTGGTGGTAAATAATCAAAGTTAATCAAATGGCATTAAATTAATCTAATTTAATCGCTCCGAATCAAATTTTAATCGAACCTACCATAAAATTCTAAAAATTCTAAATAGCACATAAATCAAATCTATTTTTGTATCGGATGCCGATAAGGTCTTCAATTCGCAACCCAAAACAAAATCATGAATAGATTTTCCTACGTCAAATAGATATAAATACAAAATGATGCAATGCACATGTAATTAATTATGAATTTGATCTTAATAACTTATTAGGCATAAGAAATCATGGTTTAACATTAATCATGGGTCAGGGTTGTTACAGGGAAAATAGATGATTTCCTGCAAGTAAATCAATCAATATGAATAAAAACTAATGCAGAAAAATTAAATTAACAGCGACACAAGAATTTTTACGTGGTTCCCTCAATGTGAGGTACGTCGACAGGACCGAAATCCGATTTCACTATCAGCCAAAGAGTTTTCAAATGATTATAAACGAGACACAAATGGTCTTACAAACCACCCTTAGGTGAATTCTAAATAATTACAAATAATTAAGAGGAAATGCCTCACCAAATAGATAACCAAAAAGTCTTTGAAATAGAGTTAAAGAAGACCTAAAATAATAACCCAAATCAACTTCACCAAAGCATCCAAATAAGCAAAAAATTGAAGAACAATTCATTGCTGTTAGTCCACCAATTCCAAACCCACGAACTGATTGATCAAATATATTATAGCAGCTGCACTCTGCTTCGGCAGAGCAAAGCAATATCTATATAAATATATTGTTGATTTTTGGGCCTTTTATGAAAACCCTAGCTACCACCATTAAATACCGATTGGGCCTCCAAAAGTTAGATATAATATATTAAAAATATATTATAACCAACATTAAACCAAATTAAATATTTTAATAAACCAATGGGATCTCATACTTCAATAAGGAGGTATACCCAACAAATTCCTTAATCCCTTCATCAACCAATTGATAGGCAGGTTTGTGCACAGATGCTTGAGTTGCTAGTTTCACTATTCTTGGACAAAGATCTCTATAACGTGCTAATATTACAACTTCGGATCATTCTCATCCACTATGACATTTTTCTTTTCAACTTCACAATCTTTTGCATCCAATCTCCATTGGCCTAATATATACATTTCGGGAATTTCCATAGCATTCATTCTATCAAGTGATTTGATTGCATGACTACATAAGTGCTTTGATTGCATGACTACATAAAATTCCAAAGTTCTCAAATTTCTTACAAGTACAATGCATTTCTCGACAACTTTTTTTCTCTTCTTAGCCTAATAACTTCTACCCTACCCTCCACAATATACTCTTCATCATTAACATACAAGCCAATCACGTACTTAATTTCTCCTTTTAACTCATGAAATTGCTTCACTTGACAACAAAGGGACGTATCCAACTCATAATGAAATAAGTCAAAGATAGGGGGTGTACAAACTCTCAACTTGGATTAAAATGGGAAACTTTTTGAATTTCATTCTTGGTAACTTTTGTCTAGAATCATGTATTGCAGAAATTTTCTCATACCGCTTATCTACAACAATCCAATTGAAGTGAGTAAAGAATTGAACAATGTTATGATCACCTTTCAAATATCCCATTAATGTTCCATTTAGACTTTCACCAAGTTATGTGTTTCGCATTCCTCTAGTAAATATCCACTTCATATACATATGTGCCCACGGCTCTCTTTTTCTCAAAGTTCTTTTCATCAACTCATTCTCTTGCAAGTTGTATTTATCAATCAAAGAATTCCAAGCTTCAATTAATTCATGCTCAATCTCGTAGTCATAAATGCAAGCTTTTAAATCGCTACTAAATTTTGAACCACTCTTGAACAAGTAACCTAAATGCTTCAAAGCATTTTGCATTAGGTGAAAAGTGCACAACCCATGAAAAACCTCAGGCATGATTTATGAAATTGCCTTAGTCATTGCTTGATCTTTGTCTATGAAAAAACTAATAGGCTTTTTTCTCGACGTTGCATCCAAAAAAGTTTCAAATAACCATTCAAATGACTCTGCAGTTTCATCATACAATAATGCTGCACCAAAAATCATTGTCATTCTAAAGTGGTTAAAGCCAGAAAATAAAGCAAGTGGACGGTACTCCTTATTTGTTCGAAAAGTTGTGTCGAATGACACAACATCACCGAAAAGCCCATAATCTGTTATCATCTAATGATCAGCCCAAAAATATTAGTAATCATCTCATCTACATCCAACTGAATGGCATAGTAAAAATATGAATTTTTTGCCCTTTGCTGTTGGAAATATCTTAACAAACTCCCTACTTCACCATGCTGCAAGTTTCGTTGTCTTTTTGCACGTAAGTAGATTTTCTGATCCTCTCGCGTGAACCATACAAATTCTTTCCCTTCTGCTATAGCACTAATAAGATCATGTGAAGCCTTAAGAGATATTCCAATCTCATCAGCCATGTCAATATTTATATCCTAAGCATCACATACCTTTCTCTAAGATGGCATCAAATAAGTACATTGAGGAAGATGTAAAAGGTGATTGTGGTTGTTATCAAACTTTGACACAGTCCACTTCAACAAGTCTCGCTTAAAAGATATATGCATGAATGCATTACAATTTGTTCTTGTCTCACTTCGAGGACTTTTTTTATCATTGTATACTGTTTATCTTTTTCTCTCTCTCTCTCTCCTTACAACAAACAAACTTTCTACTAGTCATAACACTATCTTTCTTGCTTTTGTTACAATAATCTCTTCTAATACTAAACCCCACAATTCTTCCATATTCATTATAAAACTCATATGCAGCTTCTTTTGATGGAAACTCCATACCAAGATATGGTGATTTATCCTTGGCCAACTCTCTCATTTCTTCAATGCATCCCTCAAGTCCACCATCCATTATACCATCCTCCATTTCAACACTAACAAATATTGCAAAAACTACGTGATTCGTGATTCGTAATATATTTAATTGCAACAATTCTCAAACAACCAAAACTAACAATCTAAATCATCTAGCACATACGAAAGTGATTTAGATTGTTATTTCACAAGTAATAAATCAACACAAACGATTTTTACACGGAAAAAATCACAGTTGGAGCACCTCCAATTGTGATAAAAAAAAAAAAGAACACAAATTTACCAAACAATTTACTCAACCTCTGTAAACTTGTCTTCAACAATCCGTGTTTTTTTCACCAACACCTTCGTCTCGAAATTGATCAGCTTGATGTCGAATCCACAACATCCACGTCGAATCAATGACCACGTGTAGCTTCGAACTCCTTCAAAGACTCCACGCTTGAATCTCCAGAATTCACCCAAGAACAGCACTCTTGTATTGAACAATCAAACAAGCCTTTGATGTATACTTATCAAACCATGAGTTAAACTCAAACAAACATCGAAGAAACTAGCAAAGATCCTCTAGAAGAAAACCCTAAAACCTAAAAAGAAGATCTGAAAGTTGTGCCCTATAACTGCACTTGTTCGTAGCTTTATAGCAGACAAATTCGCGATCACGGCTCAAGTGCAGGAATGGCCGCTTCGCGTGTTTCTGAACAAGGATTTACGCTTGAATGGTGGAAAGTTCGCTCGAGCGTAAACACACAACTCCCAGTACTTTTGCAGAGTAATAAAACTTCTAAGAGTGTTGATTTTCCGCTCAAGCGTAGCTTACACCGCTTGAGCGGTAAAGCCAAAAATAGAGGAAAAAAATACAACTTTCAAAACTAAGTTTGTTTATGGAATTGGCAACACGCAGGGACCTGACAAATAGGAAAAAAATAAAATAAAATAAAACAAACAAGAATCTGAGCAAAAAAGTTATTAATTAATTTTAAATGATGAGTAATTAAACAATTCAACGAAATCTAATAAATCAATTAATAATGTATGAAAAACCTTAGTGATTTGTGATTCGTTCAGGATTTAATTATTTCAATTCCCAATCAATTAAAACTCATAATCTAAATCATCAAGCACTTACGAAAGTGATTTAGATTGTAGTTTTCGAAAATCAACAAATCGACACAAACGATTTTTACATGGAAAAACCACAATTGAAGCACCTTCAATTGTGATAAAAAAAACCACGAGCGAAATGCCACAAATCAATCCACTACTGAAGAAACAAATATTACAAAGATAACAAACAAATTACCCAAACGCTTCCAATTTGTCTCCAAATCTTTTGTATATCTTTCACCGCAACCTTCGTCTCGGAATTATTAGATTGAAGTTGAATCCACAACTTCTATTGTCGAATCAACGACCACGCACAACATCAAACTCCTTCGACACTCCACGCTTGAATCTCCAGATTCCACCGAAGAAGAACAATCTTGAATATGAACAATCAACCTCCTTGATGTGTGCTTATCAAAACATGAGTTTAATACTCAATCAAAATATCAAGGAAAACTAGTAAACAACCCCAAAAGAAAACCCTAAAACCTGAAAGAGGATCTCAAAAACGTAACCCTAGATTAGGACTTAAACATGTATTTATAGAAAACAAAGACTGTGAAGCTCGCTCGAGCGAAGACTCTCTCGCTCGAGCGAGGAACCTAAAACGCGTGTTTTCCACTAGTGTCGTCGCTCGAGCCAAGCTTCCCTCGCTCGAGCGTACAAACTTCCTTCTCAGGTTTTAGGCAAACAGACGCAACTTCTGAACACAAGATTGCTTCGCTCGAGCGAGCAAGACAAAACAGAAAGGAAATTTACAACTCAATAACTCAAGTTTGTTCGTGGGATTGACAAGACTAAGGGACCTAACAATCTCTCCCTTTGTCAATTCCCGGACAAAACTTTCTAACACAAGTCCTAGAAAACAAATGTACTAACTAAACAAACCAACTCAATGAAAAACAACCCAACTATCAAAACAATCTTGATGGAAAAAATCTGCAAAAATGGAAATAGAGAGAATAGTTATTCAAAATAACAAACCATATTATTAAGACATAATAAATCAGAAGCCCAAAAGAATTAAGTCCAGAACTAAGTCCAGTCTTCAGTCTGCAAAAAACCACAATTAGTATGCAAAACTCAATCACCAACATCTATAGATCCCAATATACCCCAACCATCATCATGCAAACAAACATATGGAAGACCTAAGGACTTGCGGTCCTCAAAAACAGTGATCATTTTGGTGACAATCATCTGAGGCAGGTCAATGGAAAGTCTGTGATCAATGCAATACAACACATAACCTTGATTTTGAGTAATGTGTGAGAAATGAGTAGTCACATGGAGGTTGGCACAAACAATGATGTTCAGAAGACGAAAACGAGCAAGAAGCTCATTTTGTTGGATGAGCGCTCCGGTAATCCAAGTCCGGGGAGTGCCACGCAGTTCAGTGGCTACTCAATCAAAATCAACACCAGTGTGTGTAAGGAAGGGATAATGACAATTCCGGACTTCCGAAAGGCCAAGAAACAATTGAAAAGTTTCATCATTGATGACCAAAGCGTGGTGCCTAACCCAAGTGCAAAAAGAGAGATCTACATCCTTGCTTATGGAGTGCATATTACAATAAAATTCACGAACCAAACTTAGATTTTGAGGTCCAGAAAAGAATAACACCTGATCACCCCTATAGAATCAAACAAGGAACGAATGGGAATTGACTCAAAAGTACTAGGATGAACATTTCGTTCTAGGTGAACTTTCCTAGAGGTGTAAAACTCATGAAACAAATTGGATTTTTCCTTGGATTCAAATTTTTCAGGATTGTAATTTGGGTGGGACACAGTGGATTTATGACGTTTCAAAAGCTCACCCATGACTGACCAACACACAAGGACAATTCAATCACAGAAATTACCCGCCAAACCACAACACAAGGTACCCAAAGAAAACATTAGAACCCCCAAAGAAAAAAAAACATAAGAGCACACCAAAATTCATTAGTCCAACAGGATTAGAAGAATAAAAAAAACACAAAACCTTAGCATAATATCAATGACATGAAGAACAAAGCTAGGTTAAGTTCCAACAAACACAAAAATCGATAATGAAAAAAAAAAAAACACTAAAATAGTATATGAAACACAAGGCAATCAAAAAAAAAAGGAAAAAAAGAGCCCTAATTAAACCCGACTTTAAACCCTAGCAAAAAAGTACCAAAAGTAAACCAAGATGCAATTGAGAGACAGTAAACCATAATGTAAGAACCAAAATCAACAATGAAGAACCCTAGACCCATAGACGAAGCAAAGCAGACATGTAGACAAAATGAGGACAACAGACATAGAAAACAAACTAAAATAAAATGAATAATAAGAAAAAACTTACTGATGAAGACGATGCAAGATGGAAGAATGAGAGATGCCCCAAAAAATCAAGTGAAGAATAACGGATGAATAACAATGAGAGCGAAAAAAACCCTAGGTGAGAGAGATCTCGAAGCAAGAGGGAAAAAATGAAGTGAAGGGACACAACAGTAGTATTTAAACTACGATAGGTTGCTCGAGCGAAGACTCTCTCGCTCAAGCTAAGACACTTATGTGCAAGGAGTCGCTTGAGCCAAGATCTTGTCGCTCAAGCCTCAAAAGCATGCTCTCAGAATCTAAGCCATCTGCAAAAGCACGCTCGAGCGAACACTCCCTTGCTCGAGCGAAGAAAGAAAAAAAAAAAAAAAGAAATTAAAAAAACTTTCTGAGCTAAAACACAATGCTCACACTATGAAGTGGAACCTGAAATACAAGTAAGTGAGCACAATAGCATGAAGGTAATAGTAAGATGAAATAATCTACAAACCATGAAGCCCGCAAACTTGCAATTATAATAATATAAAGGATATAATCATAAGCAAACCAGATAAAATTTAATCAATGATCGTAAGCTACATGAGAATGCACAACTCAAAAAAACCAACATGAGAGCTCACAAAAAGAATGTGTGTGTGTGCAATCCTTGAGAGGCCACAGAGCTAGAGTTAATCCTCATAGTGATCGGATGGCTGGACCTCCGGCAAGAGTAACTAAACATCACAGAGAAAAGTCAAACCACTAAGAATCACAGGGTATTTGTTGAGTAAACGCGGGGCTCCCCCTCAATCAATGAGTCCTATTTTTTTCTCAACTATTCTTTCTTGTGGGCACTCACTCGTGGCATGCACACTCAAGAGTATGGAGACCAAACTAGAGAAGAATGAAATCAAAAAGGATGGCCTGGTTGGTGCCTCTGAGGTAGCCTTTTCCTAATGCCCGGACTTCAATGAGCTAAGGGAGAAACCATGGAAGTGAAAAACTATGGTAGATGGTTAAGAGACTCAACATCAGCCATGATATGCTACTATAGGTCAATTCCTCTGAAAAAGTACAAGAAACACTGTTAGTGGTCCATAGAGAACTTTGATCACTTGTGCAGAAACCCCTGTAACAGTTTATCTCAAGGATGTGTACAGAATGAGATCATGAAGACAATGAGCATGGGCATTCAGAATGAGCTATGAACAAAGAAGAATGAGATCTTGTAAGCAGCATGAGCAGTGTTCATATAAATTTAGATGCAAAGATGACAGGAATAAATGACAATGAGATTATAGCATCCAGGCACACATAAAGCCAAACACTCACACCCACTCAAGGAACAGGTAACACCCTAGTGACTGAGCACTACACCCAAGGTCTTTCTAAGGAACTCAAACCGAAAAAGATCAAGGGGTTTTGTAAAAATATCAGCTTTTTGATGCTCAGTGGGTATATGCTCAAGAACAACAAGGCCCTCTTCCACTATCTCCCGAATAAAATGATGACGAATGTCAATGTGTTTGGTGCGAGAGTGTTGGACAGGATTTTTTGAAATGTTTATGGCACTTGTGTTATCACAGAAAATAGTGAGAGTGTTATGATCTATCCCATGATCATGAAGCATTTGCTTCATCCACAGCATTTGTGCACAATAACTCCCTGCAGCAATGTACTCAGCCTCAGCAGTTGAAAGAGAGATGGCATTTTGCTTTTTGCTATGCCAGGCAACCAAATTATTCCCAAGGTAAAAGCACTCCCCGAATGTACTCTTTCTATCATCAGTACACCTTGCCCAGTCGGCATCAAAAAACCAGTAATTTCAGCTTTAGTATCAGTAAAAAACCAAACCCCATACCCCAGTGTCCCATTAACATATTTAATAATGCGTTTGACCGCAAGAAGATGAGACTCTTTAGGACTAGCTTGGTAACGGGCACAGACACCTATACTAAATGCAATGTCAGGACGACTGGAAATGAGGTAAAGAAGACTCCCTATCATACTCCTATAGAGGGTAGGATCAACATCAGTACCAGAGAAATCTTTGGAAAGGTGAAGAATGGTGTTCATGGGAGTATGTGCATGTTTGGCCGACTTAAGACCGAACTTTAACACAAGATTTTTGGCATACTTAGTCTGAGAAACAAACATACCCAAAAGAGATTGTTTAATTTGAAGACCCAAGAAATAAGACAACTCTCTCATCATGCTCATTTCAAACTCATGTGTCATGCAATCCAAAAAATATTTCACAAGATGATCAGCAGTGGATCCAAACACAATATCATCAACATAAATCTGAGCAACAAGAATATGAGACTTAGTATGTTTCACAAATAAAGTCTTATCCACACTACTCCTTTGAAAGTCATTATCTATAAGAAAGGTAGTAAGTCTATCATACTAAGCTCGAGGGGCTTGTTTCAATCCATATAAAGCCTTGTCTAACTTGTAGACGTGGTATGGACATTTAGGGTCCTCAAACCCTTTTGGTTGCTCAACATAGGCCTCTTCTTTCAAATACCCATTCAGAAAGGCACTTTTCACATCCATTTGAAACAATTTGAAACCAAGAAAACATGTAACACCAAGTAAAATATGAATAGATTCGAGATGTAAAACTGGGGCAAACATCTCATTATAGTCACCACCCTCTACTTGTGTGTAGCCTTGAGTAACCAACCTAGTTTTATTTCTAACCACAATACCATGCTCATCAGATTTATTCTTAAAGATCCACTTGGTACCTATCACATTCATGTCTCTAGGTCTGGGAACAAGAGTCCAAACATTGTTACGTTCAAATTGACTTAATTCTTCATGCACAACATTGACCCAACTATCATCTAGTAAGGCCTCTTTTATATTCTTAGGTTCAATTAATGAAATATAACACATATGAGATACCTCATCCCGAATTTGTCTTCGGGTTTTCATTCGATCCGAGACACTTCCAATCACCTGTTGAGCTGGATGATTCAGTTTTACCCTTGCTGATGGTTTGAACTCGGGACTTGTGGTGATAGAGGCATCAGAAGTGGTGTCTCTCTGTGCACTCTTTGGACTCTGACTTACCTAAGAAGTTGGTGCTGTCTCAACTTCTTGTTCTTGGACCTCAACTTCTCTTTGACTTTGTGGTTCAGTATCCAAGATTGGAGGCTCACCATTTTCTTCCTCATTTGTCGCTGAAGTAGGAGAACCTGTGTCATCTATAACCACATTGATCAATTCCATTAAAGATGAAGTTTGCAGGTTATAGACTTGAAAAGCCCTACTAGTGGTTGAATACCCAAGAAAAATACCTTCATCACTTCGGGAGTCAAATTTGCCCAAAGTCTCTCTATCTTTGAAAATGTAACACTTACTCTCAAAGTTTTGAAGTATTTTACATTAGGTTTCAATCCCTTCCACAATTCATATGGAGTTTGTAAAGTGCCGAGCCTTAAATACACACGATTTATGACATAAACAACAGTATTTAGGGCTTCAGCCCAAAACCTTGGAGGAACTTTCTTACTAAGGAGCATGACCCTAGCCACCTCTTGAACAACCCTGTTCTTCCTCTCAAAAACTCCATTTTGTTGTGGAGTAATAGGTGCAAAAAATTCATACTTAATTCTATGCATATCACAAAAATTCGAAAACGAACTGTTTTCAAACTCACAACTATGATTAGTTCGGATTCTTATGATACGCCCAATGGAAACACCTTGTTCATTTTGGATTTTCAGGACTAAGGCCTGGAAAGCATCAAACGTATCAGATTTTTCTCTTAAAAAATTTACCCATGAAAAACTAGTAAAATCATCAACAATTAAAAAAATGTATCTTTTACCTCCAATACTTTCAGTGCGAGTAGGTCCCATTAGATCCATATGAACCAATTTAAGAGGACGTTTGGCTGTAAAGTTATTCACCTTTTTATGAGGGGAACAAGTTTGTTTTCCAAGTTGACATGGTCCACACACATGGTTCAGATTCTTACCCAGCTTAGGTAAACCTTTCACAAGCTCTTTGTTGGCTATCTTAGTTAGGTCTTTGAAATTCATGTGACCTAATCTTTGATGCCACAGATCAATGTTACTTATGATAGCTGAGTGGCAAGTGAGATCATTAGTAGTAACAATCCCGTAGCATTTATTAGATGTGCGAATTCCATGCATGACAGTATTTCCCTTTTTATCCAAAATTTCACATTTATTTTTTGAAAACAATACTTCATGGTGGGAATCACACATTTGACTGATGCTCAAAAGATTTGCTTTAAGGCATCAACAAGTAATGCATTTTCAAGCTTGGGAAGACCAGCCACACTTATAGAGCCCTTACCAATGACTCTGGAAATGCCACCATCTCCAAAGGTAACAATTCCATCTTCATATTTTTCAAGGGCCTAAAGTAGGATTTGTCACCTGACATGTGACGAGAGCACCCACTGTCAAGATACCACATGTGTGAGTCACGTGATTTTAGAGCAGTGTGAACAACTAAACAAGTCAAGTTATCTTTTCTCACCCATATCTTTTTGGTCTTAACAAAATCAGGATTGGCAGTCTTGGTAAATGTCTTAGCGTTGTGAACACCGTTATGTATCTTGGTGTTTCGCCTAGACATGTAAAGTTATCTCCTAATCCAAAAAATATTAGAATTTCTACCCTTCTGAGACACCTTACCAAACAATTCAAAGCAATAAGGACGAATGTGGCCATACCTACCACAATGATGACAAATAAAAACAGGTTTTACCTCCCTTTTGTTGATCTTACCCCTGTTAGGTAGATGAAGAGAGGGATCTCCCTGGTGCACCTTCAACTTTCCCTTTGTTTGAGTCTTCAGGTCATGAGATATAGAGGCCTATCCCTTGTGAGCTATCGCATTACCATAGCCTAGCCCACTTTTGTCACAACCTATTTGTTGAGATCCGAGGATGTCTTCTAATGATTTGGAACCTTTGTTCCACATAACAATTGTGGCTCTAGCAATTCTGAGTTCCTCATCTTTATGACAAACCATCTCTTCCAATGTATCTTGTCACATCTCAAGGCTTTCAATCTTCTCTTCATATGTGGAATATACTTTCAGGAGTTCATTCCTTTCAGTCTCACACGATAGAAGTTTCCCACATAGGTCTTGCCTATCACTAGAGATCTTGATGACATTCTACTTTGCTGTTTCAAGTTCTCCTTTTAGCTTGACATTCTCGTTTTCACTTGCTTTGTGCTTGAGAGTGAGTTTGTCATTGATCTTGGACAAATTCAGAGATTCATCGTAAAGCTTTTCGTAAGTTTGTTGTAGATCATCACCATTAATCTCATCATTGTCTTCTGATGTTTCATCATCTTCTCTTTGTTCCTCTTTCTCTTTGACCTCATCCAGTCGAGCAACTAAGGCAGGAAAGGTGATAGATAGTGGTGAAGATGACTCTCCTGTTTCATGGAATTGACTCAGAATGTTCCATACATCTTTGGCCTTTGTGCAGTGAGCAACCTGTTGCTGTTCTTCATCAGAAATTAATACGCGAATAGTAGTCAGAACTCTCTAATTACTCGGATTGTCAGTGCTTTCGACATCCTCTTCAATGGCTTGCCAGCTCTCAGGGTCAAAGGCTCTCAGAAACGCCCTCATTCTGATCTTCCAGTATAAGTAATTGCTCCTATCAAAGGTAGGAGCACGGTGCAGATTCTGATCATGAGCAAATTTCACTGGCTTCAGAGGAAGTTGAGTGACAGTAGACTAGAATGCCATGAAGGCACTATCTCCGTCTTCACCGGATTCGATTTCTTTGGATTCTTGCTCTGACCTGCTTTCATCATCCTAAGTCACTGTATAGACTTTCTTCTGATTCTTTTTCGATGGGCATTCAAGAGCAATATGTCCAAACCCTTGACATTCATAACACTTGACCCCTTGCCCCTTTACAATCTTCTTTTCAGTTTTTGGAGTAGGTTTTGGTGGAAAAGTTTTGGGTTTATCATTACTCTTGTCTTTTGAAATAGGATCTCTCAAATTAGGCTTCTTTTTCTTTAAATTTTTTTGAACTGTTTAGTAAACATAGCCGTCATCTCGAACTCTAGATCAAACTCAGTTTCAGGAGTTTTTGCAATCTCATGAGCACTAGTGAAAGCCACACTATCTTTTTGTTTTTTTTAGAAATCTAATGGGCTTCATAAGTCTGCAAGTTTCCAACCAACTGACCAAGCTTGAGGGTATCAACATTCTGAGTCTCCTCAATAGCTGTCACTTTTGATTGAAACCTCTCAGGTAAAGACCTCAAAATTTTTCCAACAACCTTAGCTTTAGGGATTTTTTCACCAAGTGTGAAACAGGAATTCACGATGTCACTAAGTTTAGCATAGAAATCATCAAATGTCTCATCATCACGCATAAAAAGAGTTTCAAAAGCAGAGGTGAGACGTTGAAGTTTTGACATTTTAACAGAAGTAGTACCCTCGTGAATTGTTTCAAGAATGTCCCAAGCCTCTTTTGCTACCTCGCACGTGCAAATTCGACGAAACTCTTCAGGTGTAACGGAGCAAAAGAGGGAATTGAGAGCCTTACTGTTCCAACTCAAGTTTTGATAATCAAATGCGTCCCATTTATCAAGAGGTTTGGGAATATCAACACCATCAATGGTGATAATAAGTTCACTCCACCCATAGATCACACAGTGCCAAACTTTCTCATCGATAGATTTTAAAAAACACTCTCATACGAGCTTTCCAATAAGAATAGTTTGTACCATCAACGAACGGAGGTCTATGGGTCGAGTTACCTTCGCGAATTAAATCCATATCACTAATCATACAAAATCACACTCCTATAGTTTTGATAAAAACACAGAGTGACCCGCTCTGATACCAATTGAAAAACCTTAGTGATTCGTGATTCGTTCAGGATTTAATTATTTCAATTCCCAATCAATTAAAACTCACAATCTAAATCATCAAGCACTTACGGAAGTTATTTAGATTGTAGTTTTCGAAAATCAACAAATCGACACAAACGATTTTTACGTAGAAAACCCACAATTGAAGCACCTTCAATTGTGATAAAAAAACCACGGGCGAAAAGCCACAAATCAATCCACTACTGAAGAAAGAAAGATTACAAAGATAACAAACAAATTACCCAAACGCTTCCAATTTGTCTTCAAATCTTCTGTATATCTTTCACCGCAACCTTCGTCTCGGAATTGATTAGATTGAAGTTGAATCCATAACTTCTATTGTCGAATCAACGACCACGCACAGTATCAAACTCCTTCGACACTCCACGCTTGAATCTCTGAATTCCACCGAAGAAGAACACTCTTGAATATGAACAATCAACCTCCTTGATGTGTGCTTATCAAAACATGAGTTTAATAATCAACCAAAACATCAAGGAAAACTAGTAAACAACCCCAAAAAAAAACCCTAAAAACCGGAAAGAGGATCTCAAAAACGTAACCCTAGATTAGGACTTGAACATGTATTTATAGAAAACAGAGACTGCGAAGTTCGCTCGAGCGAGGAACCTAAAACGTGTGTTTTTCACTAGTGTCATCGCTCAAGCCAAGCTTCCTTCGCTCGAGCGTACAAACTTCCTTCTCAGGATTTAGGCAAACAGACGCAGCTTCTGAACACAAGACTGCTTCGCTCGAGCGAGCAAGACAAAACAGAAAGGAAATTTACAACTTAATAACTGAAGTTTGTTCGTGGGATTGACAAGACTATGGGACCTAACAATGTAAATTAATTAAAAGGATAGGGGAGAGGAAAAAGATGTGTAATTTGTACAGTAGCATTGGAAATCTAGTACAGTAGCATTGGAAATTTATTGTGTCTAAGTAGATTATAATATAAAATTGCAAAATTATGTTAGAATTAGTATATTATAATATAGGGAATCTTTTGGCAGCCACGCTTAAAGATGTGAATCATAGGGCCTCTTATTATATAATTTTTTGATATATGTTTCGTATTTTTGTCACAAATGTTATCTCATTTTTTATTGAGTTATGACAATTTATGATTAAAAAATTAAATTCGTATTTTGTAGTAAGGTTATACATTTTTTTATTGAAACTTTTTTTAGACCATAAAATGCATAACATTATTACAAAAATACATAACATTGTTATAAAAATGTGTAATATTTCCACAAAAATACATAACATTGCTATAAAAAGAAAAAAATTATGAATTACAAATTATCGTAACTTTTTTAAAATAATTATATAATATTTATACAAAAATACATAACATGTACAAAACAAATTACATAATAAGGAAATTTTCTTATAATATACAATTTTGTTTCTTAATCCATTCACAGAAAACAAACCAAACCATTATACTTGTTGAACCCACCAACGCACTGTACAAAATAAAATACAAAACATACATACATATATAAACAAATAGACACATATACCAGTTTGTTGAACAATAATGGTCTGTAAATCTGAAAGAATGATGATGAAGCAAAGATAAAGAACAATGTTCAATCCATTTGAGAGAAGAAAAAAACGTATAAAAAATAAATAACTTTTCTATTTCATGTAAAGCGGAAACCTTTTGCTTGAGAAGTACAGAAGATGGCGACAGCTAGATAGATTGTTTTGTTATAATAAAATAAGAATTAATGAAACCCTTACATAAAAGATAAAAAATAAATAAAAGGGAAAAATCGTGCCGTTTCATTGCACAGCAAGTATGGTAGGGAATGATGCACCCTAGGGACCCCGTGTCCTTTATAATAAGGGTTTATTACACTTTCTATACTTATACTATCACCAAATTGTCTGCTTAGTGCCCCTAAACTATCGATTGAATTTACGTGATTCTACTTACACCACTACTTTACCTCTTTACACCCTCCATATGAGTTTTTTTTTTTTTTCTTTTTTTTTCTCCCAATTTTGTCCATGTGTGAAGTTACCATTAAGGAGAAAACACTAAAATTAAATATATTTTGTTATCTCTTTACACCCCTTGGTCTTTAATCTCTACTCCCCTTTTTCCTTTCTTAATTTTTCTTTTCTCTCACACATCTATTTTCAAAAAGTGAGAATCATAGTATTTTGATCATTAAAAAAAGTAATGGATGAAAGAGTGTTGGTGAAGACCCATCAAAAAAGTGAAATGGTGAGTTTTTTTTATTTATTTGGTAGGTTTTTGTTTCGTTTTTCTGGACTGGTGTTCAACTTTCGTTCTGTAGTTCGAAATCGAACAAAATAAAATAGTCTGGCATCACACTGCCGAACAAAAAATACAAGTCTGGTAACCAACTACCGAATAAAAGATACATTTCCGGTAACCCCAAACCGAATTTTTTTAATTTGTTCGGTTTCTCATTATCATGTATTTTCATTTTCATTTTTTTTTTATATTTTTTTGCTTGGAAGGATTATACTTATATTCATTGCAACAACGCAAGTGCTGCAATATTAGTGGTCTCTAGTCATGAATTCATTACAAGCGAGGTTTGCTAAGTTTTTTTTTATGAATACGATTTTTTTCTTATTTTTAATTTGTATTGAATTTTATTAATAATTTGACATATAAATGTATTTATTATTTTTAGATTTTAGTAGTCGTGAAGCATTAATTAAATGGGCTTCTGACGGTAGGAAAAAGACTGGATTTGTCATTGTTATAAAGACATCAGATGTGGGAGGCAATGGCAGAAAACCAAGACTCACATTTGTTTGTAAAAGAAATAATTACTATAGAGATAACAGGAAAATCAAGGGGGAACGATTGAGGTTGACAGGTTCTAAAAAGTGTGGATGTCTATTTCTATTAAGGGGGGAAAATTGCATATAAATTATCAAGATGAATTGTGATAACATATTTGATTGATGGATGCAAACAATGACAGATTTTATGGATGCGTGTTTGATTTATGAATTTTTTTATGGATGCTTCAAGGAAAAAGTAAATCTTTCAATGTATAGTGATGGGAGCCTAGGCAACTCTATTGTAGTTTGGCAACATGACACTACAGTAATCCCATTTGTATAACAATGTATCACTGTACATGCACTTCACAAGTGGCTCAAATTAATTTCTTGTTATCATATAATTAGACGACAACATAATGTTGGGAAAAAAAATAGTTCAGTAACATGGCACAAGAGTAATTCAAATTAATTAACGTTATATTACCAAACAAGCCCACCACAAATTAAAAAATCATTGTTTAGAAAAAAGTGTCTCTGTAAATGTATAGCAACAATATGCTGGAGAGATCTATTGTTTCTAATAGCATAACACCGGAATAATATAAATTGTTTAGTACTGTGTTACCAAAATTAGTGGTGTAAAGAGATGAAATAGTTAATTTAGGGTGAGTTTTGGTAATATATTGGGGGTGTAATGAGAATTACAATTTTTTTTAGTGATGTAATGAGATAGAGGGTGTAAAGAGGTTAAATAGTGGTGTCAGTAAAATCACCCCTTGAGTTTACCTAAACTATATAAGTCAAAGTCTATTTAGTCCTTAAATTATCTATTGAATCTTAAGTTCCTAAAATATTTAATTCAAACCTATTTAGTCTCTAAAAAGATTTCAAAATTAAAATATACTCCCATAAGTATTATAAATTAGTAATACACCTGCCCAATTAAGATTTTGTTACAAAAAATTTTAAAATTTTATTCTCTCTATAACAAGTGTTTTTATTTCGTTATGTGTTTAAATTAATATTAGAGATTGGTTTTTCATTCTTGTCAATAAATTATATGAAAATTGATATACTGAAGGGGTATAATTAGATAATTTAAATAATCACATTTCGTTACAAATAATAATATAATAAAATAACACATTAATTAAGTAATAAAATAATTTAGCGAAAAATTTAAATACAATCAATTAAAAATTATAAACGAAATCTCGCATATAATATTAGATAAAGGTAAACACATAGCCATTGTAAAATATAAGCAAGAAAATAACATATATAATTATCCTTACCGTTATAAAGAAAATTCAGCATAAGGACTGACGCCACTTTTCAAAGACAAAATAAAAATTTAAAATTTTTTTGAAATAAAATTTTAACTAGATTCAATATTTTACTAAATTATATAATACTTATGAACTTATATTTTATTTTTGTAATCTTTTTAGGGACTAAATATATTTAAATTAAATACTTTAATGATTTAATTGATTCAATCGATAGTTTAAGAATTAAATAGATATTAATTTATATACTTTAAAGATCTAGTAGATATAATCAATAATTCAGAGACTAAATATAAAATTTGACAACATTTTAAGAATATAAAATGCAATAAATCCTTATAATAATTAACACGGACATTTTGCCAAAACCCCCTCATAATAAAACTTTAATACATTAAAGACAAATACCAAAAAAAAAAATTAAAAAATTCTTAAGTCCAACACATATAACTATTATCAAAATATTAAATTTTAAAATAATATAAGGAAAATTTAGTTAAAATCCTTCCATTGGACCCTTATTTGGTGAAAATGGTAACCCAATTTATTTTGCTTTATAAACCATTTAAGGAGGAGGCGCATAATTGAGTAAGGACAAAATAAAATTTTTTTCTTGGACAATATTGCTAGAGTAATTTGTTACTGTGAATTAGAATAACATGTTACTATAAGACATAGTAGCATGTTACTGTCAAACAGAGTAGCATATTACTATTTACATCAATTTCGACAATAATATTTTTTTTAAAGAATTTCATAGTCAATGCGGATCTTATTTGATAGAACTTGATGAGAGGATTCTAAAAATTTTAATTTTATTAAAAATCGATATCTAAATCAAAAGTTATATTATGAGAAATTTAATCAAAATCCCTTGAGCCTTGTTTGGTGAAAAGTATAACCCAATTTATTTTGCTTCATAAACCCCCTAAGGAGGAGGCGCATAATTGATCAAGGACAAAGTAAATTTTTCTTTTTTTTTCTTGGACAATATTGCTAGAGTAATATATTACTGGGACACAAAGTATCATGTTACTGTCAAATAGAATAATATATTACTGTTTACATCAATTTCAATGGTAATAAATTTTTTTTTTTTAAAGAATTTCATAATCAATATGGATCTTGTTTGATAGATCTTATTGAAAGTATTTTAAAAATATTAATTTTATTAAAAATTGACATTTAGATCAAAAATTATATTATTTTAAAATTTAATATTTTGATAATAACATATGTTATACATTTTAAGATTTTTTTTTTATAATCCTTAATGCATTAAATTTTTTTTTATAAAGAGATTTTGATCTAATCTCCCTAATTAACACTAAAACTATAATAAGTTGCGTATAGTGTATTTTGTTAATCCGTGCTACATATATAATACAAGGAATTTTGTTAACGTAATTATAAGGAGTAGCGGTTTATAGAAAGCACAAAACCTTGGTTGAATTTAAAACCGAAACAACACACGCTTCACGGGGTAATTGTTAAACCACGATCAACACAATTAGGTGCAAAGCCACGTGTGTTAATAAAATGTTTATTAAAAACGAAATTTTATGAATGTGTACCGTATTAGTTATGATTTATTGTGATAATAATTATGATATTATTTTAATTTTAATTATGATTTATTAGGATATTAATTATGATATTATTTTGATTATGATTCGAAAATTATTTCTCTTAGTTGTGATTGAAAACGATTTAATTATTACATTTGTAATATTCAATCTTACAAATGTCATAACTTGTATATAGTAAACATCCTTTTGAAGGTAAAAATGTGTGTTTATGATCTATACAAATCAAGAAAGGTTATTATATGGAATATACTTTATATATAAAAAAAAAGTATGATTTTTTACTCATAATAAAATATAATTTTTATCATAAAAAGCATACATTTTAAGAGTGTATATCATAATTTTGCTATTAAAAATTTTCACCACAAAAATCATAATTACCATCATAAAAATTCGTAACTTTCATACTGCCTACATTTAAGAGATTCATATTGTAGTATTTTTCATGCAACTTTTGTTGTGAGCAATAATGTAGAAGACTTGTGGTTGTTTTCTGTTGACATTGTGTTTTTTATTTGGGTCCAGCTTGTCTCCAATAGGAGATCAAGATTGGACACTCCAGTTCGGTTTGTGGGTTTTCGCTTTGATTATCCAAATCATTACATTTTAGAATTTATCGAACATATCATCCATATAAAAAATTAAGTCGATCGGATAACGAAAATTACATGTTCGAATCAGTTTTACATGAACTGTTTATTTTCTCACCGTCTATTTTTTTTATACAAAATTGATTCAAACACATAATTTTCATTATTTGATCAACTTAAATTTTTACATGGATAATGGACTCGACAAACCCTAAAATGTGAACGGTTCGAATTATCGAAGAAGGTCCAAAAGTGAGCTCACAAACTGGACTGGAGGGTCCACTCTTGACACTACAAGAAAAAGCAGTTTTAGCGATTAAAAATATAAATTTCGTCGCTGAAAGTAGGACAATTGGCGACTAAAATTGAATTAGTAGCCAAAAGTGAAGACTTTTGGCGACTAAAATAGTTTAGTAGCCAAATGTGTAGTTATTGGCGACTAAAAATCAGTTTAGTCGCCGATTATATGGGCTTTAGCGACTAAAACAATTTTTGTAGCCAAAAGTGAAGGTTTATGGTGACTAAAAAATAGTTTGGTCGCTGATTATAGGTGTTTCACTGACAAAAAAAAATTTTTGTAGCCAAAAGTAAAGGTTTTTGGCTACTAAAAAAAATTTAGTAGCTAAAAGTGGACAATTGGCGACTAAAATTCAGTTTAGTCGGCAAAAGTGGAGGTTTTGGCGACTAAAATAAGTTTAGTTGCTGAAAGTGGTTATTTTTAGTCAGAAATTAATTTTTTTAGCCACTAAATTATTGGTAGTAGCCAAAAATAAGGTTTTTGGCGACTAAAAAAAATTTAGTCGCCAAAAGTGGCTTCCTTTTTTTTTAATAAATAATTTATTTTTTACATAAATTATATTGAATAAAAATAATTATGTTTATATATATAGTTTTATATTAATATGGGTCAATATACTATATAAATAATATATTTTGCATATATATTCATGTGGTATTATTGTGGCATAGTGGAGAGAGTGTGTTGCTAAAGATTTAGAATGTAGGAGGTTGGTGGTTCAAAACTTGGGAAGAGCGGAGGGTAATTTTTTTTTTTTTTTTCCTGAAATAAGCTTTTGGCGACTAAAATGGGTGGTCGCCAAAAACTTCAGTATTGGCGACGAAAAAAATAGTCGGCAAATGTATAAATTAAAAAAAAAATAATTCACTATTGACGACTAAAAATTTAGTCGCCAAATGTATAATTTAAAAAATATAAATGAGTTTTGGCAACGAAAATTTTAGTCGCTACAGACTTGGTTTTTGGCGACTAAAAGTTTTTTAGTCGCCAATACCTCCGGCGACCATGAATTCGCGACAAAACCGGTGACTAGAATATTTAGTCGGGGAAAGTGAAAAGTCGACTTTTGTCGACTAAAAAAGGACTTTTGGCGACTAAAAATTTAGTCGCCAAAGGTGCTTTTTCTTGTAGTGTGATTTCTAATTGGAGACAAGTTAAGTGGTGTTTGGCAAGTGATTTTGGGGCTAAAATAGCCACAAAAACAAAATAGACTATTTTAGCCACAACAAATAAAACATCACATCCAACCTATAATCATTACATTCTTTTCTCACAAAAAAAGTCAAAAAAATCAAAAAACCAAAAAGCTCTTCCCAAACCAAGCTTTTTAGCCCAGGCTAAAATAGCCAAAAAAGCCAAAAAGTCAAAAAGCCAACCCACTTCCCAAACGGAGGCTTAGACTCTTTTTATTTTATTATTATTATTTTATTTTTTTAGAAACACACAATTTTAGAATTATGAAAAAAATATATAAAATAAATATAATGAGTAGTTAGTAGGGGTGGACGCGGGTCGGTTGCGGCCACAGAATCTCCAATCCGCCATCCATCTGCCAGATTGACGGATTTGAGAAAATCAATCTGCATCCGTCCGCCAATCCGGCGGATGTGGATTGAGCAGATTGGCGGTTTGGCAGATGAATGCGAATCGGTTTGGCGGTTTAAAATTTTATAAATTTTCAACAAAATTCAACTTGTGCACTTCCTCAAAAAAAGAAGAAAAAAGTATTGCAATCAATGACTGAAAAAAATATTACAATCACTGCATGCCTCATTCAAAGTAAGAAAGTTTGAAACTTTAGAATATCACAATCACTGCATGCTTCATCTATATACTACAATCATAACATGTCTCATCCACATAAAGTATTACAATTTGTGATTCTTAAAATATAAAAATAATTCAAATCATTAAAACCATGAACATAGTAGTAGTAGAGATTGTATGTCTTTCTATTGTTATATCTATATCTGTTTTTGAAAACAAAAACCAACCAGCATATATCATATTTTCTATTTATTATTTTTAGAGACAGATTTAAAAACCAAAAAATATAGATAAATAATACGTTTATTTTTTTTCAATTCAAAAAAGATATTCAATTTGAAAACTTTTTTTCAACAGAATATTTAAACTCTTTTTTAATTGAAAACGCAAACAGAATATTTAAACAAACTGAAAACACAAAGTCTTATAAATTGCTAGGGGTGCTCGCGGTTTGGTGGTTCGGTTGCGGTCAAATGAATCTTAAATCCGTCATCTATCTGCCAGATTGGCGGATTAGAGAAAATCAATCCGCAACTGTCTGCTCGTCATCACGCATCCGTCCAAAATGTGACGAATCGATTCGGTTCGATCGATTTTAACGGATCGATATATCCGTTGCTCACTCCTAATAGTGAGTTTTCTTATCTTTGTCAATACGAAAACTAAGATTCAAATACAAGGTAATTACTTCGAGGCAACACTAGAGCCTTTAAATACACAACAAAGATATTGTTAGTTATCTTATATGTGATGATTTTTTTGTTTTTGTTTTTAATACCATTATACTCTCAAATAAAATTATTAATAAGAAAAAAAATTGAAATTTTACATTACTACTAGCCACCGCCAACTTTCATTTCGGTTCTGTTAGAAATAGTTTTGAAATTTTTTTCTTAAATTTTGGTCTATTTTTTTAGGTGAGATTCATGCGTTAAAGTTGGCGGGTCTAAGTGGTAATGCGTTTTATGTCGCGTTGTGATTCACGTGATATATTTGGTTATTTAAAACCATTATCGGGTGAATGCAAAATTAAAACCAAAGAGAGCTCAATGAAAATGGTATATTGGTGAAGTTTCCTTAAAGGTTTGAACTAAAAGTTTGTCCCACATTGGTTTGATGGGCAAACTTTTGTGGGTTTATAAGACTTGAGTTTACAATTTAAGGAGGGCCCCAAGTGGCACCCCAAGTTTGTAGAAGGGAGAGGTTATGGATAAAGTGGGTTAGACCCATTGGACCCAAAAATAAACGCACTCGCACGCCGCTATCGCCCATCTGGGTGGGCTTGGGTGCGTGATATGAGGTTGGGTTGGGCTTCTCAAGTCCAATACTAATTATTTTTGGGCAAAAAATATTTGAATTTTATTTTTCTAAAATTAAATTCTAATTTTTTGAAATTTGAATTTCGAAAATTAAATTCAAAAATTGATTGTCATACCTGTCCAGTTTTTTCCCCACTCGAACAGATGTATATCTATTTGAATTTAAACCAAACAGATTCATATCTGTTCGAAATTTAAACCCATTAGGTTCCCTACCTGTTCATTCAAACCGAATAGGTATAATACATGTTCAAATAGGTTTGCACCTGTTTAATTCAAACCAAACAGTCATAAATTCTCCTATAAATAGATAGACCCTCATTTCGATTTTGCATTCAGAAAATTTTGTTATTCTTTTGTAATTACTCTTTGCATTTTGCTGCATTCAATTTTTCTATAAAAAAAGTGTATACGCAAAGTGTGTTTGTTGTGCGAATAATTTGTAATGCTGCAATTATTCGTTGTTGATCATTTTATCCTGAGAGATAGACGTCCGCAATCTAAAAGTACCATGGAGAGAACGAATCTGTCTTAAGGACACAGTGTTAAACACTGGATTTGATCAGAATTTTATTCAATAAATACATAAGGTTAGTAATTAATTTACTTTATGTTTTATTTATTTATTTTTATTAGATTCTGATTTTGTTTTTGTTATAAAATAAGAATCTATTATTTTATATTATTTTCTTTACTGGTTTGATTTTTGTAATCAAATAGTTTCTCTATTTCTTTAGTTTGTTATTAAGTACACAAATATTATTTATTCTTAATACAGTAAAGTTTGACCAACAGTTGCCACCAGAAAATTCTCATAATTTTAATTTTTTTAATATAATATATAATATTTTTCATATTTTTTTAGAGTGTGGTCGCCCCCTAGATCCCTCCTTGGACCAATCAATGTGCTTTTCAATCTTGAGAGACAGGATCGTTTGAGTTTATTTTACAGAAAAGAAGAAGAAAAAAAAATAAAAATCATAAAACGACATTGTTTTAACAGATCGGTGTGCTTTTCAATCTCGAGAGACAAGTCTCGTTTGAGTTTATTTTACAGAAAATAAGAAGAAGAAAAAGAAAATCATAAAATGACATTGTTTTAACGGAATAACAAGCACAACAAAGAGCTGATTACAATAGTGACCCATTAAGCTTCATCCATGGTTGTTGCCATTACTATCTCTATCAACCATCCAACTCCTTCCCTTCACAAGTTTCCACAGGTAGCCCCAATCTCTCTCTTCCTTCAGCTATGAGGGTGGACATTGGCTCGTTCGTCTGTCCAACCTGCCTAACTTAGTCCTATTTTTTAGGACTTGGGAAGGTTATTTTAACTCATAAGGTCAAATTGGGTCAACATTTTGAACCCGATATATTAATAGGCTGGATTTGGGATTTATATTTTTAACCTGGTTTGACCCATTATTCAATTAATTAATTAATTATAATATATTAAAATATATATTTTTTGTTGGGATGTAAACTTTATCTTTATTGATTTTACTAAAATTTACATTTATGATAATGTGTAATTAAATTTATTTAAGAAATTCTTCAATTTATATACAAAATCTTTTAATTTATAATGATATCAATATATTTATTTAAAAAATATAATGTGTGATTGAATTTAATTATGAAATATTTTAATCATTTTTTAATTTTTTTAACCTAATGAGTGGGCTTGTGATTTATAATTATTTTTTGAGCTGAACTTGGTCAAATGTAAAGGCTCGATATTAAGACCCAATCCAGCTTAGATAAACATAAAATTCTTTATTACATTGTACCGACCTCGCCCAACATATGTCCACCCCTATTTGGCCATAACCTCCTTTCTTTCACTAGCATTTGATCATACTCACAACTCTATTTATATCTCCAATCACGATACTCTATCTGTTTTTCTGCTTGCAGCTCTCTCATTCTCTAATTTTTTTCCCTCTAATATATATATATATATATTTCCTGCTGGTCTATCTCTTTTGATTTGCTTGCAAGCTAAGTAGGGGAAGAAAATGAAACTCTGAGTGACGGTGGAAAAGAGGGTTGGGGCTAATTTAAATCATTAAAAGATAAAATAAATTAAAATGTCAATAAGATAAAATATTATATTTAAATCATGATTATTTTATTTTTTCTCTCACAAAGGGTTGTTTTGGTAAGATGGTTAAAAGCTGATTTTTTAATTTTTTTGATTTTTTTTTAAAAAAATGTGTAAAAAATATGAGAAATGATGTGATGTGACTTAAAATGAATTAAAAATTAAAAGATGGCTTTTAATCATTTTTTCAAAATAGCCCATTACAAAAAGTCAAGATTTTATCCTAAATGAAACTTTATTAGGTTTAAATAATAAAAAAAAATCAACTAATTTTTTTCTTTTCTTCCAAATGAAAGCTAAAAGACGAGAGGACTATGGGCTGAGAGTGACAAAAGGAAAGGGGCGAGAGGTGACCTGGATGGTTGAATGGGTGAGATAAGATTGAAATTAATTAAAGTGTTAAAAAAAAAAGGAAAAAAAAATCTAAGTATAAAGTGTTTTAAGAAATGAGTGTTGAATAATTATTTTAAAGTGCATTTAAAGGCTAAAGGAAAGAGGCAAGAGGTGACCTGGATGGTTGAATGGGTGAGTTGGGCAAGATAAGATTGAAATTAGTTAAAGAGTTAAAAAAAAAAAAAGTTTAAGTATAAAGTGTTTTAAGAAATGAGCGTCGGATAATTATTTTAAAGTGCATTTAAAGGCTAAAGGAAAGAGGCGAGAGGTGACCTGGATGGTTGAATGGGTGACCTGGGGGAAAAAGGGTCATTGATGTGCTAAAAGTATGGTAGTGATTATGATGCCTCTATTTAAGTTGTATTATGATTTTATTTTTATAATTTAAATCGTTTATTTTGTAGAGTTTGTTAAATATTTCATACCTATTAAAAATCATATTAATCGGATATCAATAACTATATGATCGAGTTGCATATTGTTTATATTATTTCTCAATAGAAAAACTTATTATTTATTTTTTTGGTTATCGATTATATAATTTTTGATATCTGATTAATATAATTTTTGGTAGACATGAAGTATTCAACAAATCCTACAAGATGAACGATTTGGATTATAAAAATAAGACCATAATACATTTTAAATAGAGGTACCATGGTTACTATTGTGCTTTTAGTACGACAGATCCCAGTTGTGTGAGATAAGATTGAAATTAATTAAAGTGTTAAAAAAAAAAAAGAAGAATTTAAATATAAAGTGTTTTAAGAAATGAGTGCCGAATAATTATTTTAAAGTGCATATAAAGGTTATTCCTGTGACTCACCTAGCATTTATGGGGCGAGGACTATGTATCGATTGGAATCCCGATGTTCTTTAGTCTGAAGTCGAATTGGATAGTCTAATCTAGTCTATTGGGTTTATTTTTTAAATTCGTTTTTATAATTTAAATTATTTATATTTTAAAATTTATCGAGTATATTATTTTTATAAAAAATTAATTTGATCAGATAACGATAATAACGTATTCGGATCAATTTTATATGAATTGTTTATTTTTTCATTGTTTATTTTTGTAATATCAAATTGATCTGAACATGTGTTTGCAGTTATCCGAGCGACTTGATTTTTTGCAGGAATAGTGTACTCGACAAATTTTAAAATATGAACGACTTGAATTATTAAAATAAGACTAAAAAATAGACCCAATAAACCAAACAATACTTCTCCAATCCGATGCCAGCCCCTATCGAAAATTAGTGGTGCTGGACCTCTAAGCACGAAAAAAAAAAAATTGAAAAATGAAAATCAAAAGTGTAATATCACTCAAACTATTGGATTACTGCTGTAAAATTATTATTTGAAAAATTCTATTTGCCCGTCACAAGAAATCTCATCACATATCATTTATTTTGTTTGAACAAAAAATAATATTCAGAAATAAAATAATAATAAAAATAAAAATCTCAAATAAATATTTGATTTAATTATTTTTTTGATCGACGAAAATCAATAATTAGTTGTTAAATTGATACCTCGAGTGAGTTAGAACTCATAGACGTATACTTTGCAAGAAAATCTAACTTTCTTATTCCACTCCTAAGACCTCCCCCACCCAGAGAGACTAGATGGCCAAAGCTGATTTAATTTTTTATATTCAAATAATTACTTTTGTTTTAATATAAATTTATATTGAAATATTTAAATTTTGTTTAAAAATTTATATTAAAATGATATAAATAATATGTACTAAATGCTCGTTTGGAATGAGTTTTTTAATTTGATTTTTTTTGACTATTTTAATTTGGTTAAAAAAATTATACTTGAGATAATTTCTAATTTTTATTTATAATTAATTTGATAATTATAAAAATAATAATTATAATTTAAATGTAATATTTTACCTTATTAATTATTTTATTTTATTTTTATTATTTTAACCAAAAACTTGCATTCAAACGAGACTTAAATTTTTTTAATATCTTACTATTATTTCAGCCTTAAAATAACCCGGGAACGTCCTCGATCTTCTGCAACGCTGCAACCAGCCTCCCTTTCTCTCTCGCACTAAAACTATATATATATAATATATATCTGCTTCACTCTCTATCTCTCTCGATATATCTACTGTTCGTCTACATAGATTGCATCGCTTTTTTCCTTATTTGTTGGTGATTGAATCGCAATGGCAGTGAAGGGTTTGTGGGGATCCATTGATGAGTTCTTGAAACAGTGCGAGCAGTCCAGTGACTCAGCGTACAGTGCGCTCAGATCACTGCTCGAGAGGCTCGAAGATGCGAAAACCCGAGTCCAAGCTCGGATCTTCTTGTCTGATCTCCAGAAACGTTTCGATGCCAAGGAAGCCCCGGAGGAGCAATGCCTCCAGACCTATCATTTCCTCATTCAAGATATCTATCTTGAGCAATATGAAGGTATCTATCGATCAAACTTTCAATTTTCTTAGAAGTAGATACGTACATATACATACATGCATTTGTATATTTGGTAGCTGCTCTGTGTTCATGAATAACAATATCCAAAATTTGTTTTGAAATTTTGATAGCAAATCAGTAAGGCAATGAATGATCAAATAAGAATCATTTGCAACATGTTTTACTTTTGTACATTACTATATATATATATATATGTATATATATAGTGATTGGATTCTGTCAAATTCGCCATCCAAATTGAGAATGCTTTTGGGTTTGGGTTTGGTGGGTCCATTTTAGGGCCGATGATCAAAATCGTTCAAAGGACTTGTTGAGTAGAATATTTATATAAAAAATTAAGGTGACTGGATATCATTAATTATATGTTTGAGTCACATTTGTTTTAAAAAAGATAAACGACTGTTATAATTTCAAGAATATCTATCCATTCTTTGTAATACCAATGTGTGTAAAACATATAGCTACCATTGTCTGATCATCTTAATTTTTTACATAAATATTCTATTTAATGAGTCTTAAAAAGTGAACAGTTCATATCATTAAGTCGGCCCCAAAATGGGCCAACAAAGCCAAACGTTCTCTCAAGTTGGATAGCCAACTTGAGAGAATCCAATCACTATATATATATATAGATCCTTGTTGTTTGTTCTTTTATTTTATTTTATTTATTTATCTTATCTGTCTTACATTTGGACCCAAAAAAAAGTATTTCAATTTCTTGGGGATATTGGGTCTTTGAAACTTCTCATGAATTTGTAGTGAAGTTTTCGTGGAAGATACATGTTATACCGAGTTTCAGTGATTTATATATTCTAATTGATTGCTATCTTTGGAAAATGAATAACAAAGCCATCCAATGCTTTATTCTAACATTTGTGATATTCTATGAGTTATCTTAATCATTTTGGATGGCTCTTTGGTTTTATATGTTCCTCTGTTCTGTGGGTCTGACACCCTTGTGATACCTTCAATTTACAGCATATGAGTTTTTTATTTTTTATTTTTTCTAGAAGTACTTCAACTTACACAATCAAGAAAAATCAGGAGTCTTTTATTTTGGGTCTAATTTCTAGTAAAATGCACAAAATAAAATCCACAATTTAGCGACAATAGTGGGTCTTTTGTGGATTTCATTTTGCCCTCACCCAAGCAGGGGACTTTTAAACTACTCTCTGTTGTAAAGTAATACCTTGACAATACCAAGAAGAAGCCAGAGTGTAATTTTGGCTGAAAAAAGTTGTTACAACTCACTAGGACAGAGCAATTACACTGAAAGTAGCTACCACTTTAAACTGAAAAAATGTTAAAGATGATGGATAGACTGGAAAAACAGAAATGTGTTTCAAAGAAGAACAAAACATCATCTTTCTTCTTGTTTTCTGGATTCTTTGAAATGTATAATCCTGTCTCTCCGGCTTTGTTTTGAGTGGACCATATCATCTGTTGGTATGTCAGCATAGAGATCAACTTCCAGCAGTGTTTCTCTACATTTCTGCTTCCTCGTTCCCCAAACTGAGCTTACATTATTGGAATTTGGTACTTTATTCTGACTTCCCCTTGAAGGACCCATATTTCCAAATGCCAGGAAGTTTGTAGTGTTTCACTTCTATATATGAAAGAGATTTGGGCAAGTTTTATTCATAGGTGCATATTTACACCATATATGTTGCCAAAATCAGACTCTTTGGGCATCACAGTGAGAAGCAAATATGCTTGAAAAATTATCCCACCCTCTCCTGATAGCCTTCTGCATCCCTGCCCCATGCAGACCTCCCACCTCTTTAAAAATTCAACCTCCTCCTTCCTCCACATGTACACAAGTTACCCATTTTCCAGTTAAATGGGCCCAGAAGGTATCTGTTAGCTAGAAAGGGTACCACTTGTTCTAGGTTTTTGAGTCTCTCCAGTCTTTTGACAATGTGAGTCTGAAACTATTTCAAATCTGTAGGTTAATCCTAAAGGAAAAACTAAATGAGTGGGACCAAAGCCGAAGTTGCATCATTTTCCTAGTCAAGCCTCTGAATGCTCAACCTCTGCATCAAAATCCCAAGTTCACTCTCACTTCAAGAACACTTGTTGTAATGGAGGTTCTCAGTTGATTCATGCCAGTCCTATGAAAATGTTGTGACATCAGCTTACAATTAGGGTGATATCAACAGTGCCAGACTTCCTTTTCTACCCTCAGAAACAAAATAAGAACCCCTCAATGTTTATCACCTGGGAGTCTAGGAGACCTTTAGAAAGCATCATTGTTAGAAGGCTCCATAATCAGAATAAATAAGGGAAGATAGGACTTCCTTGTTCAATTCCCCTTAAAGAACCAAAAGAAATTGTTGGCCATGCATTGTGTATCAGCTCCACCGCCTACAACAGCTTCTTCCTTTTTAGCTCGTGGGCTCTGCATCCTAACATAAGCTCTGTGTTCCACTTTGGTTAGAAACAGGTTAGATATACTTGCCATCAGTTAGAAGAACTCGGAGCAGCTGCAACCTCAATTGAGATGGTGAATTTTAATATCTACTTTGTCCATGTTTCTCCTAACCGTTTTTAACACATAAAAAGCCAAAAGAACGTGGTCATAAACCTTCTTAATATCTACTTTGCAAGTAACATCTTGTTCTCTGCTTTTGAGCCTCTGCTCTAAGTTTTCCTTTAACACAATAACCGCATTGTAATAGTAGGCCCTCTAAAAATGCCTTTGAGCGTCGCATGCTACCCTGCCACGACCTTTTGCAACTCTGGAAAGCAACTTTGCCAACTATTTATGAACAACCAACCATATGAATCAACCTGTAACCCTTAAGGACTGAAGCCCTTCCGATCAAAGATGTTTTAAACCCCTTCCAAATTCCTCTGTTTCATGAAAGTGATGGAACATTATTGAAATTCCTTGTTTTTGATTTCTGTCTTCTCAAGTCTTTTCACTCATTTATCCCAACATTGAGATAAAGTTACAAAATTTTAACTTGATCTTTTTATTTGTTTCCAACATTTTTAATTTATTCTGAATGATGGAATTATGGTTTTTAAAACGTTTGCTCACTCTGCTTGTTGCATCAGCTCTTTGATACTTTTCACTGCCCATTTCAGGTTACCAGAGGAGGAAGAAATTATCAATGATGGTGATCCCCAGCATCTTTATCCCAGAGGACTGGTCCTTCACTTTTTATGAGGGACTGAATAGACATCCTGACTCTATCTTTAAGGACAAGACGGTTGCTGAGCTTGGTTGTGGTAATGGATGGATATCCATTGCCCTTGCTGAGAAATGGTTGCCATTGAAGGTTTATAGTTTTTATCCTTTTAACATAGTACTTCATGATGTTTCTTTAATTCTTCCTATACCAGTGTAAGCTGAGCATGGACACTTCTATGGAGGAGACGTGTCATGTCGGACACTCGTGTTGGGGACAATACTCTGCAGACACTTTTTTTCAATGTGTCTTAATTAAAAATGTAAATTTATAATATCGGACACTTTACAAATATTTCTTGGACACTTCAGCAACCCTTCTTCAACCCTCTGAACATGACATATGTGATGAATCTCTTTATAGTAACAATGTTATGTATTCTTTGCAATACATCTTATTCACTGAAAATATATTTTGAAACATTTATAAGGTGAATGCATCATTTGTGTTTCTATATTCTAAAATTGTTTTATATTATTTAGATTGCAATTGTTACATGAATGATATCTTGAAGTTTAAGTAATGAGATATATGGCTTTTAATTTTAATTAGCATTATGTTGCTTCACACCCCCCCCCCCCCCCCCAAAAAAAAAAAAAAAAAAAAAAACATTTCCTTTGAATAAAGTATTCATATATTTGACTTATGACAAGTTTATAAAAATATAAATTTTTAACATGTCCCAGACATGTTGTGCCTTTCATTTTTTGAAAATCGACGTGTCGGCGTGTCAGTGTCGTGTTGCATACTGTGTCTGTGTCTCTGCCACTTTGACAGCACCTAATATTTAATGGCTAATGTTGAACATATTTGTTGATATCTGTTTCATGGAGCTGTCTAACTAGTGTCTAAGTAACATTTCACAGGTGTATGGCCTTGATATCAATCCAAGAGCTATTAAGATATCTTGGATAAATTTATATCTAAATGCCCTGGATGAGAATGGTCAACCTATCTATGATGGGGAGGGGAAGACTTTACTGGAGAGGGTGGAGTTTCATGAATCTGATCTGCTAGGTTATTGTAGAGATCATAAAATAGAACTTGAACGAATTGTTGGATGCATACCTCAGGTATTTTATCACTCATATGATATTTTCTAGGGATTTTTTTTTTTTTTTTTATGAATAAAGTTGTTCTCTATCTCCTTTTAAGATGATGTAAACTATTCCAGTGTTTTCTGAGTGCTGGTTAGAAGGTTTATATTTGTATAATCACTTTAATTTCACTTGTTTCGCTTTCTTCTTGCAGATTCTTAACCCTAACCCAGATGCCATGTCCAAGATGATTACAGAAAATGCAAGCGAGGAATTTCTTCATTCATTGAGTAACTATTGTGCACTGCAGGTTGGAGAGATTCTAATGATTTTGATGATGCAACGTTTGAATTTTGTTAGGATATAAGCATGTCATGATTCTCACAATTGATAATTTGATGAGGAAGCAAATTATGTTATTTGGTGTTACATGTGCAAGCAGGATGGGAAATCTGTGAGCCATCTTCTTACCACAATGCCGTGGTGAGGGATTTGTGGTCTTTGATCCTTGACATGTTTGGCTTAGAGTGGGTTTTCACCCTGAAGGCGGCGGATCTTCTTTGTTCTTGGAGGGAAGCTAGAGTGCAATTGGAGAACTTTTGATGTGAAGGAATAGACCATGTTTAATTTGAAAACTAGAGTTTTATCTTCTTTGTATAGTTGGTTCTTACATACTATGATCCGTCCTTTTGAATCAAATTTTGGATTTTGTTGAGACTTTCGAGTAATGCTTTAATGCATTGATGATATAGGTCTTTCATCAATTTTTTGTATGTAGATTGCATCCCTAGTTGCCTCTTTTATAATAAATAAGTATGCCTAGTTTGCACACTTGTAGTCTAGTATGCACTAAATCATTTGGATGGCTGATCTATCTGTGCAGAGATACATTATTGTTCTCTTCTTTCTACTTATTGTTAGATGAATTATATTACTTGGTGTCTTGGTGTTTGGCTGAGGTCTAAATCCAGGTCAAGAATATGGAAATTCGGAAACACTAAATCTGTAAAGCATTTTTCTGCCCTGAATTATTGCCATGACCTTAATTCCAATAATTCATCTGCTATTATTTTCATTTTAGTCTTAGATGCATTTATTCAAACATATTTACACCGTCCTCATCCATAATAATATAAGGATAACCATGAATATGACTAATGGAACTTGACTAAAATTCATTTCTTTTAGAGATTGTGTTGGTTTAACATTGTATTTCATCTTCTGTTTAGGGCTTTGTTGAGGATCAGTTTGGCCTGGGTCTAATTGCCAGGGCAGTTGAAGAATCAATTTCTGTGATCAAACCTTTGGGGATTATGATCTTTAATATGGGAGGTCGTCCAGGACAAGGCGTTTGTAAACGCTTGTTTGAACGTCGTGGTCTCTCTGTTACCAAGCTTTGGCAGACTAAAATTCTTCAGGTAAGTGTACCCTTTTAAATGAAAATAATCTCTATACCAAAATATATACTTATTGAAATTTGTTGTTGCAGGCTGCTGACACAGATATTTCAGCTTTAGTTGAAATTGAGAAGAATAGTCCACATCGTTTTGAGTTCTTCATGGGGCTAGCTGGAGATCAGCCTATTTGTGCTCGAACAGCGTGGGCCTATGGAATGGCTGGTGGTCGTATTTCTCACGCATTATCAGTTTACAGCTGTCAACTTCGTCAACCGACTCATGTATACACTTTACATAAGTCTGCAACAGTTTTTTGATCTTGTATTAGTCTACATTTGAAGTTGTGGATTTTCATGCATTTGACGGGGCAGGAATACTGACTTTGCTTCCCTGGCAGGTTAAGATAATTTTTGATTTTCTGAAAAATGGGTTCCATGAGATCAGCAATTCTTTAGAATTATCTTTTGAGGATGATTCTGTTGCGGATGAGAAGATTCCATTCCTCGCTTATCTTTCCAGTGTTTTGAAAAATAGCTCATTTTTTCCATATGAGCCACCAGCTGGAAGCAAAAGATTTCGAAATCTCATTGCAGGATTTATGAAAACTTACCACCACATTCCACTTAATGCTGATGTAAGAGAACATTCATTGTTGAATTCAACTTTTCTTTTCTTTCATGCTTCAGCGTAAAACACTTTTTCTATCATTGATTACTCATTCAACTGGTCCTAATGGGTGTCCATTTGCCTGTTGGATGCTTGTAAGCATGTTCTATTCAGGGTGCCTTTTTTAAGTCATGTTAAACAAAGTAAAGATGGGGCAATGCCAATTGCGGGGTCTACACCTGAATCTCTTGAATGGTTGTTTAGTTGAAGAATGTGCACACACAGCACATACACACAAAAACATTTGTTATATATCAGGAGAAGCAATTAGAGAAAAGTCAATTCTTCTGATTGAAATTGAATTGAAGCAATAAAAGATTGACAATAAACTTTTTCACAGATGTAAAGACAATCTGAAAAAAAAATAAAAAATAAAAAATTGTTATGCAATGTTTGGTGTGAGCAAACAACTTTTTTGATGCCATAGAATTTCTGTTCATATACTAGTTTATCTGCTATCTACACCAAAAACCCATGGTTGACCATTTATAGTGAAATGAAAGTTGCAGGACTTAACTCACTCTCTGATTTGATGCTTACAGAGTTTCAATTTCAGTAAACTAGTTGGCTTAAATTTTTGTAATTTAAACTAATGTTGTGTGTTGTGGTAATAAATTTGCATGAATATTTTTGCAATCTAAAAGAGACAAGGTACCTGCAAGCTTTATTATTATTATTATTTTTAAGAATCAGTTTGATCCTTCTACATGAATAATATTACCTCCTTTGGTACTATATATATGTTGGTATACCTTCCATACTACATAAGCTAAGCTGCATTCCTGACTTCCTTGATTTCAATTCTTGTGCAAGAATGTTGTTGTATTTCCTTCAAGGGCTATGGCTATAGAGAATGCTCTACGATTATTCTCACCACGACTTGCCATTGTTGATGAACATCTGACCCGACACCTACCTAGGCAATGGTTAACTTCATTGGCAATTGAGGTACGCATATTTGTGATGGTTTCATAAATATGCCTTTTATGCTTTTATATTTCATTTCCTTGTTTTATTAGAGAAGCAATTTGAGTTTTAATTGTCTTGGTTATGACTTCCTAATCACTTCAGTACCATCAGCCATATAAGATTCTGTTCATAGATCAGCCAGATAAGTTTCTGTCTTCCTCATAGGTTCCCACACTTTGGTGTGTAACTTCAAGGCTACTGATCTTTGGAGAAATCTTGTCCTAAATATTATGATTCCATTAGAAATTTGTTTTATTTTATTTATTCATTTATTTTTATTTTCTTGGAATTGATGTTGTTTTAGATTTTAGCATATAATCTCCTTTTGACGTGAAGCTTTGCATTTAACATTGAAGTTCAGATGTCAATTTGAAATATTTGAAGCAGAGAAAATATTTATAAATAAGAAAAAACAAAAACAAAAACAAAAAAACTTGGATACAAAAGAAATGAATCATGAAAAAAGGAGATTGATTAGGGTGGACCTATAGATATGGTAAAAAAAAATTTTGGAGTTGGCTTATTGAAGAGTTTAGAAAGGCTTGGTCTGACTTTTTTAGCCATGCAATATTTGTGATTGGTAATGCCAGAGAGTCAGGTTTTGGCGTGACATATGGTGTAAGGAGATTCCATTGAGAAATTTACAAAGTTGTTTAGGGGGAATTTGGTATCGTTTTTCTATCCAAAACAATTTGTTAAAAACATGAAAAACAGAAATTGACAGGGAAAGCTTGTTTGGAAAAATGTTTCTAGAAGCTTTCGGGAATTTTTTTTGAAAACACCCATCTTTTAGGAAGTGCTTTTAAGTTGTTTTCTAAATTTTTGAAAACTGTTTGTGCACAAAAATAAAAATGATTTGTGTTTTCGTACTTTTCATTGTTTTTCTTTCCAAAAAGGCTATGAAGCATGGACACTTCAAAATAGGTGCCGCAGCAGTATCGGACATGAGGAGACGCCAAGGACACAGACGGGACACGCCACGTGGTGTGTCCCTTTATTTTTATTATGTTTTTGCATGGGACATGGCGAATTTTTTATTTTATTTTTTAAAATTTTTTTGTAAATGTCTTTTGCGGTCAAAGTGTACAATTATGAAAGTAAAAAAAGACAAGCATAATCCAATCTCTGCTTTTGCCCTAAATCCCTAAATCAGAAGAACAAAAGAGAAGAAAAGAAATCAAAAGCTCCAGTCGTCTCTCTCTCGCCTCTCGGAAAACACAGTAAGTCTTTCTCTCTTCTCTCTCACCTCTTGCCTCTGTCTTCTCTTCTGAAGCTCTCTTTTCTTTTTTTAAATTTGTTTTCTGATTATACATATACTACACGTTTCTTTCTCTATTTATTTTTTTCTCTATTTCTGTATTTGTGATTAATATTTTATTTTCCAATTAGTGGTTTTTATATATATTGAATTAATGTTAGTTTTTATTAATTTTGATTGTTTGGTAACATAATATTAATCTACATTGCAAATATATAAAATAATAAAAAAAATTCGTGTCCCCGCCCTATTCGTGTCCCCGCCCTATCCTTGTCCCCATTTTTTTGAAATCACCGTGTCCCGTGTCCGTGTTCGTACTTCATAGCAAAAGAGTGAAAAATGAAAATGAAAAATCAGAAGTGGAAATGATAACTGACCATTAGTTTTGCAATCTATAAATGCGTGTGTTGGATTACATAAGATGATCCGAGTAGGGTGTTGTGTAGGAGCCATGGTTGTAGGTAATTGTGGCAGCCACCATAACAGTCATGATGGCCCTGATGTGGTTCCGAGGTGTAATGGCAGTAGCGTAATGGTGGTGGCATAAGATGATCCGAGTAGGGTGTTGTGCAGGAGCCATGGTTGTAAGTAATGGTGGCAGCCACCATAACAGTCATGATGGCCCTGATGTGGTTCCGAGGTGTAATGGCAGTAGCGTAATGGTGGTGGCAATTGGAACTAGGAGTTTTTTGTTTACTGCACAACTTCAAAAACTTAGCGATATGCATGTTTTTATTTTAGAATTGCATTTAGTAGGGTTTAAAATGGGTTTTGTTTAATTTTTAAACATGATCCAATACTTGTACTGATTTTTACACTAGTTTTAAATCTATGGAAAATTTTGCTTTTGTTGGATGTAGTTATCTTTACTATTCAGATTATACTAATAGAACTTCTCCCTTCTTTTGAAAAAAAAGAAAAGAAAAGTAAAAAACAAAATTCATGAAATATTTTAAAGATTAATGTAAAATTTAATGTATAAAGAGAAATAGAGAGAGAATAAATTGTATGTATTATTGATTGATTTATATTGATATATTTATTACAATGATTCATGATTCCTATATATAGAAGAGGGTGAGTGTGTAGTAGGTAAGGAGTAGGTGAAGTGGAGGTGGTAGTGGTGTAGTGGGTTAGGTTTAGTGGAGTAGGTGAGGTGGTAGTGGTGTAGTGGGTTAGGTTTAGTGGAGTAGGTTTAAGTGGGTGTAGTGGGTTAGGTTTAGTGGAGTAGGTTTAAGTGGGTGAAGTAGGTGATAAATTTTAACAGCCCCCCGCAAACTCAAGGGGGATAGGAACTAGCCAACTTGAGTTTAGAGAGAGTTACAAAACAAGAAAATACATAAAAATAAAAAAGGATAGGAGACACTGTATGGTCGTGTCAGACCATTGGTGAAGACACTGGATGGTGGTGTCATAACGTTGTAGAGGACACTGTATGGTGGTGTCATAACGTTGTAGAGGACACTGTATGGGGGTGTCAGACCGATGTAGAAGACAGTTTATGGGGTCATGTCGGACCGTTGTAGAAGACAGTTTATGGGGTCATGTCGGACCGTTGTAGCAGACAATGTTGTGACAGTTGTTGTGACAGTTTACGGAGTCTTGCTGGACCCTTGTAGAAACTAACCGGAATCAATGTCGGGACAGTTTACAAAGTCTTGTCGGACCCATGAAGGAGCTAACCGGAATCAATGTCGGGACAGTTTACAGAGTCTTGTCGGACCCTTGTAGAAACTAACCGGAATCTATGTCAGGACAGTTTACAGAGTCTTGTCGGACCCTTGTAGAAACTAACCGGAATCTATGTCGGGACAGTTTACAGAGTCTTGTCGGACCCATAAAGGAGCTAACCGGAATCAATGTCGGGACAATTTATGGGGTCGTGTCGGACCGTTGAAAAAGTTGCACCCTCAAAAGGTGTGCCCAATTTTGTCAAAAGGCGTGCCATTAAAAGGCGTGCCCACTGCATCAAAAGACGAGCCATCAAAAGGCGCGCCAGACACGCGGCGATGCACGTGATCGACAGTGCGCGTGTCGGTCTCTTCGTCATGGTCTTTATAAACCGAAGCGGAGGCGGAGGCTGGGAAGCATAACAAACCAGTCTGAAACCTCTGAAAATTTTCATTCTGAAACATCTGAATATTTGCATTCTGAAACATCTGAACAATGGCCTCTTCTTCCCGTTCAGCTACCCAGAATATGGCCTTTGCGTCTCGTGGTCTACTCACTCTCTTTCCCGACCTCAACGAGTCAACAAGAGAGATAACCGGTGCGGTGGCCAGTGATCCCCAACCAAACGCCTCTGGTTTTGCTCCGTTGAACTTTCCGATGCGGTCGGTGGAGCAAAAAATGGCGGGGCAAACAGATATTGAGGCCAATCAGTATACTTTGAAGTCATGTGTGGAAACCATGACTGCGGTTACAAATTTGTCGAACCGGCTGCAGAGTAGGACAAATGAGGTGCAGCAGTTAAACGCCCAACTGGCTCTGCTCCAACGCATGTATAAGGATGCGCGAGCAGAGTTAAGTGTGCTAAAGGCGGAAAATAAGGAGCTGAAGCGGAAGGCCACCGTGATGTTCCGATTTGGAGGTCCACTGTATGCTGTAGTGGAGGAGCAGGGAGGAGGCAACTTGCTTGGTGGTCTAGGAAGCACGGAGGCAACACCGGCAAGGACCACCCAGGACGGAGGCAAGAAGAAAAGACCGGCGGCTGAGTAGAGAAGAAAAATCCCACTGTGGGTGTGGTAGTTTTGTTTTTTGTTTGTGTGGGTTTTTTTTTTTTTTTTTTTTTTTTTTTTTTTTTTATGTAAAAGTGTGATCGGGGTTGATCCCCTGATATGAATAAAATGACAAGGTTGTGGAATGTTGTTGGTGTTATTTTGTGGTGTTGTTTTGTTTAATAAGAAAAATAAAATAAAAGAAAATAATGGATAAAGAAAATAGAGAAAAATATTTGTGGATGGGTGATACGAAAAATAGCAGTTTTTTTTTTTTTTTGGTGGAATATAAAATAAATAATAATAAGAGAATGGAAAACGGGTGATGCTTACTAACAAGGGATAGGGAAAATATATTATAATAAAATATATATATATATATATTAAAATAAAAGAAAAGGGTGAAAGAACGTGGATGAAATAAATTAAGAGAAAGGAGAGATATGATTAAAGTGGGTTTGAAAGTGGGAAAAGATGAGAGAGAGGGATGTCCAAGAAGCTTGTGCTTTTGATAGTTACACATTACCCAAGCTGTATGTGAAGATGCATGTTACTGTCTTACACTTCTGCAGGCTTGGTATTCTTTGTGGGGCACTTGCAACACGTGACATTGAAAATTGTATTCGAAAATGATGACATCTCCAACATGAAACGTCTTGGAAGCAGCCCAGGCCTTGTAATCAATATTCCCAATGATGGTTCAACCAGCGGAGTCCCCAACCTTGTACACTGCTGCCATTGAAACCTTCAAGCCAGCAAACATGGCTACCAACAACAGAGCCACAGCTCTACACCCCACACCCAAATCCATGGCTAAGAGAGAGAGAGCAAATCGGGAAAAAACAGCAGTGACGAGCAGAAAAGCAGCGCCAGAAACGCCAACGACGACGACGAGTAAGAGTACAACCACGGATATGTGAGAGGCGAGGTGAACGGCGATAGAGGCTAGACGATGATGCGGGTGCCGCCGCCGACATAGCGGAGGAGGGGTGTAAGAAAATGTTGAAGAAGTCAAGGTATGTGTAGAAAATAAGCGGAATAGGTTGAGGTCCGGCGGACGGCTAAGGTGAGGTTGCCGCCCGCCGGTGAAGCGAAAATACTAGGTTCTAAACCTGCTCTGATACCATGTAAAATTTAATGTATAAAGAGAAATAGAGAGAGAATAAATTGTATGTATTATTGATTGATTTATATTGATATATTTATTACAATGATTCATGATTCCTATATATAGAAGAGGGTGAGTGTGTAGTAGGTAAGGAGTAGGTGAAGTGGAGGTGGTAGTGGTGTAGTGGGTTAGGTTTAGTGGAGTAGGTGAGGTGGTAGTGGTGTAGTGGGTTAGGTTTAGTGGAGTAGGTTTAAGTGGGTGTAGTGGGTTAGGTTTAGTGGAGTAGGTTTAAGTGGGTGAAGTAGGTGATAAATTTTAACAATTAAAAATGATAGTATCATAAATATAAGTTCATAATACAAAATGTCAACATACTAGTGTAACGGTGGATGATAAGACATCTAAATTTTGTTAAACAAATCAAACTTAAAACCAAATAAACCATAAGTTAATAATTAAAGAATCAAATGATGATGTAATGAAAGATTCCCGATCAAAAAAGAAGTAATGGAAGTTTGGAAGAAAAAAGAAAAAAGAAGGATCACTAAGTTCATTTAAAAGTGTATTTTATGAACCCCAAAACCTTTAAAAATGCATTTTATGAACAAATTTCTTTGTAGTCTAGCTCCTTAGTTTCATAACCTTGACTTTTTAAAGGGTTAATAGCATAGCTCAGGCTCAGGTAAATTTTTTTTTTCTTTTCTTTTAATCAAGTTGCCAATTACAGTCACCATCACTACCATCGTCGTCATTAAAACCGCACCCAAGGCAATGAAACCATAATAGATTGTTGTGACATTTAAAGTTTTCCTTCTCTTGCTTCTGATAAAATTTTATTTGTTCTGCAAACTAGTCATTTTATCGTTTTGTTCTTTTAACCTTTACACCATCAAGGATACTTTTGCGGCAATCAACTTTTTTTCTAATTTGCATATTTATATATTTTGTCTCTCTTAATATGTGTTGTCTAACATTCTTGAATCTTGATTATTGATCAGAATATGGTGCAAACTTATTTAGTGTATATAGTGATATTGGTTTTACATTCATACCTGTTGAGTTAGAAACATCAAATATCATAGATTATTTCGTTATGTTTATAATTGGAGCCCATTTTGGTTTTTGTAGTGTTGAATCTGTGTATGCTTACTATTGTGTAAAGGATTAGTGAATAATTTTGAAGAAACAGCATTACTTTTGCTTCACATGGTATTTTGTACATTCAGTGGAGGATTTGTGTTGAATTCTAGGGGAAAACTATGACCAGAATCAGTTCTTTGGGGTTTTGAAATGTCCTCAAGTGTTTCTTTTGTTCATTAATTTGATGGCTGTTTTGGCTGCTGCATTGGATTCCCAATAAGTACTTCTTCGTTGCAGAATACAAAAGCTGATAAACTCCCAGAGGATGTTCTCACTGTAATTGAAGCCCCACGCCAGTCGGATTTGATGATAGAGCTGATTAAAAAGTTGAAGCCACAGGTGGTAGTTACTGGAATGGCTCAATTTGAGGCCATTACTAGTTCTGCTTTTCAGCACCTTTTAGAGACTACAAGGGAAATTGGAGCTCGTATTTTCTTAGACATATCAGACCACTTTGAGCTATCCAGTCTCCCTAGTTCCAATGGGGTTCTGAAATATCTTGCAGGAAATTATCTGCCCCCTCATGCATCAATTATATGTGGTTTATTAAAAAATCAGGTATTTTTTCTTTTAATTTGAGCAACTGATGTAATTTGGTAGTAGCAGGTGACAGTTTTCTATGTGCTTAAACTAAACTAGAGAGTCCTTGAAATGATTTCAGATTCACTTTTACCTGTTTAATGGATGAATTACTCTTCTAATATTGGTAGCCAATTTCTCTTTCCAGGTTTATTCAGATTTGGAAGTGGCTTTTGTGATATCTGAAGAGGAGAGCATCTTCAAAGCATTGTCCAAGACTGTGGAACTACTAGAAGGGAATACTGCACTAACTAGTCAATACTATTATGGTTGTCTTTTCCATGACCTTCTAGCCTTTCAGCTTGCTGATCGACATCCACCTGCAGAGGTTAATTTTCCTTACGCTCCTACTTTAATTTTAAAGATATTCGTTCCTAATACTCTTTTGATTATCTTGTAGGTGTAAAAGCTATTCTTCTTTGATAATTTAACTCTTCCTTGTGGCCCACTTGGGATTTTTATATTAAGCTTGACAGAGTTCATTTTGGAACGTCGTATCTATTTCCTATTTCTGTTTAGGAGCTCTCTGCAATTCCCACTCCCTTTAACAAAAATTAGATAGTCCTTATCTGATGGTAATCCTTTATCCATATGATTAAGTGTGCCATCAAAATTTCAAAAAATGTGTACTTTCTATGCAACATTTTATGATCTGTGTAGGCTTACCTGATTGGAATTTTGAACAGAGAAGACATTTATTTTTATTTTTTATTTTTATTTTATAACTGAATTAGTGGACCATTTGGAATGCACAAAGATTCTATATGTAAAAATTTAAGCTTTTAATGTTAAAAACACTTAAAGTTCCCATTATTACTACTGCTACTTTTTTTTTTTGGGGGGGGGGGGGGGGGGGGGGGTTGTTATATAATGTTAACGTTCCCAATCTTTCCCCTCCCAAACACACAGTAATGTGTACTATTTGGGCCTTTTTTTTTTTTTTAATTTTTATATATTTTATTTTATATAATGTTAAATGAATGCCAATATGTCCATAAAAGTGAATGTGTAGCTTGTTACATATTATTTTGAGCAGCTCTAAAAAATCTTGGTAAAAAACCTTCTCTGTAATTTCTAGAGAGTATATTCAGAATTGACTCTTCATCTTTGTCCTTTAGAGAGAAGGTGACAAGGTGAAAGCTGGTGGAATGATCGGATTTGCTAGTTCCGCCATCTCAGTCCTTGATCATGCTGAGTTGTCAATAACTGAGACAGATAACTCTTCCCTAATTCATATGGATGTGGATCAAAGCTTTTTGCCTATACCTTCTCCTGTCAAGGCTGCTATTTTCGAAAGCTTTGCAAGGCAGAATGTAGCGGAATCAGAAACTGATGTAACAACAAGCATCAGACAATTTATCAAGAGCAATTATGGCTACCCAACCAATAGTAACACAGAATTCATATATGCAGACCGTGCACTACCTCTTTTCAATAAACTTGTCCTCTGCTGTATCCAAGAAGGTGGAACTTTGTGCTTCCCAGCCGGCTCAAATGGGAATTATGTTTCTGCTGCTAGATTTCTGAAAGCAAATGTTATGACTATTCCTACCCACTCTGAAGCAGGGTTTAAGTTGACAGAAAAGATACTTACCGGTGTATTCGAGGCTGTGAATAAACCATGGGTGTATATTTCTGGTCCAACAATCAACCCAACTGGCTTGATTTACAGCAATGGAGAGATAGAAAGCACATTGTCTACATGTGCTAAATTTGGGGCAAGAGTTATAATTGATACTTCATTCTCAGGATTGGAATTTGACTGTACGGACTGCGGTAGTTGGGAGTTGGAGCACAGTTTAGCAAAACTATACATTTCTGGCAAACCAACTTTTTGCGTGTCTCTGCTTGGAGAACTGTCTCTGAATATGCTTACTGGAGGGCTCACATTTGGGTTTCTAGTTCTAAACCAGCCTTTTTTGATTGATACATTCCATAGCTTTTCAGGACTAAGCAAACCTCACAGCACTCTTAAATACACTCTGAAGAAGTTGCTGGATCTTAGAGTGCAGAGAGCAGAGAACCTATTGGATGCCATTGCAGAACAGAAAAAACATTTGGGAAGTAGATCTAAGCGCTTGAAAGAGGTAAGGATTAAATCTATCAAGTGCTTTCCATTTGTCTTGAGCATTCCTGTTATTTGGTTTTTTTCCTATTATTATCAGTATTTTAATTCTTTACACCAGACATGGTAAGTCTAAGCTTCTTCTTGTGATTTCTGAATCTAATTAAAATCTGTAGAACTAAATATTCATGAAAATAGTCAAATGATAACTAACTTCTTGTTGCATCAACCTTCTCATTCAAATCACGACCGGGGAGGAGAGATGATTTCTCGCTAGAAAATAAATCCAAGTTGTCCAAGGACTTATTGAGTGGGTTAGTGTTGGTAGACATACCCTTTCAAGCGGTCAACAGTAAGATCCCTCCTTTTGCCGTGAATTTACCTCCAAATCATGTGATCTAAAACCAATGTGAAATTTACCTCTATGACTCTTGTTAGACTGCAAATCTCATGCCTCATGTAATATCTCTGAGTGACAAGACCATTTCTTGTCATTTAATGAAAATAAATAAATAAAAGTCTTCTCAACCATCCTATGAGAGGCAAGGAATAATCCTTGACAATAGTGCTACGTGGCCTGACAATATGAGTTTCCAGTAACCCTCCATTACCAATGCTGTGGCGTAGCATAGGAGCATATGAGACCTTAGTGGATTCTATAATACCAACTATACAAGTCGGCCCTGGAATGCCTGGGGAGCACCTATCAAAAATTCTTAAATTTTTCCCTTGGAGAAATTTTTTTGGAAAATAAGAGATGTTACCTGGGCAGCTTTTGGGAGAACAAAGTAGGAAGAACAACTATTGATTGATTCCAGAGGCAAACTTTCCAAATCTCTAATAATGAAGTCAGAAGGATGATAAAAAGTCATAATCTAATAAGGCTCATTTAAATATTATCATGAAATTTGTTTAGCAATTTTTTGTCAATTATAAAGCCGATAGGTTTGCCCTCAAGGGAGAAGAGATGTTCTCCGGCCATATTCTAGGAGACAAAATTGGAAGAACTACTTTTGATTGAATCTAGAGGCAGGATAATAAAAGAAGTCATAATCTAGGAAGTTCATATAAGTTTTATCATGAAAAATTTTAGCATCTGTTTCCAATTATAAAGCCAAAAGGTTAGCCCTCATGACATTGTATTATTATAATTTTTTGTCTCCTTTCCGAATTCATGAAGTGCAATACTTAGAAAATAAGTGCATGGAAATAACCAGAGAAAATGGTCATGCCAGGGAAAACAAGTGCCCCAAAGAGAAAGGATTATAAGGAAGTCAACATGTGAGACCTGCAGGCATCAAGCCTTTTTGGACCTGGTTTGGAGCTTGTTTTCTAGTATTGACCTTCATGCTCCAAATCAAGCTAAAGCCTTTATTTTGGGAAACCTTCAACTTCTTAGGTCTATTATCTAGAACTAGAAGAGATGAGAAACAAGACATGTCCTTGAGAATACAAGTACAGAACATGGAAAATGTATCAAGTTGAAACAAGTTCATCAAGTCCTCCAGTGTCATTGAAGTTCCACAAGACATTTGAATTTTGAGGTTAAGAACTAATGGAATAAATAGTTTGAGAAGGATTATCAATTTAACAGAATCTTCAACCTGTTCTTTTTATCCTAAATCGGAAACTTCAGTCAAGATTAGGATATTTCATAATAATTGTTGTGATCCCCTAGATGTGCAATTGGAGATGTTGAAAGCCTAGAAGGTAAGTGCTCTTTAAAAGAGCAATCACACCACCACAAGTGCTTTAGGCTCCGTTCAGTTGTCAGAAATTTTGTGTGAGAAAAATGTAGTGAAGGAAAGGAAAGGAAACTTGTTTTCCGCTGTGTGTTCATTTTTCAGGAAAAGGAAAGTATATTGTTGAGTTTCTTGCAAAATCTAGTATTTTTTGCAAGACATGTTTTCAAGGAAAATTTATCCTAGTGGGATAGTTAATAATATGAGTCTCACAACTTTCTTGCTAACTAAACATGGAAAAAATTATGGGAATGTTGATTTTCTTGTACTCTATTTCTTTTCTTGACAACTGAATGGAGCTTTAGGAAAATGAATTTAGTGGCAGGAACAGAGGTTAGGCTTTTCTTAGCATTGGTTTTCCAGGGACAGAGGAGTTTCTCTGCTAGCAAATTGTGCCTCAACCATTGTGGTCAACACTATATTTGTGTTTGATTTCTAAGTTCCACGCGCCAGAAAGAGCTTTGTTGTCTTAGAAAATCTTCACAATCACTTTCCAATGAGAAAAGAAAGTGAAGTACAGGAAAACAACTCTCCCATAAATTTTTCCATGTTCAGTTGGCAAGAAGGTTGTGGGACCCATATCTTTAACTTCCCACTGCGATAAGTTTTACCTGAAAGCCTGTCGTGCAAAAAATACAAGATTTTGTAGGAATCTCAACAATTCACTTCCCTTGTCTTGACAAATGAACATGTAGGAAAATAAGTTTCCTTTTCCTTTCTTTTACTTTCTACACTTTTTTCTGGGAACACACAAAATTCTTGGCAATTAAACGAAGTGTTAAGAGTCCATTTCTAAACCTCCAAACCCTCCAGTCTTATGATGAGACTCCTAATATCATCTAAGGTGATTGCTGCCACCCACTAATGAGATATCATTAGTTGCTATGTTTTTTTTGGTCGACAACAAATGAGATATCATTAATGAAGAACTGTATTACAAAAAAGTGGTATACAAGGAGTCCACCAAAGTAAGAACGAAAGAAAATAAAAGAGGAAAAAAAAAAAAAAAAAAAATTAAAGTCGACCTACTAATTGCACACCGCCATCCAATCCCTAGAAATAAAAAATAACTGAATCCTTTTAAAATGAGTAAATACTAAAGCCCAAAAAGAGACATACTCTACCCCATAAAAAGTCAACATCCTCAAATTCATCATAAAAAACCCTAGCATTACAGGAAGGTTCTATGCATAAATAGTTATTGACAAATAGTAATTGACGTTAGCTAAGACCAAAAGAACTAACCTAGAATATCCATCACCAATACCTATCTCTCTTCCTAAATATTAAACTCATACATGCTACATTTGTATGTGCGAAAATGTGCGTTGAGTTTGTGTTTGTGTTTTGTTTTAGTTTTTTATTATATTTTACTATCGTTATTATTATTTATTTGGTTTTGTATTTATTTTTTTTGATATGTTGGTTTGGGTACATTTTTTCACTGTTTAAAGGATTTAGGACAAAGCAATGCTTGCGGTAACCCTTGCATGATAGAGTGGTCTTGAGGTCACATGATGTTTCCATGATACTCTATGAAGGACTTAGATATGTTATGATTGGTGTGCCTGGGAAAATGAGAACTGGTTTTAAAATTGCTGCTAACATGAATTTTGACATTTGATTCCCTAAGGCACTTAATATACAACATTTTTTTTATAAACTTTCAACATCGAAAGTTTTATTATTCAAAAAATGGAGACAATTATTTGTATTTGCATGATGTTGCATGGGGATCTTCATTGATGTTGCATCATTACACTGCTTGTATTTCTTGTACAAAGGGGACCCTCATCTTCAACTAATTACTGACAAACTTCTCAGTCATTCTGGATCAATTATTTATATTTTTATGTAGGTTAGCCAACAGCATGTAACTGGATCTAAAATATTAACTAAGCAAATGGAGATATGTGTAAAAGCTTGTTATTAAACGCACTGCTTCCTTCTTTCTGTGACAGACTGCGTGAAAATTGGATAGTTCATATAATTTACATTTCTCACTCCATCTGTACTGATAATTGCACTCAAAATCTGCCAAACTAAGTTATCTTGGCCCTGCATTGGCAAAGGCTTTAGTACGGAAAATGTTTTCTACCATTCAAAAGTGATTTTTTTTCCGCCTAATGGTTGTTTGGCATTATTTGGGTCACAATCATCTTATTTGAGTCGCATTATCTCTTATTTGGGTCACATCAGCTTTCTACCACATCACTTCAATCCCAACTCACATTTCACATTTTTTCATAAAAAATAAAAAGTAGACCATAAAAAAAATTTCCGTGGAATTTTGTTTTCCTCCGAACCAAATACCAGAAAATATAGAAAATATTTTTTGCCGAAACAAACAAAGCATTAGAATTCCCTTGTTTGGTGCTTGTTTAGTACTGTAACTTTTTTTATCACACAATCTCATGCAATTTCCTTGTGATGCTTGTGCAATAGACTTTAGAGAATTGTGGATGGAAGGTGATTGAAGCACTTGCCGGTGTTTCCATGGTGGCAACACCGCCTGCCTATCTGGGCAAGACTCTTTCGCTCAAAGGAGATGCCAATTCTTTTCAAGCCAAGCTTGAGGACTCAAATATCCGAGAAGCCATAGTCAAGGCCACAGGGCTATGCATCAACAGTGCTTTGTGGACTGGAATTCCTGGCTATTGTCGCTTCACAACTGCCTTGGAAGACAGTGAATTTGAGCGTGCATTGGATTGCATCATCAAATTCAAAAAGCTCATCAACAACTGAAAAACATTTTGTCGTACCCTCCTATCAGATTCTTTGTTTTCACGAGTTAGCTGTTGTGGAGTGAATTAATCCTCCCATTGTTGAGTTCCAAAACCAATTTTTTGAGATTTTTACACAATTTTGTGCTCATTGAGATTTCAATTGGCCATGCATGTCTCTACTGAATTACTAATGCCATCTCGATCACTTGGTTGTGGCTTTTGCGATGTCCAACAAAGTAGAGCTGTTTGAAACATTTTTGCCATTCATATAATAATGAAGGTATGTCTTCCCTTATTTATTTTCGTTTGTTCATGTAAATTTCTTACAGAAATTAAAGAGTTCACATCTACATTGAATAGGTGCTACATACAAAGAAACACACAACTGCTTGTTGGCTCATCAAACTAGTGTTCATGTGACGCTTCTATTGTGGTTGTTGATGTTATCTTTTACAACCGATTATTAGCCATGTTTGGTAGTAATTATAAGTCAATTTATCTGTCAATTTATCTAGTTTATTTGATTAAAATAAGTAAAGTAATGGTGTTTGGTAGCAATTTTAGATTGTCGTTTGGTTTTGGCTTTTTTAGTTGGCTTTTTGCCTTTTTTGACTTTTTTTTAGCCTGAGACTTTTTTAGTCGTTTGGTATTCTTGTTTGGGTTTTTTGACTTTTTGGCTTTAGAATGACAAAATTGCCCTTAGTATAGAATGATGCTTTTTTGACTGTTTGTTTGTACATGAGATAATTTGGTACTTTTGTAGCTTTTTTGTCTTTTTGTGATTTTGTAACTTTTTTTTTTGTCTTTTGTGATTATATAGCCCACAATGAAAACCAAATGAAGGCTTAACTTATTGACTTTTTCAGTTTATTTTGTCCAAATAAATGAGATTTTCTTAAGTCATAATTTATCTCTCTTTTAGCTTAATTGAAACCCTTATTATAGACAAAAGGGCCCTATCTCTTTTGCTTTAATTATAAATTTTTAGCACATTTTAGATAGTTGGACAACAAAAAAATTATGTGATAACTTATTGAACTAAACATGTTTTAACTTTTTTTTTTTTAAACATATTATGAGAAGTTGCAGTTAATAGATTTACAATTTATTTTAAATCTTTTTAAGTTAATAATCTAAGATGTTATAATCATAAAATGTTAATTTATAAGTGATACTAAACGGGTCATTGTCATTCAATAAAATGCTATGTTTGGGAATTGAAATGTGCAGAGCACCCAGGGTCAAAATCTTTGCTCCTCGTGGGATTGTTTGCTCACATTTCGGTACCTTATTCTTGATAGAGGCATGTAACTGAAAAATGCCAATACTTCAATGAAACGCATTTTGAAATATAGTACATAAACACTTATGTTCTTAAATGGCAACTAAAATGTAAGTGAGTGGAATTTTGACTAAAGAAAATGTTAAAAATGAGTCATAATATTTATAAAAATAGTTGTTATATGTTTAATTTGAAAAAAAAATAACGTTTTATGGGATGCGTGCTAATAATATGCTAAAGAAAAATGTTTGGGAGCTCTAAATTGGGAGTACTAAAGGAGCTTTAGAGAGTAGGTCTCACTGACTGATGTGATGTTTTGGCCTTCAATTTTTTTTTTTTTGAATTTCTACTTCATTAGTGGTCCATTAGTGCTCCCAAATTAGTGGAATGTATCATTGTTGTATGCTAAATTCTTATACTGTAGTTAATGCTAGTCACATCATTGTAACAGGGTTTGGAATTAGCGGGGAATGTGGGTGAGGTATTGGGGGTGGCGAGAAAAAGTAGAGGAGGGATTGAACATGGCGGGGGTGGAGTTGCAGTGATTTTGGAAATTTTGTTTTTTCAAGCCCTTGACTCTCTTTCATCTTCAATTAAAGTGAGTTTTTTTTTTTTTCTTTTTATTATTTGTGGATTAAAAATCAAGTAATGAAAAGTTTAGAAACACCAAAAAAAAAAAATAAATAACTAAAAAATATAATATTTTGTGACTTTTTGACATTCCGGACCTCTTTTGAAGTTTTCAACAATTATAGAAACTTTTTTATAATTGTTAAAAATCTAAGGAAAGATGAGTATTTTCCATTGATTTAATGAAATGGGTAAGGATGAATTTTTAGGCTCGTTTGTTAACTAGGCCAAGCTTAGGAGGGAACAGGGATTGCGATTTCTTCATTAAACTGTGTAATGCAATGCATTTTTCTTCTTTAAACGGCATCGATTTTCTTTTCTTTTTTTTTTTTTGAAATTGAGTCAAGGTGTTTTCATCATAAATGATGAAAGGATAAATTACAAACATACCTTTTGATATTTGCTTAAAATATAAATTATCTTGTGTGATTTGAAAAATTATAAATATTCCATTGTAATTTTTTTTTATTTAACACAATTAATCGAAAAAAAATTAAATTCTTAATTGCTCTCCAATATAATAAGAAAATTAATTGCCATGATGATTTACTAATAAAAGGGCTTATTTGTTATGAAATTAAAAATTTCAAGAGGCGGGATGTAATTTTTAGAACCACAAGGACAATTTGTATTTTAAACAAATTTCAGAAAAGTATGTTTGTAATTTACCCTCAATGAAAAGATAATAACTAAATAATTCCAACAATACTTCTATAAAAATTATATTTAAGTATTTCATTTATTTATTTTTTTACCACAATTTATCATGTGATGTGTCATAATTACATTATTAACATTATATATATATATATATATATATATTTATTTATTTATTTATTTATATTTAAGTGATATAACTCATTAAACAAGCACAATAATTACATATGAGATGATAAACCAAATATGATAAAAAAAAATAAAAATTGTAAGTGTAGCATTACTCTAAATAATACTATAAGGTCTTATTTGATTAACATGATTAATAGTGAAATGATTAATAATCCCATATATTAGCGTATGTGTTGCGACCCAAACTTGTCCCAATAGGTTTAGCGTCATGACTGGCTAGTAATCTTAGATTACCTACGGCCTCTATTAAAGAAAATCAATTTAAGATGAATTACGAGACTTAGCGAAAGCAAATTAAAATATAGAAGTAGTCCATTGAGCTGTGCATGTATGAAAAGAGTTCGCATTAACACTGTACAACCATTCTATAGGTAAGTGCATACATCACAAAAGATTTTAAAAACAATATTTAGCCCACAATTTCAAACTTGACAAGTCTTACATACGCAAAACCTTTATACCAAAAACCAAGCTAAGAGTTCATAATCAAAAAGGGGTTTAGACTTTGCTTGGCTCCACACGAGTCCAAGTTGGCTTCTTTACGGGAGTTCCACAAAAGGCTAACCACTGGGTGATTCCGAGGCACTCTCTATCCTTGATGCCCAACTTGCTCACCTACATACATACATAAATAGTGAGCTAATACCCAATGAGTAATAATAGAATAAAGAGGTTATATGAATGAAGTTCAATATCATTACAAATGTCATTTGCACATATCCAGTTAACCTTGGCATCAATAACCATTTCATTCAAATCATGTGGCATATCCAGTAGAGTAATAATGCTTTAATAACAATGGGACCGCGAGGGTCAATCAATGTTCAATATTCAGTGTGACCATGAAGGTCTAACATTAGAGATCTCTATGTTTCAATTATCCAATGGGCCACGGTATTGTTTTCCCTCTGGCGAGGGCCAATGGGCTATGGTATTAATCTTCCCCAGGCAAGGGTCAATGGGCTATGGTATTAATCTCCTCCAAGCAAGGGTCAATGGGCAGTGGTATTAATCTCCCCCAGGTAAGGGCCTCACTAAAGGATGCCACAATTACAAATGCAAATGGAACTTCATTCATTAAGGATAAGTAATACTTCAATAAATCATTCAATCATTCATATATCAATTTCGATAACCAATACCATTTTCGAAAGTAACATAACTTGAACATATCTTTATAAAGTTATTACTCACTGTGGGTTTTGTTGTCACTAGGCCTCGGACATCCTCCTATACAAAACACATAACAAAAATTCAATTGGAGTACCGTTCGATAACCATTCCACTTAATTAAATTTCCTCATGTGTTTCTAACTCATTCCATGATTATATGAGCTCAATTGGTGCCTAAGTGTACTTGAAATGACATGAGGATGGAAGTATGCACTTAAAGGAGTCAGTAAAAATTGCTGAAAATAGGGTTTTCGCTCGAGCGCAGCTTTCTTCGCTTGAGTGGAGGTTCAAAAATAAGGGTGGTCGCTCGAGCAGTTTGTAAACTCTGCAAAAGTATTGGTTGCATGAATTTTCCGCTCGATGGATGCTCGACGGTCGCTCAAACGGCAGACTGAGTAAAAAGGGTCCTCACTTGAGCGTAACTTTGGTCACTCAAGCGGTCTGCAAAATTGTGTAAAACTTCTGAGAGCTCAATTTTTACGCTCGAGCAACGCTTTCTTCGCTCAAGTGGACTGGTTGAATTTTCGAATTTCCAGAATTGAGTTTGAAGTTCAAATTTGATATTCAAAGGTCCAAAACTCATGTTTTTGGTATAAAAACATGGAAGAACATTTTAGAACCTGAAAATATAGTCAATTTGAAATCAATTGCTCAAAATCATGGACCCAATTCTCAAAGTCAAACCTTGAATCATGAAGTTGGAATCATGCAAGACATTAATTGCATTCTTTTCCTCTCAGAGCATAACAAGATAACATGATATGTATAAGACCATGAAAAACCTTCAAGTTTATGCCTTCTAGACTTCATGCATGTATGAAATTCAAGAAATCTTAACTCAAAAATGAAGGATCAAGCATACATGTGCATAATTCAACTCAAATTCATCATATTCATGGTAATTCATGTTCGACCCACTCAAACTCATGCAAATGATCCTACAACTCCATGAACTTAGTTCCTGCATGACTTAATTCTAAGAATTTAGGATGAGTTTCATACCTAATGTGTGAATCCAAGTGTATTATGGCTCCAATCTTCAAATCTTCCACAAATTCTTTACAATATTCCTTGTTCTCTCTCTAAGTGTTGAGTTCACCTTTCTTTTCCCTTATAATCTCAGCCAAGTGTGTATAAATGAGATCAAGACTTAATTAGGTCCTTATATAAAGTGTAATTAACTTAGCCTAATCAAAGTTGATTAAGGTTAATTAATTAGGCTCAATTTTAACTAAGTTCAATCAATTTATTCTAATTATTTTGGTCCAAATCAAATTTTGACGAAAGTTGCCATAAAATTCTAAATATTCTAATTAGCCTATTGGGCTAGTCAATTTCAGCTTCTGAAGCCGTTCGGGCTTTCAATTTCTGATTCTAAGTCGATAAGTGAACAGATATTCCAAGTAATAACAATAACTACAAAATTAAGCATGTAATCACACAATTAAACACACAATCATGCAATTAAACTTGTTGAATCAATATAATATAATAGTACGGAGGTCAGGGTCGTCACAATCTCTCCCCCTTAGAAAGTTTGGTCCTCCAAACTTAAGTTACCTTCAAACGGAAACAAATGCGGATATCGATGCTGCATCTCATCCTCTTTTTCCCAAGTGGCCTCTTTTCCATAATGGTCTTTCCACTCAACCTTCACCATAGGGATAGTTTTGTTTCTCAATTGCTTTACTTGTCGATCAATGATTTGCACGGGCCATTCTTCATAAATCATATTCTCATCTAAAGCAATCCGATGGTGGTTGGAACGGATTTCTAAGATACCCATGAAGCATGGATACATGAAAAACATTATGCATTTGTTCCATCCGAGGTGGCAAAAAGAGACGGTAAGCAACAAGACCCAACCTCTCAAGAATCTGAAATGGTCCAATGTAGCGAGGAGTCAGTTTTCCCTTTTTGCCAAATCTCATATGTCCTTTCATCGGTGTTACTTTGATAAATACATGATCCCCCGCTTCGTATTCTAAGTCTCTTCTTCGCTAGTCTGTATAACTTTTTTGTCGCCTCTGTGCAGTCTTGAGCCTTTGCTGAATGATTTTGATTTTTTCGGTTGTTTCTTGCACAAGTTCGGTTCCATAAATAGCCTTATCACCAACCTCTGTCCAACAAATTGGCGATCTACATTTTCTGCCATACAGTGCCTCACATGGTGCCATGCCGATGCTAGCGTGAAAACTGTTGTTATAAGTAAACTCAGCCAATGGCAAATATGTTTCCTAGCTGCCTTGAAAGTCCAGAACACGCATACGAAGCATGTCTTCTAAGGTCTGAATGGTCCTCTCAGTTTGCCCATCAGTTTGTGGATGAAATGCTGTACTAAATCTCAATTTTGTTCCCATTGCATCCTGTAGACTATACCAAAATCTAGAAACAAATTTAGGATCTCTATTTGATACAATAGACACTAGAACCCCATGCAATCGAATAATTTCATCAATGCAGATAGTAGCAAGTCTATATGCAATAAAAGAAGTCTTTACAACAAGAAAATGAGTAAACTTAGTCAGTCTATCAACTATAACCCAAATAGAGTCCATACCTCTAGGCGTTCGAGGTAGGCCAACAACAAAGTCCATGGTGATATGTTCCCATTTCCATTCCGAAATAGGGAGAGACTGAAGCAAGCCTGCCGGTTTCTGATGCTCCGCTTTCACTTGTTGACATTGTAAGCACTTAGAATTGAAGTCGACTATATCTTTTTTCATGTTGGGCCACCAATATACTAACTCCAAATCTTGGTACATTTTAGTGTTTCCTGGATGCATGGTAAACACTGACTTGTAAGCTTCCTTCAAAATAATTTTTTTTTTTAAAATCTGCATCATTAGGAATACATAACCTCCCTTGAAATTTCAACACGGAATCTTCAATTGTGAACCTTGGTTTAGGTTTGGTGTAAAGTTCATCATTAATCTTCTTCAAAAAATCATCATTCTTTTGCTTTTGTTTGATTTCTTTGATAATTACAGGCTATGCAGACATTACAACTATCAAGCTATCTTGTTGAAAAGATACCACTTCAATTTCAAGTCGTTCAAACTCTATTAGCAATTCTTTCTGATCTGTGAGCAAACAGGCTAGATTCCCGACATTCTTTCTATTGAGTGCATCTATTATAGTGTTGGCTTTGCCCGGATGGTAGTGAATCTGTAAATCATAGTCATTGATCAGTTCAAGCCAGCGTCTTTGTCTCATGTTCAATTCCTTTTGGGTGAAAAAGTACTTTAAGCTTTTATGATCGGTGTACACTTCACATTTGGTTCCATACAGGTAATGACGCCATATTTTCAATGCAAGCACAACCACGACAAGTTCTAGGTCGTGTGTTGGATAGTTTCTCTCATGTTGTCTCAGTTGTCGAAAGGCATAGGCAATCACCCTACCATTCTGCATTAAAACACAAGCCAAACCCTTACAATATGCATCACTAGAAATCATAAATCCTTCCGTATCTGAGTGTATAGTAAGGATTGGAGCTGTGGTCAATCTTGTCTTTAGTTCTTGAAATGCAGATTCTCTTTGGTCTGTCCATTCAAACAATTGTCCCTTTCGAGTCAATTGGGTCAATGGCACTGCAATCATTGAGAAATCTTTAACAAACCTCTGATAATAACCAGCCAGTCCCATAAAACTACAAACTTTTGTCACATTAGTCGGAGTAGGCCAACCAATAATTGCTTCAATTTTCTGAGGATCAACTGAGATACCATTTCTGTTAATAACATGTCCCAAAAATGTTATTTCACCAAGCCAAAACTCACACTTCTTTAATTTCCCATACAGTTGCTTTTCCCTAAGTGTTTGAAGAGTCATTTTCAAATGTTGTTCATGCTCATCTTTACCTTTTGAATAAATCAAAATGTCATTAATGAATACAACAACAAAGTCATCTAGGAAAGGTTTGAAAATCCTGTTCATCAAATGCATAAATGCTGCGGGCGCATTAGTGACTCCGAAAGACATGACTAAAAACTCATAATGTCCATACTTGGTTTGGAAAGTAGTCTTTTCAATATCTTCAGCCCTCACTTTCAACTGATGATAGCCTGATCTCAATTCATTTTTTGAAAATACTTGAGCCCTCTGTAACTGGTCAAATAAATCATCAATACGTGGAAATGGATATTTATTCTTCACTGTTACCTTATTGAGTTCTCTGTAATCAATACATAGTCAGAGGGTCATATCTTTCTTCTTCACAAAAAGAACTGACGCTCCCCACGGTGAAGTACTTGGACGAATAAATCCCTTATCAAGCAATTCCTGCAATTGAGTTTTCAATTCTTTCATTTCAATAGTGGACATACGGTAGGGAGTTTTAGAAATTGGTTGTGTACCCGGTATTACATCAATTGTAAACTCAATCTCTCTATCAACAAGTTGGCCAGGTAATTCATTTGGAAACACATCAGGAAAATCTCCCGCCACTAGTATATTGTCTAGAGTAATGTCCATAGTTGGTTCGGTTGTTACACTATACAAATACCCTTGACAACCCTTATTCATTAGTTTTCGGGCTTTCATGGCAGATATAAGGTATGGTGGTGGAACTAACCCTTTTCCCTCAAAATAAAATTCATCTTGCCCGAGGGGTCAGAATATCACTCGTTTCAAAGCACAATTAATAGTTGCATAGTATTTGGCTAGCCAATCCATACCTAAAACAACATCAAAATGTCTCATGTCTAAAGGTATTAAATTAGCATACAAAACAGCATTCCCGAGAAATAAATCACATGCAGCAATTGCAATTGAGCATAACATGGATCCCCCCATAGGTGATGCAACACATAATATATAACTCAATGTTTACATAGGTCTATTCAAAGTTTCAGCAAAAACCATAGAAACAAACGAATGTGTAGACCCTGAATCAATTAGAGCATAAGCAGGTTTACCACATGTGGAGATTGTACTTGACACTACTGCCTCAGTATTTTGAGTGTCCCCCGAGATTAATACAAAGACTCTTCCTTGCCTCTGTTCATTTCTTGTGGTAGACGGTGTTGCAACTGGTTTTGTTGTGGGAATTGATCCAATTGAGCTTTGACGTGATTATGTACAATCTTTCGCCATGTGTCCTACCTTTCCACACTGGTAAGAAGCCCCCATAGTGCGATAGCAAACACCTCGGTGCTTCTTTCCACAAACACCTCGGTGCTTCTTTCCACAAACGGTTCAAATAGGTATTGAGTTGCCACTTTGGGTTAACCCCGAATTATTGGAATTCCCAGACTTTAACTTCTTGTTTGTTGATGTCATCCCTTTATTAAAATTTTGTCTCCTGCCCTTCTATTCGAAATTCTGTTTACGGTTAGCCACATTTCCCTCTGCTATCAGTGCCCTATCAAGCACATCCACATATGTCGGTAATTTGAGTACATTGATCCTGTCTAGGATTGGGTCACACAAACCTCCCTCAAATTGTCTAGCTTTCTTGTAGTCTGTATCTACCATGTGGGGTGCGAAGCGAGCTAACTCTGTAAACTGAGCCTCATACTCGGCAACTGATTTGTTTCCCTGTGACGCCCTAAGTTTTGATAATATAATACAACGATACATCGGGGTTTAATTAGCAGACACACATCATTTTTAAGTACAAAATACAAATAATTACACTAAAAGAAAATATTAATAGTTACAGATAAAAATTTTTAAGTCTTGAAATATAGATCAGTTCCTTGATACAAAAAGATTATCGAATATACATGAAATATAAAATGTAATCTCTAAGGCAGCCATGGTTTCTCAAAGCTTTTAGGGATTCCGTTCTTGGTATAAAACTCGCCTTCATCTAGCATAAAACGCCATGAGCTTGGAATGCCCAGTAAACACACACACCCCGGCCCTTTTCCCATTCCAAATACACAAGTAACATAACGGTACGATCATAACATACAGCGAAAACAATAATTAAGCAGAGCTTATAATTCAGTTCTCATGAATAATAGTCAATTTTAGTTTGTTCTAGGCAACTCCTTGTGGAATGCCGTTCCTCCCCAACCACTAACACCGGCCATGGGCAATTTTGACTTCCCCTTGGTTAATACAACACCAATGCGTCGCTTACCGCATTACCAATGATTCCCACTCATCTAGGTTACATACTCGAGTGGTGACATCACGGTCTGCACCAAGGGAACGGGCTTCCATCGATACTCTCCCTATGTGAGACCTTCACTGCCACCCTTATGCCTCTCATTTCCGTTAAGCAGCAAAAATACCTCCCGTGCCATGTTAGGGTTCGAAAACACACTTGCGCAAGACTTCACAAAAATTGAACACATTCCACTATATCATACTTTTGAATTCATCGTTCATTATCTCATAAAATTTAATACAATGATCGCAACCTATTACCATCCCATCTGATTTTCCCTTTATTAAGTGCATTATGTTCTTAGTTATGGCAAAAGCATGGTCAATATAATTACGAATCTAATCTAAACAACAAGTAACTTATTCATGGTAAAACAAATTGACAATTTATCATAGATTACATACCAAGACTAGACCATTCAAGAAACATAGAATATAAGAGTTGCAAACCAATTAAGAGCATATTACACAAATTTCCAGATTTTCAAATTTGAACCAGTTTGAAAATAATTATGAAAAAAAATACTTCTATTGGCCCTATGTACCTGGCCTAGTGTGAGTTTGTAGATAAATAAGTCTAGTTTCAAACTCAATTTACGAAAGTAGGATAGATATTTTAGATTTTAAGATAATGCAGAATTAAAAAGATCTATCCAGATTCGTTGACTGTTACACAAATCGATTTTTCTCTCAAACCCCCCACTCTCTTGAATTCAAAAAACTTTTAGTTGAAATATAACACCAAGATTAAGATTTTGACATAAAAGTGGACTCAAGATTATTTTTTGGGATTTTCTAAAAATAGATAAAGTTGACTGTTTTTCTGGTTCTGTTAGAAAAATTGTTTAGGTTATAAAAGTACATCCTTAGGTCCTGCCAAAATTATCACATACACTAGACATACCAAATATTACACCATAAAAATAGATTTTGAGTTTATGGAGTTTTGATAGGAAAATAAATTCAAGAGAGAGAAAAGATTTGTTACTGGAAATCTAAGAAAGAAAGAGAAGCACACCATTTCTTGATTAATACACATTTATACAAGAGTGTAGGCCTAGACTACAATATATATATACAAAGAGCATGTATTAGGAGGGAAAAAACAAGTGGTAAAAGAACTTGAGAGAAGAGGTGATGTAGGTTTACCTTTGTTGTATAAGACTCAACACAATTCTTCTTCTTCTCTTCTCTTCTCTCTCTCTCTCTCTCTCTCTCTCTCTTCAAGATCACTCTCTCTCACTCCTTTAGTGCATGGCTGGAAATGTGTAAAAAGAGAGGGAGAAGTGTGCATATATATAGAGAAGGGATGGGGAGGTTTCTTAGGGACTAAGTTCCCTAAGTGCGAATTTGTCAAAGTACCATCAAGGCCCTTTCATCCATCACATGGCCAACTACTTGGGCTCCAAGAAATATATATATGAGATATTTGTATTTATATACATAAAATAATAGGCACAAGTACATTAATTAATAAAATATTACAATTAAGGTTTGAGATGAAATAAAATAGAAGTATATAGGGACCAGGTATAAATTGATGAACCCTTGATATTTATTATTAATATACTAATATTAGAAAATAATTAAAATAATAAATTCGGGTCCTGTTGAATTACAGTGCAAAGAAAGGCGAGAACCTGAGCGAAAACGACATTACTGGGAATTAAGATTAATCTATAATTATAGGGTCTAATAATTAATAATAGGGTTTTAAAGGTGATTATTAATCTATCAGGATCGATTAGGGTTTACTCGAATTAATCCGTGATGCTTCTTGATTCTAGGGTTTAAAATGCAATTAAGCAAAATTCAAGGGCTTTATTGAAATAAACTCAAGGTTAGGGATTTAAAGTTAATTACAAAAATTAGGGTCTCTACATTCCCTGCTTGAGTTCCATGAACTCAGATACTTTTCTATCCCATACAAATTGCGGAAAGTATTTCTTGTAAAAGATCTCTAGAAAACGAGCTCGAGTAATATCCTTATTCTCATCTCGAACCAACATCCACCAACGCCTTGCATCATTGTACCGATCCCGATTTTGACCCGGTCAGCTTATGGGGATCGAAAAAAAAATAATTGCAAAATGCATTCGAAATTGCTTGAGCCGCACATTCGGAAAACAGGGGAGGGCTTGTTTGGCTACTGCAATAAATGCAGGTGCAGGAGTGCAAGTGCGAGAGAAGCACCGCACGTGCGGTGGTAGGTGAGTCTGGAATTTTGGTCTTTTCTTCTCTTCAGGCTGAGTGTATCTCACTCTTGTTAGGTCTCTCTCTCTCTCTCTAAAAACCCTTGCCTCTCCCATCTCTCTACGTTTTCCTACGCCAAATTGGATCAAAATCTTGATTTCTCAAGATCCATTAGAGTTCTGCCATAGTTTCTTCATCAAAGTTGGTTAACTTCTCGAGGATTTCGTTGTGTGCGGTGAAAATCGAGTTTCGACACCATTGATTTGGGGGGTTTTATCTCATTTCTTCTTCAAAACTTGAGATAGGAATTTTCTTAGAGTTATATATATATATATATATATATATTTTGCAAGATCTATATGATTTTCAAAATTATCTTTCGATAGCTTTGAAAATTGATTGTTGATTCAAGAAATTGAGCGATTTTGAAAGTGGGTTTGTCTCTTGTTCTTTTAAAATGATCTTATGGGTTTTAATCTTCTTTGATTGAAGAAAAAAATGATTTTGGAAAGTTTTCTTTCAAAATATTTGAGTTGTATAGTTTTTGTGAGAAAACCTAGAATTTAGGGAATTTTTTTTTAAAAGAGGCTGAAATTCACGAATGATATTGTTATATTTATTTTGTGTGTCAAAATAAATGGATTTTTGGAAAATTTCTTATTTATATTTATATAAATGATGAATTTCAGGGAATATGAGAATTGTTGTTCATTTTGGAAATTATTGTTCAGAACGTTGAAATAGTCTCGAAATGACTAATTGTTGAGGATACTTGAGAAGAGGAAATTGTGTTATTCCTTGGATGATGAACTGGAATAAAAGTATTTATATTCGTCTTGTGTTATTGGCATATCAATTCATTTGATTACATTAAACTTTGAAAGTTGATTTGAAAACTTGCATTGAGAAAAGAATGTTGAGAAATAAGTTTTCTTGGAATGGTTTTGGAGTAAATACGCTGGTAAGTCTTGATAGGTGGTGTAGATGATATTGAATAAGTTGGCCTGAGAGTTCGGGGTGAAAGACCGAAAACCCGCGTGGATATGTGTCGAGCCTTCCGGTTAATACCGGTAAAAATGACAATTTGGTAGTACTCGTATAGTCTACTTGCAGACACCGACCTAGGGATTACCAGAGTTGTATTTACCACCCCTTGAATTAAATTGTTAAGTTTTGAACAATGGACATTTCATGGCATCATTGAGCATGATGGTTTTCAAAAGATGAAGATATGATTTATTTTCAAAAAGGCATAGCATGGCATGTGCATTCATCTCTTGAGACTTGTATAAAATGTATATACTTTGTTAAGGATTTTCTACTGGGCTTTATGCTCACCCTACGGGATTTTTGTGCGGGAAAAGATGTGGTGATTCTGCCTAACTAAAGGTGAGCAAATATGTGTTGAGAGTACAAGGCCCTCATTTTGCTGTAACTCTGTTTGTAAGCCAAGGGTTGTATTTGTGTGGGTTTGAATAACCATTTTGTGTAACTAGACCTAAGCCTTGGAAACTTGTAAACCCTTGGGGGTATCTATTTGTTTATGTTATTTTGATTTGAAGTGAATGTATTATCGCCTAAAGGCTATTTGTATCATGTAATGCAAGTGTGAGAATTTATTTTTAGTTTTACTTTAAAGAACCATGGTTACCATATTATTATTTGGGTATAAAAATTGGGGCGTTACAATCATCTTCTAATGTGAATGCAGCTAGTTGTACCTTCTGAGCTTCGGTGCATGGGAATACTTCAAACAACTTCTCAATTCCTAAGACCCAAGCTTCAGCCTTCAATGATTCAATTCCACCATGAAACATTGATGGCTTCATCTTTTTGAGTTCTCTAGTCAAAGCAACAGTATAGTCCCCCGTCTGACACCCTGGAGCTAGAGGTGGTACATGCATTAGGGGTCGAGGTGGCGGTTGTTGTTGTTGTTGTTGTTGCTGTTGCCACTGGTGTTATTGTCTTATGGCTTCAGCCATGTCCTACATCATTTGTTCCATTCTATCCAATCTTGAGGAGGTTGCTTCCTCTAGCTCATCACCTCTTATTCTCAACATTTTCTATATGAAACTTGTATTATGAAAAACACAATAAATATTCATGCACACAATTGCAAATATAATCATGAAATCATCTCACTCAAAATTTCAAATTCACATGAATGCAATCTTGAAGTCTCTCCCAGACTCTCTATAGCACAATGAACCAGTGAGTGAGATATAACTCGTGCTCTGATACCACTTTGTCACGACCCAAACCCGCCCCTATAGGTTTAGCGTTATAACCGACCAATAATTTTAGATTACCTACGACCTCTATTAAAGAAAATCAAATTAACATGAATTATGAGGCTTAACAGAAGCAAATTAAAATATAGAAGTAGTCCATTGAGTTGTGCATGTATGAAAAGAGTTCGCATTAACATTGTACAATCATTTTATAGGTAAGTGCACACATCACAAAAGATTTTAAGAACAATATTCAGCCCACAATTTCAAACTTGACAAGTCTTACATACGCAAAACCCATATACCAAAAACCAAGCTAAGAGTTCATAACCAAAAAGGGGTTTAGACTTTGCTTGGCTCTACACAAGTCCAAGTTGGCTCCTTCACGGGAGCTCCACAAAAGGTTGACCACTGGGTGACTCCGAGGCATTCTCTATCCTTGATGCCCAACTTGCTCACCTACATGCATACATAAATAGTGATCTAATGCCCAATGAGTAATAACAGAATAAAGAGGTTATATGAATGAAGTTCAATATCATTACAAATGTCATTTTTCACGTATCTAGTTAACCTCGACATCAATAACCATTTCATTCAAATCATGTGGCACATCCAATAGAGTAATAATGCTTTAATGACAATGGGACTGCGAGGGTCAATCAATGTTCAATATTCAATGTGACCATGAAGGTCTAACATCAGAGATCTCTGTGTTTCAATTATCCAATGGGCCACGATATTGTTTACCCCCCGACGAGGACCAATGGGCCATGGTATTAATCTCCCCCAGGCAAGGGTCAATCGGCCGTGGTATTAATCTCCCCCAGGCAAGGGCCTCACTAAAGGATGCCATGATTACAAATGCAAATGGAACTTCATTAATTAAGGATAAGTAGTACTTCAATAAATCATTCAATCATTCATATGTCAATTTTGATAGCCAATACCATTTTCGAAAGTAACATAACTTGAACATATCTTTATAAAGTTATTACTCACTATGGGTTATAGGCATCCGACGTCCACCTATACAAAACGCATAACAAAAATACAATTGGAGTATCGTTCGATAACCTTTCCGCATAATTAAATTTCCTCATGTGTTTCTAACTCATTCCATGATTATATGAGCTCAATTGGTGCCTAAGTGTACTTGGAATGACATGAGGATGCAAGTATGCACTTAAAAGAGTTAGTCAAAATTTGTTGGAAACAGGGTCTTTGCCCAAGCGTAGTTTCCTTCTCTCGAGCGGAGGTTCAAAAATAAGGGTAGTCGCTCGATCAGTCTGTAAACTCCGCAAAAGTACTGGTTGCACGAATTTTTCGTTTGATGGATGCTCGACGGTCGCTCGATCGAGAGACTGAGTAAAAAGGGTCCTCGCTCGAGCGCAACTTTGGTCGCTCGAGCGGTTTGCAAAATTTTATAAAACTTCTGGGAGCTCGATTTTTACGCTCGAGCGATGCTTTCTTCACTTGAGCGGACTGGTCGAATCCTGAAATTTCTAGAATTGAGTTTGAAGTTCAAATTTGATATTCAAAGGTCCAAAACTCGTGCTTTTGGTACAAAAACATGGAAGAACATTTTAGAACTTGAAAATATAGTCAATTTGAAATCAATTGCACAAAATCATGGACCCAATTCTCAAATCAAACCTTGAATCATGAAGTTGGAATCATGCAAGACATTAATTGCATTCTTTTCTTCTCAAAGCATAACAAGATGACATGACTTGTATAAGACCATGAAAAACCTTCAAGTTTATGCCTTCTAGACTTCATGCATGTATGAAATTCAAGAAATCTTAACTCAAAAATGAAGGATCAAGCCTGCATGTGCATAATTCAACTCAAATTCATCATATTCATGGTAATTCACGTTCAACCTACTCAAACTCATGCAAATGATCCTACAACTCCATGAACTTAGTTCCTACATGACTTAATTCTAAGAATTTGGGATGAGTTTCATACCCAATGTGTGAATCCAGGTGTATTATGGCTCAAATCTTCAAATCTTCCAAATTCTTTACAATACTCCTTGTTCTCTCTTTAAGTGTTGAGTTCACCTTTCTTTTCCCTCATAATCTCAGCCAAGTGTGTATAAATGAGCTCAAGACTTAATTAGGGCCTTATATAGAGTGTAATTAACTTAGCCTAATCAAAGTTGATTAAGGTTAATTAATTAGGCTCAATTCTGACTAAGTTCGATCAATTTATTCAAATTATTTGGGTCTGAATCAAATTTTGACAAAAGTTGCCATAAAATTCTAAATATTCTAATTAGCCTATTGGACCAGTCAATTTTAGCTTCTAAAGCCGTTCGGGCTTTTAATTTATGATTCTAAGTCGATAAGTGAATAGATTTTCCAAGTAATAACAGATAACTACAAAATTAAGCATGTAATCACATAATTAAACACACAATCATGTAATTAAACTTATTGAATCAATATAATATAATATAATAGTACGGAGGTCGGAATCGTCACAGTATGATTACTTATCTAATTAAATTAGTGTGAGATAACTATTTATTAGGTATTCATTTGATTTTTTTCTTTCATAAAATTATAATCTCCAACCCCTTTCAATTTTAAAAATTCGTAAAATACTTAAATATAATTTATACAACAGTATTGTTTGAATTATTTAGTTATTATCTTTCCATTTATGATGAAAACACCTTGGCTCAATTTCAAGAATAAAAGAATGATGCCATTTAAAGACGGAAAACGTATTGCACAGTTAAGTGAAGAAAAACGGTGCCATTTTTCAATAACAACAGTTACTGTTGTGTTTTAAGCACATCAGTATCCCTATTCCCAGCTTGGGAATATTCATTGTGGCCTTGTGCTTGTGATATTGTTTGCGCTAAAATTAAATCAACCAATAGGGAAAGTGAAAAACCTAAGTGATTCGTGATTCAATATAGATTTAATTGCAATAAATCCCAAACACAAAACTAACAATCTAAATCATTTAGTATGTATGAAAGTGATTTAGATTGCAGTTTCACAATTGATAAATCAACACAAGAGATTTAACATGGAAAAACCACAATTGGAGCACTTCAAATTGTGATAAAAAACCACAGGCCAAAGGCCACTAAACAATCCACTCTGAAAATAATGAAATTACACAAGAGTACAAACAATTACCTAACTCTCTCTAGGATTGTCTTCTACTCCTTGTACTGCTTTCGCCAACGCCTTTGTCTTGAAATTGAATAGCACGGTGTTGAATCCAAAATACCCATGTTGAATCCACAACAATGAGAAGCTTTGAAATCCTTCAAAGCATTTCAGTGCAACTCTTTGGAATCCACCGATGAACACTCTATATGGTTGAATAGTAACAAGCTCCTTGATGTATACAAATTAATACATATGAGGTAACAATCTCACAATAACATCAAGGAAAAAAATAGCAAAGCTCTCTAGCAATATACTCAAGAGTTCTTGAGGTTGCAAACTTGGATGTAGGAGAGGCAACCCTAAAAATAGCATAAGATGTCTTTTATAGCAGTTTGGGTCGCATAGACAGCTCGAGCGAAGGAATGTTCGCTGGAGCTGTGTGTCTAGTAGGCGTGCGTGTACAAATGACTTTGCTTGAGTGACCAAAAGTGCACTTCAGCGAACAATGCGAGCTCCCAGTACTTTTGCAAACATGCAAAACTTCTGGGAGCAAACCATCTTTGCTCGAGTGAGCATTTCATCGCTCAAGCGGTCCATGAACAAACAAAGCACTGGATTACAACTGAAAAGTGTTTGTTCGTAGAATTGACAACACAAGGGACCTAACAATCTCCCCCTTTGTCAATTCCCGAACAAAACACATCTAACATTGAATCCTAACAAACTCATGCTCTAGACATAAACAAGAAACAACCTGACCATTCTAAACACCGTGCGAACAGAACCATCCTGCAAAGAACATAGATATCACACAAACACTAGAAAGGATAGGTAGATGATTAGCAACAAGATATGAATCCAAAACCAAAACACACAGGCATGCATACCATCATCATATATCATACTCCCCCTTTTTAATCAAGAGAGACAAAGGGACATGTAATAAACACAAACAAATCAAAAGTAAAGGAAAAACAAGTCCCAAAAAGGTCATGGAGCCCAGTAAACCAAACAAATCATGCAAAAGAGAGTTAGGATAAAAACAATTAGTCGAAAACAAACTATCAACATGCTGTTACCCAAAGAACTAAGCAAGATAATGTAACCAAGAAAAGAAAAACTGTCTAAGAAAGAAAAAGAAGAAAAAAAAATACAAAAGATAGAGATAGAAAATCATCATTGATACGGTGGATGAAGAAGAGAAAGAATCTGGGCAAGCTACAACGATGACCGATCTACCGAATGCTCAATATGCCCAGTGGATGCCTTCAAAGCAGTGAGGTAAGCGTCGGCGGCCGTCTCTAGATCCGTGAGCCAGGCATCGTAGACATTTATCTTAGCATCCAATCGATCAAACTGCTCAAACATGGCCTGCTCCACCTAGTGAAGCTACTCCTGAATAGTATGGACACGAGTGGGTTGCTCCCCCCCACTTGCTGCTCCAACATCCATCTCAGCTTCTTTTGCCAATTGCTGCTCATCTACATTAGAAAGATCGGCCCTATATGACTCTCCCTTAACATGGGCTAGACTCTGAGAGACAATCTTTTTGGTAAAAGGTTTCACAAAAGTAGCAAACTCATCATCATTGGAAGAGAGAACATCAAGAGATATGAGAATATAGTTGATGAGACACCCATACGGAAGACCTAAAGACTTTTTACAACTGAAGACTGTGATCATTCATTGAATAATGAGAGTTACGAGATCAATTGGAAGTTGGCGGTCAATGCAATATAAGATATATCCTTGGTCTTGAGAGATATGAGAACTATGTGTTCTGACAAGGAGGTTGGCACAGACAATGAGATTGTGGAGTCAAAAACGAGAGATGAGTTCATATTATTTGATCAAGGCCCTTGGAATCCAAACCTGAGGAGAGCCACACAAGTCAGAGGTGATCAAGTTGTAGTCACAGATGAGAGAGCCAAGGAAGGGATAATGACAATTTTGAATAGGTGGAATCCCTATCATGACACGAATCAGATCTTTGTTCACTTTTATTTCCTTGGATCGGACCCAAGTGATAAAGAAGGGACCATGATCCTCATGGAGCGAATATTACAGTAAAACTTCCTAACCCAGTCCAGGTTTTGACTACCTAAAAAGAGAAAAACCTTGTCACCACACAACCGGTCAAATACTGGACGAATGAAGATTGACTCAAAGGTGTTGGGTTGGACATTTTGCTCCAAATGGATAGTCCTAGACTCGAAGAAGTCCCTAAACATTTTGGATTTCTCTTTAGATTGGAATTTCTCAATATTGAAGTTAGGACGAGAGGCCATGGATTTTTGACGCTTGAAGTAGGTAGACATGACTTAGCATTACGGATAAGGATACCATTAACAAGGATAATAAAAAACACCCATGACAGAACCACCCAAAAACCCCAAAGACAACCTTGCCAAGAACAGTTCAAAAACATCACAAAGATCATCACAAAATAACCACATTAGTACCAACAAGTGATGTTAATCAAGAACAAATAACAATAATTATATACAGGGGACTAAGAGGAAGAAATAACATGAATATTAAACTACCAAAGTGATGGAAACTAAACAAATTAACTACACAAAAGTAAGAAATAAGGTACAAGAAAAGAAAAGAAAATAAAAAAAACTTACATAAACAATAGAAATCCAAAGCTGATGGAGCACCTATAGTGATCCGGGCTAAGACCCGACCCATTTATTGCTTTCGAATTCGAGAAACCATATCCGTTGTGGTCGTTCTTTTCTCTTCATTTTTGGTTTTGGCTTCAGGGGTCGACACCATCCTGGTTAGTGTTGACACTGCCTCCTTTCCTTTGTCTTGTTCAGTTCCTAGGGTTGACACCAGCCTTGGTAGTGTCAACACCATCTTGCTGCTATGCTCTTGGATAACTACTGGAATTTAGCGTCGACACTAGCCTTTGGTGATGTCGACACTTGTTTGTTGTTGGCCTTTAGGGTCGACACTAGTCTGGAAGGTGTCGACCCTTGTTTGCTGCTGAAACTAGAATTAGCTACTGAAATTTAGTGTCGACACCTTTGTTTTGAGGGTCGACACCTTGTCTGCTGCCAGCGTTGGTGTTTTTGCCACTTCTTCCTGAGGGTCGACACCTCTAGTCTGAGGGTCGACCCCTGTGTTCTTTTTCCAGATTTCAGTTCAGTTTTGGGTCCTACTTTTTGGGGGTTTTGACTTTTTCTTTTGGGTTGACTTTGGAACTTTGTTTCACTTTAACCTAGTACTATAAATAGGGCCCTCACGTACTCTTTTCTTCACTTTACCTTCTTTCTTTTCTTCTCTAAACTGTGAATCTTCCTTTCTCTCTAAACTCACTTTTCTCACACAAGATCTTCAAATCTACTCAGAAGCATCAGCTTACCTTGCTTCTTTGAGATTAAGTGTAGAGCTTGTCGAGGGCTTTGTTTTGATAGGCGAAAGTCGTCGTTTCGTCTCTGTCGGATTTTTGGGTTTTTCTTCCTTCTTCCTCTTCTAAACTTGAGGTAGGGATTCTCCGCACCCCTTTATGAGTTTTAACTCAGTTATTTGTTTTTATGAAACATTATTGTGGAAAAGTGGATTTTTGAGCAAATCTTCAGTGTTGGTTTGAAATCAAAGAGAGGGGTTTTCAAATGGTTTATTGGAAATGGTTGTGGATGGATATTTACTTATGTGATATGTTGAAATGATGGGTTTTACATTGGAAAATGATTTATAAAGGAAAGAGGGTTTTTGCTCTAGAAATCTCAATTTATCTTCAAATTGTGAAATTTAGTTGTTGTGGATGAGGGTGGAGTTGGATATGTATTATCACTCACATCTTGGAATTTGGAAAGTTTATCTTTATTGAAATTATCTATTTGTTTATAAATATCAGTTTTAGACTATCGGTGGAGGATAACTATGATTGTTGTAGAAATTGCATGAGAATTAGGAGAATTGAAAACTAATTTCTCATCCATTTGCATTGAGCATTGTTATATACTTACTTCATTGAAAATGTATCTTGTGTTGAAAAATGGGTGAATCTGAGAGAAAGTTGTTGTTATATCAAATAAGTTGACTTGTGTGTCCAGGGTGCGCGTATAAATGGGTGCCGATCCCGCAGACGAAATATCCGTAAAATGGCAATAGTAGCGTTTGTATTGCCTACGTTCATATGGGTGCTGGTTTACTGTTTCTCGCGGACGAAATTTTTGTAAAATGTGATACTTGTCTTGAGATTCCAGAGTTGTGAATCATTCCCCTGTTTTCTAATGTAAAGGAAATGATTCGTGAATTGTGGTATAAACATAACATTGTATGGTTTCAAAAAAGGATATAAAATGTTTTGTCATGAGCATCGCATATGTATTTCACTCTTATATCTTTGTTAAGATTCATATGCTGTGTTGGATTATTTCTATTGGGCTTTGGCTCATCCTATGTGGACAACCATTTTCAGGTATTGATGATATGCCTCCGCCAAGGCAATAACTAGGGAGGACTTGGAAGCAAGGGTTTCATTTTGTTTATTTTGTTGAATTTAATTGTACAAGCCTAAGGTTTTAACTGTATTGGATTTAAATCTATTTTGTTGTAACCAAACACTGTCTTGGAAAGTTGTAAGCCCTTAGGGCAAGTTTTATTTGTCTAATGTTTATTATATTATGTAGCATATGCTATAGATTTAGGGATAGGCTTATGAATGTATATTTGCATATGTTACTCTTTTGTAAACTTAATTGGAAACTAATGGAAGACAAGTACCTTATCATTTTTGTTGTTTATCAATGCTATGGATGGATTATTGTATTTATTTCGGGGTGTTACAGCACTAATCAATATAAACATTTTTTTTGGGTAACAAATATGAACAAGGTAAAAACAAATAAAAAAAAAATGAAACATACATTGCAATATAGACATGAAATGAACACACAGATGACTTAAATCAATAAACCCAAGAAAAAAAAATTGAAATAAGCTAAAACTTGATCTAATGAATGAAGAACAACAAAAGGGAGAAGAACAAAGGAGAGAAAACTTTCAAACAAGACTAGATACACTAAAGAAAAACTTGCACTACAACAAAAAAGGTCTTTGATGACAAAAACGCATGATGACAAAAAAATTCGTCTCCAAATAAACATGTTTTAGAGATAAAAGTAAAATTTCATCTCCAATTGTAGTATTTTTAGAGAGAAAAATCAAATTTCGTCACCAAATGCTTAAAATCAATAAAACAATAGGTGACGAAAATTTTATTCATCTCTATATTTTATTATTCTTCGCAAAAAAAAATTCCCGCCCTTGGAAAATTTCGTAGAATATTTGGGCGCCATTGTAGAGACGAAAATTTTCGTCACCATCGTACAAATTTTTTCGCGGGGAAATAATTTCGTCTCCTATAGTTTTATTATGCAAAACGACGTTGTTTCATGCTATAACTGAGAAGCCCTCTTTGTTTTCCCAAATCAATTCCTATTTTGCAAAGCCCCTTTTGAGTTAGAAATGAGTACCTGTTTAAATGGATTTTTCTACCACCATTGCCACCACTCCAACACCACCACCATCTCTGCCGCTACGGATCCATTACCACCGCCGCTACTACTGCCACCACTTCACCACCACCTCTCCACTTCCATCGTCACAACAGCTACTACTCCACAACCATTGTCGCCACTACTCCACTACCGTTGTCACTCCACCACTACTATCACAACTACCACCACCTATCTTCCACCACCGCCGTCACCACTCACCACTCTACCACTGCCGCCACTAACTCTCTTCCACCACCACTACCACCATTGCCATCGCCGCCACTTTACCACCACCACCATCACTTTTACACTACTACCGCTACTACTTCACCACCGCCATTACCATCACTGCCGCTACTCCACCACCACCGCCCCCGCCACTGCATTACTACCACTACCACCATCACCTCTCCACTACTTCCACCACCGCCACCACTACCACTGCCCCACCACTACCGTTACCACCGCCATCGCTACCATTTTTCTTCCACCACCACTGTCTTACTTTGCCACTACCATTGCAGCCACTCCACTTCCACTGCCGCTGCTCCACTACCACCACTAGCACTCCACCTCCACCGAACCCATTTAAACCCCTTTATTAAACAGGTGAGTTTGAATCAATTTTGTTTGGTTTCAGTTTTCAAAAACTATTTTTCAAGTTTCAATCCTTATTTTTAAAATTTTTAGTAAACTTTTTAAATATTTTAATCATTTTTTTTAATTGATTAAAATATATTTTAATTGATTAAAATATTGAAAAATTTCACTAAAAATAAAAAAAATACTAATTAAAAACTCAAAAAATAATTCAAAAATTGAAACAAATTTTTAATACAAAACCTATTTTGACTCGTTCAAACCCGCCCGTTTTCCATGTCTGCAAAAAAAAAAAAAAAAAATTATTTCTGAAATTCCCCCCAAAATTTCCCCTAATTTTCTTCTTCTCTTGCTTACAGTCGCTCATCTATCTCTCTGTCTCTCAGTCGCGTTCATCTCTCTCTCTCTTTCTCTCTCTCTCTCTCTCTCAACAGCGTAGGGCAGTAGAGGCGGTGACGTGCAGCGGCGTCCAGCAGCAGCAACATCTCTTTTAGTCGCTTATCTCTTTCTTAGCGGCGTCTCTCTCTTTCTCTCTCGCGCACTCACTTAGTCTTAATCGCCTTTCTCTCACTTACTTAGTGGCGTAGAGTGACTGCGAGTAGTGGCAGCGGGTAGAGGCAGTGACAGCAGCGTCCTACTCCATCATCATCTTCTCCAAGTCCTACTACTCGTATGCTCTCTCTCTCTCTGAAAATGTTGTTAACAATTTGACTTAGCTTTAAAACTAATTTAGGAAACATGTTCGCACCTTTCACACATGAATAATTGAAAGAAATTTTAGTTCAATTCAAGTTGCTAGGGCTTTAAATTGGTTCAGATAAGGTTCAAATCTATCAAATTTGACTCAATTTGAAATGATTTTGCAAATTCAAACTCGAATTAGGGCCGGAGGTAGTTTCACGGAGGGAACAATGCTAGAAAAAAGACTTTTTGCATCTACTTTTTATGACCAACTATTTAACTGTCGTAAAAAATAACATTTGCAATGCCTTAGCCGTTTCACTTTCACAAATAAATGAATCCTAATTTATTATTCCTATTTCTTTTATTTATGTTTTCTTTTTCTTATATAGCAATGCCCTAGCCCTTTCACTTTCACGAATTACGAATCACCACATTCATGAACTGTCTTTCTTGCTCTCTTGCTCACCATAGTCGCAACTCCAGTGGTATGAATTTCTCTCTCTCTCTCTCTATGAATTTCTCTCTCTCTCTCTCTCTCTCTCTTCATCTTCATCCATGCTTTGTTTTTCTGATCTTTAATTTCATTTTTGGAATCGAAATTGGATTTTCTAAGTTGAATTTTCTCGAGAAAGTTGTGGCCTTCGCAAGATTTGATCTACGATGAAACATAAAATTGTTGAGTGAAATTAGGTTAATTGTTTGATCGAGCAAAGAGAAAAAAATAGAGAGATGAGAATACGATAACCACTGCTACGACTGTGATTGCATCAGCAGAGAATCGTGCGCCTCAAGCTTTGGTTTAGGTAAACAATTTGATTCAAATTTTAATTATTATTTACGTTGCTTGTTGTGGTTGATGATTTGATTATCTCAATTGGATATATGAATCTCTCGAGTTTCGAATTCTAATTCTAAGCTCTGTATAATCTAAACCTTTAGGTTCAAGACCTATTGATTATCTATGTTACATTGATTATTTCACTTTGTTTGATATAGTTTTTGGAAATTATATTTGTTTAATGCTTTTTAATTATTTTTTTTCAATTCGATGTTGTTTTTGTTTCATTCTATTTTGACTTCGAAAGTTGACTTGTGATTTTGAAATGTGTATGGTTTTAGCTTGTTTGAGATCTGAAGCTGGCGTTCTTTGCATGTTGTTTCTTTCCATTCTTTTGCAAGCTAGAATTGTCTCTACTAAGTAAGTAGCTAACTGAATAGGGCAGCTATCGAAGAGCGTAGGAGAAGAAAGAGATAAATCTTACCTTTCTAGATGTAGCTTCTCTCACAGTGAGTTGACTAAGGAACTTCTTCTTTGATAGCCTTTAGTAAGTAGTAGAGTGAGGCCTCCGCCCTGGATTACCGATGGGACTTGTTAATACATGGAAGATTGAAGCTTTTCAGTGATTTTGTTATAGTTTTTCATTATGATGTACCAATTTGATGAAATTCCAAATTTCTATATGAAAAAATTGTTAATTTTTATGGTACAAATTTGTAAGATATTACCATGACAAACATTGCTGCTCATGACATAAGTGTTTGATAAGTTCCAATGTTTGGTTGTTTCTGGCTTATCCTTTTGGTGTTGTCTCTTTGGCTTGTATGTTACTGTTGCTTAGAAATTTATTATGTTGTTAAATTTAAAATTCAGTTCCCTTTGCCTATTTAATATGTTCTAAATGATTAGCAAGAGGAATGGATTTTAGTTAGAGTGACAAAGATGGGCTCAACGGTTTCTTTGTCAAGAACTACCTAGACTTTTGTAGCTAACTTGCTATTGTGTTAATTTTTGTGTGTTTGACACTTTTGTAAAGATTATCATCAGTTATTACTATGTTGTTACCATTGCTCAGATGGATTAGATGTTTTGCATGTAATCTGTTATTACTATGATACCTTGACACTTCCCTGGAAACATATAAATGGAGAATGAAGTTCTTTTTCAACATTTGTCCATCTCGAGTATTGCTGAAAGGACTATAGAGGAATCGAATTGTGAACGTGCCAAACCACAGATTTGCTTGAAGTAGGTATTATTGAGTAACCACCAATATTAGCCTAAACCAGTTTTGATCTCTCAAAAATACAAAGCTCTGTTATTCACTTGTTTGAGAATATGATTACATTGCACCAAACCCATCATTAGCAATCATCTTTTTTTTTTTTTTTCCCCTCTTGTATGAAAATTCTCATGGTAAAAGGCTTGATAGTGGAACATTGTTTGTAGTGTAAAAGTGTCTATTATATTGAATTTGATCTTATTTCATACTTTCAACAAATTGGGATTTTTTTTTTTAATTTGAATAATTCTCAATGAAACATTGTTTGTTTATCTCAGTGAAGTTTGTAAAAAAACACTGTGAATTTTGATCCAAAAGTTCAATGAAAATACAAGAAATTAAATTGTATCTTTTTGTCCAGTAGATGCAATGGTCCTCTTGATTGTGCCCTTAAAACTGTTAAAACTGAAGGGGGTAAGAAAACTTTATTTCTATCAAATTAGGCATCTGATGTGATTTAGAGCTGACAAACTACCTTATTATCGAATTAGTCATGAGTTCTTAGGCACTATCGAATTAGCACCTCCATTTTTTGCTTGGCCTTTTCTTTATGGTATATTAGTTTGCTCAAAGATTGGATTGGACTACTACAATTAACACTGTTGGTATAAAGAGACAAAAGCATAACCATTCTTCTCCATCCTAAATCTTGTAATCTTGGTTGATAAAACTCTTACGGTCTCAGTACTTATTTACTTTCACATGTGTGCTCTCATTCCCTACCAAATCTTCTGTAGACGTCCCCGAACGCCCTGGGAGGGATCCACCCATTTTGTTCATTTGGGCTCACTACAGTTCAGGACTCAAATTGTCACGGTTCTAAATTTGAACCAAAGAGTCCAAATCCGGCAAATCGTTTTTGAAAACAGATTTTTTGTAAAGAAGTGCCAAACATGGACTGCTTTGCCAGATACAGAGTCGCTACCTAAATATTTATTTTGGGGGAATTTAGGAAACCCTGACTCGTTGCCTAAGGCCACGTGTCCGTCATCACCAAAGTTGCCTCAACTCGGGAACTTGGGTACGATTGGGGAAGGTCAGCTATGAGCACCCCCGCTCGCCCGATCAAAGATCGGCCTCTACTAACCATGATATCGAGTTTTGAAAACATTATGTGCTCTTATTCCGGTTATTAGCCTAGATTTACTACGTGAAGCACACAGCATACAAATATAGACCGGATCGCCTGAATTGAAACAAAACATCTCATATTTGTTTCGAAAATGGTTTGCTACTCGCAAGTAGGCTAAAATGCAGGTTTTGCCACCCTCGGGTGGGCTTAGAAAACATGGTGTTACCACTCTCAAGTGGGCTCAAAACTCGCAATTGATGAATTATTCCAATCTAAATAACCTAACCTTCACCCACAAGCATTCAGGCAGTTATATCACATAAGCGGTTAGCCTCATGGTAAGCATGCTATCATGGCAGTCACTCACACACATGCGATGATGCTAAAGCACAAACACTTACCGAGTACTCCAAGCCAAAACAGAAGCTATGTTAGAAATCCATGCATGATCCCAACTATACAGAAATGCCTAATGCAACACATGCAAAAATGCAATTACAATGGGCTCGGCTATTCTGAGAATGGCATATGAAATGCAACAACTGATACAAGTATTCAACTTAGAATTGAAATACAATGCAGTTAGTATGATGCGCCGAGCTCGGTGCATGCAAAACAGATGAATGATGCAAACATGCAAGCATAAGTATGCTAATTGAAACATGCTCTAATCTAACCATCATAAGCTGGTAAATAAAAGAGAGAAAGAAGTGGGGGTTGGAAGACATGCATCACACACATGCACACCTATTACAACATTGCCCTCGCTCGGAGGGTCCAAAAGAATAATACAATTTAATTAACCTACAAGCTAATTAAATAATTTACAAACCACCTAATTAATTAACAAATCAATTAAGCTAAGGAAAACGGTAAAAGGCCTCGGAAAGAGGGATGCACGCATGCTCGGATTGACTTCGCCCGGAAATTCAATGCCATGCACAAGCTGCCTCTGTTTACCCTGCTCTGCTCCTCTGAGGACTGCACAGGTACATCTTATGAACACTGGGGAATGCCACAGGCCAAAGGGAAGTGGTCATCGACCATCAATCATTGGTCGATCGGCACTTGATGTAGTTGACCGACTAAAGCTTCCTGTAGAAACCTGTTTTGACAGCAGCAGAGGACAAACAAGGCATGGCAATGCATTTCAAAGAAAATGTTTGCACAAACACCCTCCTTATCATGTTCATGACCCAAAGGAGGATGGTCCTTGATTCTCGGACCACCAATCGCGCATTTCAATGCGTGATGGCCCAAGAAACCAAGTGGGCCACTCAATATGAAATGAAATGCATACAAACAAACAAGAGGCCCAACCTCAATCATGGTTAATCAAGAGGCAAGGCATGCATGCCAAATGCAACCTAAGCATGTGAGCTAAGTATGCAACATGAGCATGGAGGCAAGTATGCAAGCATGCAATATGTACTAGGCACACAACCTAAGCAAACAAGCATGCAAGGTATGGAACAACTATGCTAATGACAAGCATGCAACAACACATGGGGCAAACATGTAACAACATGTTAAGCAACCTAAAGCCACAAGAGTGCATGCCAAATGCACTACCACTTAAGCTTGACAACAAGATGTTTATGGGCCAAGTATGTGACAACATGCAAGGCTAATGTACACACAAACATTCATGCACACATGGTCCAATACTTGAGCATAAAAAGGCAGCTTTTAAGCACACTTAACATGGACAAATAGCATACACGATAAGATTTGAAAACATGTAGAAGATGATGCCAAATCAACTTAACAATGCAAGCAAGGCATACAACCAAGCCCAAGGACTTAAACTATGGTCAAGTGACACATGAAGCAAATGAGCAAAGTGGACCAAAACAGTCCCAAATCATGCCAAAGTGAGCCCCAAAAACCACTTAGATGGCATTTAAATGACCTAATCTTAGAGGCATGCACAATGGTACAAACAAGGAGCATAAGACACAAGCCTTTTAAAGCATTAAAGGGGCATCAAATGCAAGCATACAAGCATGCTATAAGGACTAAAATGACATAACTAATGGTGCCAAACCATTGAAATGATGCAAATAGAGCATGCTAGAAGGTCCAACACTCAAAGCCTACAAGCTAGGTTGCATGATAGCTATACAAAGAAAGCCATGGATGGCCCGAACAACCAAAAACAAACCTCAAACACACTAAAACATGCATAAAAGCTTCACAAAGCTAAGCCAAAATCATGCTAGAAACAAGGCTCAAAGCACAAAGCATGTTAAGGCAATTTCATGGCATTACATGACAAGTATGCAAGGCATGCATGGTGTGTCTAAACCAAGTAAAAAAAGTGCTATATCATGGCAAAATAAGCACAAATAACACTTAAGAGATGGCCAACATGAACTTAAAAATGGTGCTCACACATGAGGCTAAAATGGCACTTTTTGAAGACAACAAGGAGAAGGGATGGCCCTCTCCTTCTTAGGACCTTAAGACACCATCCTCACCACTAAAATCCCTCAAGATTTCAGTGGTGAGGAGGCCCAAACAAGGTGGTCCCAAAGCTCACCAAAAATAGCACAAAATGGGGCCAAACAAGGCCTAAGGGGGGGTAAACAACCCCAAACATAAAAGTGATCTTAAACAAACTTAAAAAGGAGTTCAAAAGAAGACTTTTTTCAGTTTATTAAAAAGCCCGAAAGAGCATGAAAGATAGGCTAAAAGCTTGTGCAAGAAAGGGGAATTTAAGGCTTAGAAACTCACTCTTGAAAACCTTCTTCAAAACCAGCACTCCAGCAGATTTTTTTGAGTCAAAACCAAGTTTTGAGTCCCCACAAGACCCTCCAAGAACCTTAGATGAGTGGTGGAGGTGTGTGCTTAGGAGTTGTGGTGCAAAGGGGTCAAGAACCAAGCACTTTGGAGGCTTGGATGTAGAGATATCAAGAGAGATATATGTTTTGTCTTAGACAAAAGTGTTGGAACCCTTGCAATGGAAGAGGAGCTCTTCTTTTATAGAGGAAGAAGGGTCCAAGCTTCTCTTAGAAGCTTGGAGCAAAAGGGCCAAGAAGGGCAAGCTTCTTGGAGAAGCTAGACAAAAGGGCCAAGCTTCTTGGAGAAGCTAGACAAAGGGTTCAAGAGGTTCAATCTTCCTCAAGAAGCTAAAACCAAGGGTTCAAAAGGTTCAAGCTTCCTCAGAAAGCTAAAACCAAGGGTTCAAAAGGTTCAAAGCCCCTCAAGAAAAGGTCTCGGCCAGAAAAAGTGGCCGATTGACCAAAATCAGTGGCCGGTCGACCAAACACAATGCCGACCGACCATCAATAGTGCCGACCGCCATCACCAATGGCTGGTGGCAAGGAAACAAGGCCGGTGGCCTCAAGCCATGGCCGGTGAGGTGTGGGGATGGCCTACAAGCTATTTCCCACCCTCGGAAGCAAAACAACAAGTGTTTGATGCAAAACCAAACACAAAACAAACAAGTCGAGAGGTCTTGAGGTAAGGCGCGTAGCCGAAACCTCCGAGAACTCAAGATGAACACAAACAAGGGTAATCATCGAGTGTTCAAACGATGACGTCCAAGTCTTAAGGACGGTCAAAAATGGGGTGTCTACAGTTGCCCCTCTTTGACAGAACTCGAAAGTCATAAAAATGACGGGAGTGAATGTCAAAGCCTAGAGACGACCCATTTTTGACAAGGCCGAAGACTTAGACAAAGCAATACAAGCAGCAGACAAAGATATGCGCCCGAGGGCAGGGGCAAAATGCAAGACAATGCACAAAGCCGAGCATAACTTATGATCATGCAAGAAACATAGGGACGTATCCCGGTGTTTCGGAAAGGTATAAGCATTGGAACGTATTCCAAATGCTCTTAACCAAAGAGGGAGAAACATAGGGACATATCCCGGTGTTTCGAAATGAAGGAGAAACATAGGGACGTATCCCAGTGTTTCAGAGTGGTTCAAGCACTGGAACGTATTCCAAATGCTCTTAACCAAAGAGGGAGAAACATAGGGACATATCCCGGTGTTTCAAAACGAAAGAGAAACATAGGGACGTATCCCGGTGTTTTAGAGTGGTTCAAGCACTGGAACGTATTCCAAATGCTCTTAACCAAAGAGGGAGAAACATAGGGACGTATCTCGGTGTTTCGAAACGAAGGAGAAACATAGGGACGTATCCTGGTGTTTCGAAAAAAGAAAGGGAAACATAGGGACGTATCCCGGTGTTTCAGAAAAAGAAGGAGAAACATAGGGACGTATCCCAGTGTTTCGAAAAAAGAAGGAGAAACATAGGGACGTATCCCGGGGTTTCGAAAAAAGAAGGAGAAACATAGGGACATATCCCAGGTGTTTCGAAAAGGAGAAGAAACATAGGGACGTATCCCGGTGTTTCGGAATGAAGAAGAAACATAGGGACGTATCCCGATGTTTCGGAAAGAAGGGGAAACATAGGGACGTATCCCGGTGTTTCGGAAAGGTATAAGCATTGGAATGTATTCCAAATGCTCTTAACCAAAAGGGGAGAGGCAAAGGGATGTATCCCGGTGTTTAGGGATATATCCCAGAGTTTAGGAAAGGAGAAGAAACATAGGGACGTATCCCAGCGTTCCGCAAGGAATGAGAAACATAGGGACGTATCCCGGTGTTTCAGAATAAGAAGGGAGAAACATAGGGACGTATCCCGGTATTTAGGAAAGGTATAAGCATTGGAATGTGTTCCAAATGCTCTAAACCAAAGGAGGTCTAACCCATCGCACGCGTGAGGAGAAAGAACGACAATTTGCAAGTGAAAAGGTGCATAACAATGCAACTAGAAAGTACATCGCAATGCAAGTGAAGAGGTGCATAACAATGCAATACAGGTGCACAAGGCAGTGCGATGTAGATTAACTGCACAATACAGTGCGATGTAATGCACTAATAAGTACAAGTAAGGTGCGTAAGATAGTGCGAGTGAGGTGCACAAAAGAAGTGCGATAAAATGCATGTTCTATGCAAGTATGGGGGCACTAATCATGTACTATGGTGCCTCCGATTTACCTCTCAGAGGACTTGGCAACATGCTCAGCTCAAAAGGGGACACCCTGTCTATATTGGCAAGAGATAACATCTACAGTTGCTTTAATTGCCAATCTGGCTTTTGAAACAGTCAACACAGTGTTCTATTCATTCTGAACACGTAACTCATACAGTACACTGCTCATTTTGAATACACAGCCCATAACACAGTATTCTGTTCATTTTCAACACAAGGGATGGAAAGACGGAACTTTACAGAAGTCGAAACAAACTCAGATGCTCTGAATTTTTCTCTCTTCTTTTGCTTTGCAGTTTGGAACCCACATAGCTTTAGATAGGTCCTTGTTTTACTATTCACACTTATCGGAGGTGGACCCTGCAGTTTTATGAAAGAACAAATACTGTTTTGCACAAATGTAGAGAATGGCGCAACACTTTGAGCACAAGATGATTTTTTTGTTTTTGAAATTGAGAAATGAGTTCTCGACCGGGTATTGAGCCTACAACTGAACACAGTGAAAAAGACTCAATAACGGAAAAAAAGGTAAACAACCTAAACACATCGAGTCATGCTCGGGACGACTCAAAGCAAGAATCGAGACAAACAAAACAAAAGACACGACACACAGACGTGTTACAAAGATGAGAGACCTCTCAGTACGCGAGGAGCCAGTTTCTTCGGGTATTGTTTCCCACCATTTCTTATTTGTGATTCTCACATCACTCTGGCACTCAATCTCTATTTTTCTAAAAAAACCCTTTTCTCACTTTTTCTGTCATCGCACATCTCTCTATTCTTCAGTCTCTCATTTTTCATCCCTCCCCTGGGTGGTTGATGGATGAACAGGAAGTTGCGGGCTCATGCCCCTAGCATTCTGCTAGATTCTCTTTCTTCTGCTCACAATAGTGAGTTTCTCCCACAGAGGGGTTGCGCTATAACTGGGTGTGTAGCAAATCTGCAGCTGACATCGGTTGACGATGCCCTGCTGGGGAGTTTGGACGTGATCAGATCTGTCTAGATGAGGGAGTGGAATATCTGGCCCCATTCCAGTTCGTGCTTCGCACTTGGCTTGATACCTCGTTGCTTGGAGGATGTAAGAGCTTTTTGCCCTTTTGCGGTTAACTTCAGTTGTGCCCTTTCTGGCGAACAAGGTGCCCTTCTTGGCAAGTATGGTGCCCATTCTGGCAAATGCATTGACAACAGGGAAAAGACCGGAGACCTGACTCAACTGTGCCCCTAGTTCATCATTTTGACCATTTCGTTTTGTTTTGTTTTTCCACTAAAACAATTTTGACCAACATGAAAGTTAGATTAACATGCTTGTTCAACTTTTTGATTTGAAATCATGCAAGTTAGGCTATGAGCACTGAAAGTTTTCCTTTTTTGGGTCCAAGGAAATGGTCCAGTTTTGGAAAATGAAATAATTTTCAAGAAATTAGTCAACCTCAGGAAAAATCCTCAAAAACCATTTTGGCAAACGACCACCACTCAACGAGCACAGAACTTGCCCTTGAGATGCACAACCTCAGATCCGAAGGAGAATTGCCCCTTGTCTGAACGGCACTGCATGGCAACGGAAAGTTGCCCCATGTTTGAATGGCACCGCAATGCACTGTATGGCAACGGAAAGTTGCCCCTTGTCTGAATGGCACCGTAGCACATTGTAATTAGTCCTCAGAGTGACGATCACAACCGAACTCTCGGATACAGAGAAGGCAAAGATGATCAAAACCAATATATGGACACAGTCACTTTGAAAGTGCGTGGGGCTGGACTTCAGGATGAAGTTGCCTACGTATCCCAAACATGGGAATCAAGCCTTACGTAGTTCCGGTTTAGGTTCCCTCGTGTATTGACCCTCACCTTTTATGCTCTAACTTTTGCCAAGGCCGCCCTTCCGGGTTTTTAACCTTGCGAGCTTTGTTTTTCTTTTTCTTTTTTTTCAATTCTTTTCATTTTTTCAATTTTTTTTTCATCTTTTCTTTTTCATTCTTTGCATTTTATTTCTTTTCTCTTTTTTTTTTGTTCTTTTTCTTCTTTTTTCCTTGCTCTAACTTTTGCTTGGGTCGCCCTTTCGGGTTTTCGGCCCAGCGAGCCTCTCAAGGGTAAAAGTGTAGCTTTGTCCATGTCAAATGGTTTTAGGATCCTGAAGTCATCTGAATCCAGGAGAATGGCTGCTGTTCGCTGATGATGTAGAAGTCCATCCAACGGGGGGCTGATTTTGCCCCTAGTGTTGCGGATAGGAACCCAGTTGTTCTTTAGCAGAAACTGTCTTCTTTCCTCCCTTCTGGGATTTGGCATTCTTGCCGACCTTCTTTGATTTGTGGAATGATCCATTTTTGGCTCTTCGAGCACATTTGAAATTCTTTGCCCCTAGTTCCAAGGGTGCTTCTGATCTAGCTTTACAAGCTTCTTTTGATGACATCTGATCTTCTTGATCTGACTTTCTTGCCTCTTGTTCGAGGGCTGCTTTGAATCTGGCCCCACAGGCCTCACGTTGTAGTTGACCATTGAACATTTTGAATTTAAGTCCAAGGTTTGACAATGAGGGGTTGAGTCTTGAGGCTGAGAGCGATCCTAGGCTGCACAATCTCAAGAGTGATTCCACACAGGTCTTCGCAAGATCGCGCAAAACAGTTTTTGAAATCCTTTAAGAAAGCGACAAATCGCTCGCGCTGAAGACAATGTAGAACCAATCTGGATCAAGTCAGGATCCTTTTCAGTACTTACATTAACAAGCATGATCTTGATCATTAAGGGCTTAGCATGCCTCTCTTTCTCTCAATTGATCAAATTTTGCAAAACCCAAGGAATTCCTTCCTCTTCGTTTTTTATCACAATGTTTCGAAAAAAGTTTTGGAAAACTTAGGTCGATGCAATGAATTCAAGGCACAAAAAAGACACAACTTCTAGTCAAATACTGCCATCTTATTTAGAATTTCAGGCACAATTGGCACACGGCAGAAGCAAACACAAAAGCATGAAAAACCACTGCTGTTCATTCAAATCTGTTGGCATTACTGGCTCCAAGGCAGAAACAGATTCAAAAGAAAACGAGAAGACAAACACAAAACAAGCAAGTGATGTTTGTGGTAACATCCCCGAAATCACCCAACTCTTAACAAAACAGGATTGACTCGATACAACAAGAGAGACCCAAGTGACTCAATATGAAAAGACTGACTCAAAACAAAGAGACAAACTCAAAACAAAACAACAGAACTGACTCAATACCCAAGCCAGAACGTACAAAACCCAGCATTCACAAATGCTAAAAACAGTGCGTGCCATACACCACATCTGAAATAAACTGAACGCCGCCCGTAGGTGGTTCATCCCCCGATCACATAGTCATATTATCCCCCACAAGTTCACTGATCAAGTGCCGATAGACTTTGCAGAGCTTGGTGCGACGATGATCTCATTGTTAATCAGATTTTGTATCTCATGGCGGAGACGGACACAACTGTCGGTGTCATGACCGGTTTGTTAATGAAAAGCACAGTACTTAGCCGGGTCATGCTTTGGAGGGAGAGGATCGGGTAGAGGCCGTTGTTTTAACGGTTTCAGATGTCCTTTCTTGAGTAGGACCCCTAGGGCTTTAGACAAAGGCATATAGAGTGGGGTGAAAACCCTCTTGCCTCGGGGTAGATAGTCCGAAGTTCAGGGGTTTGGATTGGATGCACCAACAAAGGGGGTGGCTGTTCTTGGTGTGGTGGTGGCGACCATGCCTACTTTGGAAGATCTTGCAGCTGCATCACCGCTGATGGTCGCATTCGAACTGCGAGAAAACGCCCTCCTGGGCTGCTCTCTGTTATTGTCAATCAGGCCCTGTTTCAAAGCATCCTCAATCTGTACTCCCATCTCATGCAGATCTGAAAAGGTAGGGAAGGGGAGCACGATCATTTTCTGCATCAGTTTGGGTTGGAGGTTGCGCACAACCATCCGTATTTGATCCTTATCCGTCGGCCTTATGGTTATCATTGAGGCCTTGGCCCTCCAGCGGGTTACAAATTCAGAGAAACTCTCTTTAGGCTCCTGCCTTGTTGTCTCGAGATCACGGGTTGTAATCTCGATTTGTGCGTTATAGGAGTACTGTGCAACGAAGGCCTCGGCCATCTCCTCCCAGTTCCTTTTGACGAAGTCTTCCAGTTTTGCGTACCAGATGGCCGCTATACCTGACAGGGTCCGGCTAAACAAAGAAAGCTTCTGTAACCTGGTGAGGCCTATCGGCCTCAGTATATCTGAGAACAACCGTAGATGCACCATGGGATCCCCAGATCCGTCAAAATGATCAATTTGTGGCATCTTAAACCGATCTGGCAGCGTCACGGCTGAGTCGGTGTATCCGTCCTCAATGTCTGGATGGACTTTACTCCCTGAGATTTCTTGAACATCTTTTCCAGCTTGCTCACGTTCAGTGCTGTAGGGTCTAACTCTAACTCAAAGGGTGAATCCGGCTGGTTGATCGGTGTTTTAGATAGCTGGGGTAGGATCGGGGGCGGAGGTGCCCCTGTTAGAATGTCCGTATCTTCCTGGACATTAGCTGTCTCCCCGAGTGTTGGAACTCTGGGTGGGGGAGGAGCCTGATGTGAAGCAGATAGTCCTGTTTGCTGCTGGAGTCGGGCAATTAAGTCTGCCTGTTGAGCCATGATCTCAGCCTGCTGTTTGGCAAATTCTGCTTGACGAGCAGCATCCTGCTGCATGGTTTTCATGCTCTCTTGGAGTTGACGCATCATTTCCTCCATTCCTGCCATGTTCTGCTGTTCTGGCTAACTGACTGGTATATCTATCTCTGTGATAAAAACTGAGGCCTCAGTCTGACTGTTCACTGGTGGGGTGGATAAGGGCCACTGATCTGGTAACCGCTGAACTGGTGATCTGTGCTTGACTGGCCCTTTTACCCTACCTCTGGCAAAGGAACACTGATTGCCCTTGAACTGAATCTCTGACCTGACAAAGTCTATCAGCACAAGTCCGATGAACCTCAGGGGATATCGGAGCCTTCTGAAGCTATGGTTCCAGGACTACCTAGCAAAAGAGAAAACAGACAGCACCTCAGCCTGATTTCACCAAAACAGCTATGAGCATACTAGGATGACTGTGCCCTCTACTGAATTCTGCCCCAAAATTCTGCCTGTAAACTGATACCCTCAGGTAAAACTAATTCCCTAAATACTGATCCTGATGCCCATAGGCCTGATACTCAAACTTGCAAACTGATACATGCATTCCCTGTAGAGACGCACTCTAAAAGCACATAACAAGCAAGTGAGAGCCAAAACACCCCTATGTTGGGGTAGGGTTTCCCTGTCCTATTTTGTTAGGAGCTAGGGTATCGGGTAAGCAACCTGTCCTAGTTTGGAATGGTCATTATGGATTCCGAATATGCATTAGGTCGAATGGTCAAAAAGGGTGCCCCAGTAAAACCGGGGTTTGTGCTCCCATACTGGCAGAGCCCATAACCGGTTAGCCTTATGGCATGCTTTGATAAAGCAAGCCTCCGGCAAACCGTTCAGGAATAGCAGATGGCAAACACGGTGTCCTAGGCGCACTAATGCACATGCAATGCAAAGAAACACATAGTGTAGTCAAAACAAGTTATCATGAGTTCAAGTCAAGTTCTCTAAACTCCCCAGCAGAGTCGCCAGAAACTGTAGACATCCCTGAACGCCTCGGAAGGGATCCCTCCATTTTGTTCATTTGGGTTCACTACAATTCAGGACTCAAATTGTCACAGTTCTAAATCTGAACCAAAGAGTCCAAATCCGGCAAATCATTTTTGAAAACAGATTTTTTGTAAAGAAGTGCCAAACATGGACTGCTTTGCCAGATACAGAGTCGCCACCTAAATATTTATTTTGGGGGAATTTAGGAAACCCTGACTCGTTGCCTAAGGCCACATGTCCGTCATCACCAAAGTTGCCTCGGCTCGGGAACTTGGGTACGATTGGGGAAGGTCAGCTATGAGCACCCCCGCTCGCCCGATCAAAGATCGGCCTCTACTAACCATGATATCGAGTTTTGAAAACATTATGTTCTCTTATTTCGGGTATTAGCCTAGATTTACTACGTGATGCGCACAGCATACAAATATAGACCGGATCGCCTGAATTGGAACAAAACATTTCATGTTTGTTTCGAAAATGGTTTGCTACTCGCAAGTAGGCTAAAATGAAGGTTTTGCCACCCTCGGGTGGGCTTAGAAAACATGGTGTTGCCACTCTCAAGTGGGCTTAAAACTCGCAATTGATGAATTATTCCAATCCAAATAACCTAACCTTCACCCACAGGCATTAAGGCAGTTATATCACATAACCGGTTAGCCTCATGGTAAGCATGCTATCATGGCAGTCACTCACACACATACGAGGATGCTAAAGTATAAACACTTACCGAGTACTCAAAGCCAAAACATGAGCTATGTTAGAAATCCATGCATGATCCTAACTATACAGAAATGCCTAATGCAACACATGCAAAAATGCAACTACAATGGGCTCGGCTATTCTAAGAATGGCATATGAAATGCAACAACTGATACACGTATTCAACTTGGAATTGAAATACAATGCAGTTAGTATGCTGCGCCGAGCCCGGTGCATGCAAAACAGATGAATGATGCAAACATGCAATCATAAGTATGCTAATTGAAACATGTCCTAATCTAACCATCATAAGTTGGTAAATAAAAGGGAGAAAGAAGTGGGGGTTGGAAGACATGCATCACACACACACACACTTATTACAACATTGCCCTCGCTCGGAGGGTCCGGAAGAATAATATAATTTAATTAACCTACAAGCTAATTAAATAATTTACAGACCACCTAATTAATTAACAAATCAATTAAGCTAAGGAAAGCGGTAAAAGGCCTCGGAAAGAGGGATGCACGCATGCTCGGATTGACTTCGCTCGGAAATCCAATGCCATGCACAAGCTGCCTCTGTTTACGCTGCTTTGCTCCTCTAAGGACTGCACAAGTCCCAAGGTACATCTTATGAACACTGGGGAATGCCACCGGCCATGAGGAATGGTCACCGGCCAAAGGGAAGTGGTCATCGACCATCTATGGAGATATTGGCCATCCATCATTGGTCGATCGGCACTTGATGTAGTCGACCGACCAAAGCTTCCTGTAGAAACCTGTTTTGACAGCAGTAGAGGACAGACAAGGCATGACAATGCATTTCAAAGCAAATATTTGCACAAACACCCTCCTTATCATGTTCATGACTCAAAGGAGGATGGTCCTTGATTCTCGGACCACCAATCGCGCATTTCAATGCGTGATGGCCCAAGAAACCAAGTGTGCCACTCAATATGAAATGAAATGGATACAAACAAACAAGAGGCCCAACCTCAATCATGGTTAATCAAGAGGCAAGGCATGCATGCCAAATGCAACCTAAGCATGTGAGCTAAGTATGCAACATGAGCATGGAGGCAAGTATGCAAGCATGCAATATGTACTAGGCACACAACCTAAGCAAACAAGCATGCAAGGTATGGAACAACTATGCTAATGACAAGCATGCAACAACACATAGGGCAAACATGTAACAACATGTTAAGCAACCTAAAGCCACAAGAGTGCATGCCAAATGCACTACCACTTAAGCTTGATAACAAGATGTTTATGGGCCAAGTATGTGACAACATGCAAGGCTAATGTACACACAAACATTCATGCACACATGGTCCAATACTTGAGCATAAAAAGGCAGCTTTTAAGCACACTTAACATGGACAAATAGCATACACGATAAGCTTTGAAAACATGTAGAAGATGATGCCAAATCAACTTAACAATGCAAGCAAGGCATGCAAGCAAGCCCAAGGACTTAAACTATGGTCAAGTGACACATGAAGCAAATGAGCAAAGTGGACCAAAACAGTCCCAAATCATGCCAAAGTGAGCCCCAAAAACCACTTAGATGGCATCTAAATAACCTAATCTTAGAGGCATGCACAATGGTACAAACAAGGAGCATAAGACACAAGCCTTTTAAAGCATCAAAGGGGCATCAAATGCAAGCATACAAGCATGCTATAAGGACTGAAATGACATAACTAATGGTGCCAAATCATTGAAATGATGCAAATAGAGCATGCTAGAGGTCCAACACTCAAAGCCTACAAGCTAGGTTGCATGGTAGCTATACAAAGAAAGCCATGGATGGCCTGAACAACCAAAAATAGACCTCAAACACACTAAAACATGCATAAAAGCTTCACAAAGCTAAGCCAAAATCATGCTAGAAACAAGGCTCAAAGCACAAAGCATGTTAAGGCAATTTCATGGCATTACAAGACAAGTATGCAAGGCATGCATGGTGTGTCTAAACCAAGTAAAAACAAATGCTATATCATGGAAAAATAAGCACAAATAACACTTAAGAGATGGCCAACATGAACTTAAAAATGGTGCTCACACATGAGGCTAAAATGGCACTTTTTGAAGACAACAAGGAGAAGGGATGGCCCTCTCCTTCTTAGGACCTTAAGACACCATCCTTACCACTGAAATCCCTCAAGATTTCAGTGGTGAGGAGGCCCAAACAAGGTGGTCCCGAAGCTCACCAAAAATAGCACAAAATGGGGCCAAACAAGGCCTAAGGGGGGGTAAACAACCCCAAACACAAAAGTGATCTTAAACAAACTTAAAAAGGAGTTCAAAAGAAGACTTTTTTCGGTTTATTAAAAAGCCCAGAACAACATGCAAGATAGGCTAAAAGCTTGTGCAAGAAAGGGGGATTTAAGGCTTAGAAACTCACCCTTGAAGACCTTCTTCAAAACCAGCACTCCAGCAGATTTTTCTTAGTCAAAACCAAGTTTTGAGTCCCCACAAGACCCTCCAAGAACCTTAGATGAGTGGTGGAGGTGTGTGCTTAGGAGTTGTGGTGCAAAGGGGTCAAGAACCAAGCACTTTGGAGGCTTGGATGTAGAGATATCAAGAGAGATATATGTTTTGTCTTAGACAAAAGAGTTGGAACCCTTGCAATGGAAGAGGAGCTCTTCTTTTATAGAGGAAGAAGGGTCCAAGCTTCTCTTAGAAGCTTGGAGCAAAAGGGCCAAGAAGGGCAAGCTTCTTGGAGAAGCTAGACAAAAGGGCCAAGCTTCTTGGAGAAGCTAGACAAAGGGTTCAAGCTTCTTGGAGAAGCTAGACAAAGGGTTCAAGAGGTTCAAGCTTCCTCAAGAAGCTAAAACCAAGTGTTCAAAAGGTTCAAGCTTCCTCAAGAAGCTAAAACCAAGGGTTCAAAAGGTTCAAACCCCCTTAAGAAAAGGTCTCGGCCAGAAAAAGTGGCCGATTGACCAAAATCAGTGGCCGGCCGACCAAACACAATGCCGACCGACCATCAATAGTGCCGACCGGCCATCACCAATGGCTGGTGGCAAGGAAACAAGGCCAGTGGCCTCAAGCCTTGGCCGGTGAGGTGTGGGGATGGCCTACAAGCTATTTCCCACCCTCAGAAGCAAAACAACAAGTGTTTGATGCAAAACTAAACACAAAACAAACAAGGCGAGAGGTCTTGAGGTAAGGTGCGTAGCCGAAACCTTCGAGAACTCAAGACGAACACAAACAAGGGTAATCATCGAGTGTTCAAACGATGATGTCCAAGTTTTAAGGACGGTCAAAAATGGGGTGTCTACAGTTGCCCCTCTTTGACAGAACTCGAAAGTCATAAAAATGACAGGAGTGAATGTCAAAGCCCAGAGACGACCCATTTTTGACAAGGCCGAAGACTTAGACAAAGCAATACAAGCAGCAGACAAAGATATGCGCCCGATGGCAGGGGCAAAATGCAAGACAATGCACAAAGCCGAGCATAACTTATGATCATGCAAGAAACATAGGGACGTATCCCGATGTTTCGAAAAGGTATAAGCATTGGAACGTATTCCAAATGCTCTTAACCAAAGAGGGAGAAACATAGGGACATATCCCGGTGTTTCGAAACGAAAGAGAAACATAGGGACGTATCCCAGTGTTTCAGAGTGGTTCAAGCACTGGAACGTATTTCAAATGCTCTTAACCAAAGAGGGAGAAACATAGGGACATATCCTAGTGTTTCGAAATGAAGGAGAAACATAGGGATGTATCCCGGTGTTTTATAGTGGTTCAAGCATTGCAACGTATTCCAAATGCTCTTAACCAAAGAGGGAGAAACATAGGGACGTATCCCGGTGTTTCGAAACGAAGGAGAAACATAGGGACGTATCCTGGTGTTTCGGAAAAAGAAAGAGAAACATAGGGACGTATCCCGGTGTTTCGGAAAAAGAAAGAGAAACATAGGGACGTATCCTGGGGTTTCGGAAAGAGAAGGAGAAACATAGGGACGTATCCCGGGGTTTCGAAAAAAGAAAGAGAAACATAGGGACGTATCCCGGGTGTTTCGAAAAGGAGAAGAAACATAGGGACGTATCCCGGTGTTTCGGAATGAAGAAGAAACATAGGGACGTATCCCAGTGTTTTGGAATGAAAAAGAAACATAGGGACGTATCCCGGTGTTTCGGAAAGGTATAAGCATTGGAACGTATTCCAAATGCTCTTAACCAAAGGAGGAGAGACAAAGGGATGTATCCCAGTGTTTAGGGACGTATCCCAGAGTTTAGGAAAGGAGAAGAAACATAAAGACGTATCCTGGGTGTTTCCAAACAAAGGAGCAGAAACATAGGGACGTATCCCAGCGTTCCGCAAGGAATGAGAAACATAGGGACGTATCCTGGTGTTTCAGAATAAGAAGGGAGAAACATAGGGACGTATCCCGGTGTTTAGGAAAGGTATAAGCATTGGAACGTGTTCCAAATGTTGTAAACCAAAGGAGGTCTAACCCATCGCACGTGCGAGGAGAAAGAACGACAATTTGCAAGTGAAAAGGTGCATAACAATGCAACTGGAAAGTACATCACAATGCAAGTGAAGAGGTGCATAACAATGCAATATAGGTGCACAAGGCAGTGCGATGTAGATTAACTGCACAAAACAGTGCGATGTAATGCGCTAACAAGTACAGGTAAGGTGCGCAAGATAGCGCGAGTAAGTGCACAAAAGAAGTGCGATAAAATGCATGTTCTATGCAAGTATGGGGGCACTAATCATGTACTATGGTGCCTCCGATTTACCTCTCAGAGGACTTGGCAACACGCTTAGCTCAAAAGGGGACACCCTGTCTATATTGGCAAGAGATAGCATCTACAGTTGCTTTAATTGCCAATCTGGCTTTTGAAACAGTCAACACAATGTTCTATTCATTCTGAACACGCAGCTCATACAGCACACTGCTCATTCTGAATACACAGTCCATAACACAGTATTCTGTTCATTTTCAACACACGGGGTGGAAAGATGGAACTTTGCAGAAGTCGAAACAAACTCAGATGCTCCGAATTTTCCTCTCTTCTTTTGCTTTGCAGTCTGGAACCCACATAGTTTCAGATAGGTCCTTGTTTTACTGTTCACACTTATCGGGGGTGGACCCTGCAGTTTTATGAAAGAACAAATACTGTTTTGCACAAATGTGGAGAATGGCGCAACACTCTGAGCACAAGATGATTTTTTTGTTTTTGAAATTGAGAAATGAGTTCTCGATCGGGTATTGAGCCTACAACTGAACACAGCGAAAAAGGCTCAATAACGGAAAAAAAGGTAAACAACCTAAACACATCGAGTCATGCTCGGGACGACTCAAAGCAAGAATCGAGACAAACAAAACAAAAGACACGACACACAGACGTGTTACAAAGACGAGAGACCTCTCAGTACGTGAGGAGCTAGTTTCTTCGGGTATTGTTTCCCACCCTTTCTTATATATGATTCTCACATCACTCTGGCACTCAATCTCTATTTTTCTGAAAAAACCCTTTTCTCACTTTTTCTCTCATCACACATCTCTCTATTCTTCAGTCTCTCATTTTTCATTCCTCCCCTGGGTGGTTGATGGATGAATAGGAAGTTGCGGGCTCATGCCCCTAGCATTCTGCTAGATTCTTTTTCTTCTGCTCACAACAGTGAGTTTCTCCCACAGAGGGGTTGCGCTACAACTGGGTGTGTAGCAAATCTGCAACTGACATCGGTTGATGATGCCTTGCTAGGGAGTTTGGATGTGATCAGATCTGTCCAGATGAGGGAGTGGAATATCTGGCCCCATTCCAGTTTGTGCTTCGCACTTGGCTTGATACCTCGTTGCTCGAATGATGTGAGAGCTTTCTGCCCTTTTGCGGTTAGCTTGATACCAATTAAATATCTAATACATCTTCATAAGTCATAATAATATATGCATGGACATTGGACAAGACTCCCAGTTTGAAAACTATGTAGAAAAATACACTTTCTCAAACTAAGTCCAAAAATACACTTTTCCAATACTTAGGCTTGAAAATAGGCCATCGAGGGCTAAAATCGTGAAAAAGCCATGAGAAGGCTTGGGAACACCCCTAACACCTCAGGATGGACCAATCTAAGTTGTGAAAAGTTGTGGAACTAGCATGAGACTCCTGGTTTGAAAACTAAGTCAAAAAATACACTTTTCCAACACTTAGGCTTGAAAATAGGCCATATAGGGCAAAAATCATGTAATAGCCACAAGAAGGCCCAGGGAACACCCTAAACACCTCAGGAGGGACTAATGTAAGTTGTGGAAACTTATGAACTAGCATGAGACTCTGGGCTTAAAAAATGCACCTTTCCAACACTTAGTCTTGAAAATAGGCCATCAGGGGCCAAAATTGTGAAACAACCACGAGAAGGCTCAAGAAACACCCCGAACACCTCGAGAGGGATTAATGTAAGTTGTGAAAACTTATGAAACTAGCACGAGACTCCCGATTTGAAAACTAAGTCTAAAAATACATATTTCCAATACTTAGGCTTGAAAATAGGCTATTGGGGGCCAAAATCGTGAAACAGCCTCGAGAAGGCCCAGGGAACACCCCGAAAACCTCGAGAGGGACCAATATAAGTTTTGAAAACTTACAAAACTAGCACGGGACTCCCAATTTAAAAACTAAATCGAAAAATGCATTTTTCCAACACTTAGGCTTGAAAATAGGCCATCGGGGGCCAAAATCATGAAACAACCATGAGAATGCCTGGGGAACACCCCTAACACCTCAGAAGGGACCATTGTAACTTGTGAAAACTTACAGAACTAGCATAGGACTCCCGGTTTGAAAACTAATTCAAAAAATGTATTTTTCCAACACTTAAGCTTGAAAATAGGCCATCGGGGGCTAAAATCATGTAACAGCCACAAGAAGGCTCGAGAAACACCCTGAACACCTTGGGAAGGACCAACGTAAGTTGTTGAAACTTACGGAACTAGCACGGGACTCTCGGTTTGAAAAATGCACTTTTTCAACACTTAGGCTTGAAAATAGACCATTGGGGGCCAAAATTGTGAAACAGCCACGAGAAGGCCGGGGGAACACCCCGAACACCTCGGGAAGGACCAATGTAAGTTGTGGATATTTACAGAACTAGCAAGGGACTCCTGGTTTGAAAACTAAATTGAAAAGTGCAATTTTTCAACACTTAGGCTTAAAAAATGTTAAATTGTATATTTGATTGATAAGATAATAATTGTTTTCCTTTTTTTTTTTCTTTTTTTTTTGTTTTTCGTTTTTTTTTTTTTTTTTTTTTTTTTTTTTTTTTGTTGTTGTTGCAAATTGGAGATCATGTTTGGTAATCTAGAGAGCAAAAGGTTGCTCATTTTGTGTTTTTGTTAATATTACCTTACATGTATTTTATTTACATTGTAAATTTTATATTTTTGTGGGTATTAGGGGATATGTTTAGTAATCCGCACTTGATATTATATTTTTGTAGATATTATGAGACATGTTTTTTTGTGGATATTAGGAGACGTGTTTGGTAATCCACAGTTGATATTGTATTTTTGTGGATGCTATGAGACATTTTGATTATGGTGTTTATGAAAATGAACAAATTTTTGTATTGATCTGTAATAGATATTTTATTGAATAGGTTATTAAAATGCACAGGGAATTTTTAGTGAAAAGAAAAATTGAAAATTGAAAATAGTACCCTCATTTTTAAAATTTTTAATTATTCTTAGCGATGAAATAAAAAACCGTCGCTATTAGTTTTCAAACAACATTGTAGCTCGGCTTTTTCAGGCCCCCTTTCGGAAGTTTGAAATATAAGCCCAATAGTTCGGACTCCCGCGGTTCTGAATCTAATCTCACAAGTGCAATGTGAAATTGATAAACACCAAAGAGTCCAAATCCGGCAAATCTTTTGAAAAATCGCTTTTGAATCAAATTGCCAAAAATGGACTGCTTTGCCAGATACAGAGTCGCCACCTAAATATTTTATTTTGAAAAAATTTAGGAAACTCATGACTCATGCCAAAGGCCATGTGCCCGTTGTCACCAAGATTGTCTCGGCTTGGGAACTTAGGTACGAGAGGGGAAGGTCATGAATACATTTGAGCACCCCCGCTCGCCCAACCAAAGATTGGCCTCTACTAATCATGATATGATTTTTATCAACATTATATGCTCTTGCTCTGATTATTTAGGCTAGCCTTACTATGTGATGCGCACACACACAAGTATAGACTAAATTTGCAAGAATTGGAAAATTTGAGTTGTGTTTGTTTTGAAAATTGTTTCGAAATATGTACCACTTGAAAAAGTGATCGCATATAGATATTTTACTCAAATTATTCCAATTCAAGCAAATAGCCTTCATCCACAGGCATTCAAGCAGTTTATAGCACTTAAGCAATTAGCCTCATGGCAAGCATGCTAAACATGGCAACACTAACATACTATGCAATATGTTAAAGTGAGTAAAGGCTCACTTAGTACTCCAAGCCAAAATAAAACAAAAGAGTTAGAAAAAATGCATGATTCCTAACTATGCAACCTGGCTAATGCATCATATGCGATATGCAACTAAGTAGCCTCGGCTACTTAATATGGCATATGAAACAATTTGATAACATGCGGTCTAAGCACGTATTCAAAGAAGTATTAAATTGACAATGCAATTAGAATGATTAACCGAGCTTCGGTGCATGCAATAGGAATGGATGCAAACATGAAGTATGCTAAACAAAAAATGATGTCCCTAAACTAACTATCATAAGCAGTTAAATAAAAGGGAGAAAGACATGGGGTTGGAAGACATACACATTATTACATTGCGCTCTCACGAAGAAGAGTCCGAATGAAAAAACTAGCTAATTAACTAACTAATTAAAGCTAACTAATTAGACTAAAGCTAATTAAGCTAATTATTACAACACTTGAATTAACAAACTAGTTAACTAACTAATTAAATAATTACAACACATGAATCAACTAACTATTCTAGTTATTTAAGTTACAGCACGTGAACAAAATTAATTAGCTACAACTACTTAATTACAACAAAAATTTAATCTAAATATTTAAGCTAAACAGGCTCAATATTCAAAGAATGCTTATGCACGTGCTCGATTTCCACCCGAAAAGACCACCGTTTTGCTTCCGAATGCCTCTGTTTGCACAGTTGAACACCAACATTGCTGCTTACTCTGCTCTACCTTACAAACTTACTTCCCAATTTTGCACTAGTGGCCGACTGGCCAGTGATGAACGTTGCTGGCCACCTACCAGCCATGGAAGTGGCCTACCGGACACTTGCTGGCCATGAATAGTGGCCTGTCCGCTACTGCTGCACAGATTCATCATGCTGCAACAGAGGACAAACAAAGCATATACAAGGTATTTCAAGGGTTTGTTTGCACAACTCACCCCTCCTTTTCATGAACCCCTCCTTTTTATGAGCAAATCAAAGGAGTAACAAGTTTGGTTCACAAACCATCAATGGATGCAATTTCATTGCGTGATGGCTTGTGAAACCAAGTGTGCAAGGTCAATAAATGCAAAACAAGACACAAACCTCCTCCCATTCATGAAAGATCAAGGGAAGAAGTTGGCCTTGGAGACTTGAATCATTTCATCACTAGCAAGTGTGAAATGGTTCAAACTTTAATGTGTTCAATTAACGTCCGATTGAACACAATCAAATTAACATCTTGCTCACTTTTAATTCCAAGTTACCCCATTTTAGTTTACCAACAATTCTTTAATTCAATTAAGTCCAATGGTGAATTAAACTCCTCTAATGGAAAGAGGGCTCAAAACACAAGTTGCTTTGGGTATGAAAGAAGCGTCATACCGTTGGTAATGAAACCCCTAAGGGATTAAACCATTAAGTGTGAAACCTCAATTTCATACTTGGGCAAACAAGTGACTTGAAACCACTTTTAATGCAAAATAAAAAGCCAAGAATGGAGGGAGGTTGCAGAGGTTATTAGTGCTGAAATGAAGTATGAAAAGCCAAAAAAAAGTGCTATCAACTCAAATAAATGATGTCTAAGACCTAAAACATCAAGCTTATGAGGGCTATTACACTAGAAGCATGCAAAACAAAGCTCAAATGCAAACAACAGCCCAAAATAGTGCTAAACCAGGTTAAAACAAGTCCTAAAACATGCTGGAATTAAGTTAAAAAAAGGCTAGATTAAAATGCTAAAACATGGCACCAACTAGGCTAGTAAGCAAGACACAAGGAGGGGAGGCTAACCTTTCCAAATTTGGACTTCAAAACATGATTTTGGCCACTGAAAAAGCTCTAAAAATCAGTGCTTAAAAGTTTGGAAAAAGATAGTAAAGGGTGCGAAACACAAGGGCAAAGGCCACCAAAACAAGGTACAAAGAAGGGCTATCAACCCCTCAACCTTTAATGGCCTTAAACCCAACCTTCAGCCCAAAAAACACAGAGTTTTGACAGCCCAAAACAATAATAAAAAAAAAGTAATAAAGAAAGTAGAGAAAACAAACAAATAGGTAGAACCTTATACCTTTTGAAGAGAAGAAGCAATTCCAAGCAACAAAACAAGCAAACAACACCCTCTAGAACTCAAACCAAGCCTAAAAGTAACTCAGCTCAAAGGTGAGAAGATTTGGTTAAGGGTGTATAGGCAAAGGTTAAGGAATTGCAGGCAAAAGTGTAGAGATTTTGTAGAGAGAAAGGAAAAATTTTAAGCTCAAAATTTTCTAACCTTGAAACATGAGAGAGGGGCCTCCTATATATAGAAAACATGAAATTCCCTCTAGGAGATCCAGCTCTACACGTGGGTAAAAATGCATGCATCTGTGTAAACAGCTGGCATAACTAGCATAAAATATCTGCAAAATACACTAGTGGCCGACCATCCCTGGTGGCTGGCAACCAAAATGTGATGGTCGGTAGCCCAAAAAAGGGGGGCCGGTAGGCCAACAGAGGCTGTAGACTGGAAAATCTAGGCTTTGTCCAAAACTGGGACAACAAAGGTACAGGGTTTGAAAGGCTCAAAGTTGTGGCATTCTGCTGAAGACTTTGAGCACTTGGCGAGCATATAAACTCATCATCAGGTGTGCATGCAAGAATGTCCAAGTTGTAATGGAAGTCAGTTGCCCCTCTTTGATAGAACTCGGAGTCATACAATGACGTGAGTGGATGTCAAAGCCCAAAGACGACCCATTTTTGACAAGGCCGTAAGACTTGAAAAAACAATCAAGACAAAAACAAAATGGTTGCGCCTGCGGGCTGCCTACGTATCCCTTTGCAAGGAATCAAACCAGTGTAGTTCTGGGGCAAAATGCAAAAATGATATGCATGATGCAACTTTGAAAGACGGACTCATACGCTTCGTGAAGCCAACGATTTTGGAAAACTCATGATCATGCGAGATGATGCAATAAGCAATAACAAATGCGGTAAGCAAGAAAGAATCCAATAAACAAGATAACAACACATGAATAAGTAGCTTCAAGCTTAAAAGAAGATAAAATCGCACTCTAACCATGTCAAAACAAGAGACGAGGAAAGAAAACACTGCTTAGGGTTGTGTTTCACGCACCCTAAGAAGCTGAGAAAACCACTCGGGGTCGTGTTTTACACGTCCCGAGAAACAAGAGAAACAGCTCAGGGTTGAGTTTCACGCGTCCTGAGACAGAACACGAAAAATTATTTGGGCTCGACCCGCCCAAGGCTGCGCGTCACGTGTCCTGAGATAAACAACCACTCGGGGCCGTGGTTCACACGTCCCGATGTAAAACCCGCCCAGGGTTGCATTTCGTGCGTCCTGAGAAACAACCGCTCGGGCACGTGCTTCCCACGTCCTGAGGTAAAACCCGCCCAGGGTCGCGTTTCACGCGTCTTGAGAAACTACCACTTGGGCGCGTGCTTCGCACGTCCCAAGGTAAAATCCGTCCAGGGCCACGTTTCACGCTTCCTGAGAAACAACTGCTCGGGCACGTACTTCGCATGTCCCAAGGTAAAACCCACATGGGGTCGCGTTTCACACGTCCTGAGAAACAACCACTCGGGCACGTACTTCGCACGTCCCGAGGAATAAGAGAGTGGTGTGCGATAGATGCATGAAGTGAACAAGTGCGATAGATGCACAAATTGAACAAGTGCGATAGATGCACAAAGTGAACAAGTGCGATAGATGCACAAAATAAACAAGTGCGATAGATGCACAAAGTGAACGAGTGCGATAGATGCACAAAATAAACAAGTGCGATAGATGCACAAAGTGAACGAGTGCGATAGATGCTCAAAATGAACAAGTGCGATAGATGCACAAAGTGAACAAGTGCGATAGATGCACAAAGTGAACAAGTGTAATAGATGCACAAAGTCAATGAACCGTACATACAATATCGTTTGTTTGTGTTGACAAAGGAAGAAAGTAAAGAACTCAACAAATGAAATATGGTGAAAATGCATATTCTATGTGAGATAAACAACCGAGATACAATGTCAATTGAAGGCATGTTCTAAGTGTGAAATGAGATGCATATTCTATGCGTGGATCATAATTGATGCAAGACGCACGTGCAATATTCATGTGAAGTGAAATGCATATTCTAAGCAACAATGTGAAATGCAAATTCTAAGCAACAACGTGAAATGCATATTCTAAGCAACAAAGAGCAATGCATATTCTATGCAAGGAACAAAAGCGTAATTTGACAAAAATGAATTCAGTAGCAACTTCCAATTTACCTCTTGGAAGAGTTACAATATGAAAGTATGTTTTAAAAGGATACACCTCGTTCATGTTGACAAGCGACGAACATCGTGCACCGAAAACACAGTTTTGAGCTTCCGTAGAGGCAATCTGAACCCAATAGTGAACCTCCCCTGTAACTCTCGGGAAACAAAGACTCAAAACAGTATCAAGACTCAGATGGAGGCCACCAGCCATTGGCCGGCCACTAGCTGGTCACTTCACAGCATTGCCGACCACCAATGTGCCTTGGCGGCCCCCTGCCAGCCACCGATGGCAATTCCCGGTGTACCGGAGGATCTCTTACTAAGGAAGCCAGCTTCTCATCTATCATCCATCGTAGTTAAGGTATGAGCTCTATTTTCATGCATTTCTGCCTGTCTTTACTTGTATTTCTTGCACTGTATTTTCAGACTGTACTTTCATCACTGCCATATCTGATTCATCTACTCTTTGCCACAGGGTGAGTCTCGTGCCTTTAGAAGGTACAGAATTACTACCGCACGAGACTGGTATGACGAGCTCCCCGCAAGCGTTCACGACATCGTAGACGAGACCAGCTTTCGCCTATTCTGCTCCGGCCTGACGCGGTTATCGCGTGCCGTCCCCTTCTGGGCACACTTGTGGAGAGGTGGTGGGACACCACTAACTCTTTCCACTTTTCCAATGCCGGGGAGATGACGATGACTCCCTACGACTTCACCATGCTCACCGGCTTAGATGTAGGGGGTGATTTGATCCCTTTTGATTCAGACATAGAGGAGTGAGAGGTGACCTGGGTTGAGCTGCTGGGAGTATGTTCGCCCATATATCGGGCAGGCATGGTCAGATATACCTGGTTCGCCGATCAGTTCAGAGGGAGCGAGCCCGAGACAGTAGAGGAGATGGAGCAGTATGCCAAAGGCATTCTGATATTTGTCTTCGGTACCACCTTGTTTTCGAATAGGTGGAACATCGTAGGCTTGTATCTACTGAGCGCTTTGGTGACATTTCCTCGGGTGTGCTTCTATGATTGGAGCGGAGCTGGCCTTGCCACCCTATATAGATACATAAGTTCGACCTCCCGTCTGAGAGGAGACTTGATCAGAGGCTACTGGCGAGCCTGGGAGGTATGCATCTTAGTTTCCTCTTTTTGCACTTTATATTTTCTGTTTTACATCTGTTTAACACTTGTGCTTTTCGCTTTGCACTTTCTGCATCTGTTCATATATTGTGCTTTCAGCTTTGCACTTTCTGCATCTGTTCATATATTGTGCTTTCTACTTTGCACTTTTTGTATCTGTTCATATATTGTATTGACACATGTCACTGTACTTTCTCCGCAGCTATGGGTGTATGCTTATTTTTTGACTCTGGCTCCAGAGCCTGTGGAGGAGCTCCCACTGGCAGCCCCTTACTCATGGAGGTATGACAACTGGCACCAGCGTAGGACCCACGAGACCTTCGCGTTCTTCCGCCATTACTTCGACATTGTGGCTGCTCATGAGGTAACTCGAAACATAGTCATTTTTGCTTTACAACTGTTCTGATTCACATTTAGCAACTGACAGCATCTAATAATTTGAACAACCTCTATTTGCAGATTATGTGGCAACCATGGGCCACGATGCCTGCCGGGATTCGGGACCAGTACGTCGGGGCCTGGGCCACTTCTCGCTTTCACATTCTACCCGAGGGCCCAATCTGCTAGGCCTGGTTCCTGAGCGAGCGGTTCGTACGTCAGACTTTGGGCCTACCTGACCTGATCATTTCGATGGCTCAGCCAGAGTCGATGCAATCAGTAGATAGCCTATTTATCGATGAGGTCATTCAATTTATGGTGGGCCTGGATGCTGACTACTTCCGAACAGAGGGTGACTACGCGACCTTCATCCAGACGCATCTCATGCCACCTTTGACCGGTGCTCATGGAGGTGAGAGCTCCTGCTGCGAGAGAGGCGCCTAGAGTGACCAGGGCGACCGGGGCCCATGTTTTCCGGGAGAGGCAGAGGACCGGTTGGCCAGAGCTTCCCACTGCACTGACATGCTAGTGACATACTAGGGATGCTTACTAGGTCTCGATTGAGCCCGCAGCGGTCGGGCACGAGCTTGTCAGGGTTAGAGGCCCGACTAAGGTATGGACCACTCTTTATCACTTGCACCCCATATTTCATTTCAGATATATTCACTGCGAACACTGATTATCCAAATGCATTTGCAAGCATCCATTGAGTACACAGGGGGCGCTCTTGAGCTGATAGACTTCTTGATGGGTATGTTACAGAGGAGGGAGACGCTACTTGGTCTCCATAGCATCCTGGTAATTTATTTCAGTTTACACTTCAAGCTATCAAGTTTCCACTAATACACTAGCATTGACATTTCAACTATAAACTTCCCAAACTGCACTGATACACTACTTTGGCACATTGCATTCATACACTGTACTTACACATTATATCTGACTTCTACATACACTCATTCTGCATACCACACTTGCATCTGATACACACACTACATACTATGCTTGCATCTGATATACACACTGAAATTGATACGTGATAGCTGTCCTTTTCAGATCCCAGCTATATCAATTGCTCCAGCGGCTGGAGCACCAGCAGCAGTAGTACCTCCTCCAGCAGCAATGAGGAAACAGAGACATGAGTACCTGAGCCTGGAGCAGTCCTCCCGAGCCTATCTTGAGGGATGACGATGCCAAGGCTAGTAGCTCGGAGGAGGCAGCGAGTTAGCACTCTGGGTCATCTAAGAACAGAGATGATGACGCTGGCTCGGGTTCCGAGAGCGGGGGCGACGATGCTGAGGAGGGTTCTAGAGCAGAGAGCAAAGACGATACCGGCTCTGGTTCTGGCTCTAGGACTGCTTTAGATAGCGGAGCTGATGGAGATAGTGCCCCAGAGTCATCTCGTCCGAGGAAGAGGACGAAAAGGGCCTCCCGAGCCTGAGGCTACTAGCGTTGATTTTTTGCATTTATTTTGCTTAGTTTCTTTTTGTTGGTAGCATTAGCACATTGTGCACATTGCATAGCTTTAGGAAGGTTTTATTTGCTTTAAACCTGTACTCCTCTTTTGTAAATAAAAAAAGAAGAAGCCATGATCGGAATAAAAACCTCGCAGTTTTTTTTTTCAAAATAAAAATAAAATAAAAAATGTTATCATTTTTGCATCATGAGCACCATATACGCATGAAATGGACATGGAATTGAAATAGCCAAGAGCACGCTTGATTGAAACAATGTTCTTAATTGGGTAATGAACCGACCAACAACAAAAATACAAAATGTAACATACAACTCGATAAACAACATAACAACAACTCGATAAAGAAAATAACTCAAATATAACCCAAGAAACTTGCTAAAACCAAAAGGACTCAAAACAAGACCTTAAAACACACAAAGAGCAGAACAAAACACATGCTTTCAGCAACGTTTAGCACAAAGGTGGACAACAGACTTGAGAGGAAGGCTGCTAGTCAGAGTCACTACAACAAAATTGAGTTTTTACGACTCCACATTAACAACATACAGTAAATGCAAGCTGTGGTTTTTTATTTTTACAACTTGCATTTTTTTCATGTCGTAAATAATTTCCCAACCACGACGTGTCTATTGCATAAGCCGTGAATGCTAATAATAATGATTTTTTTAAGGCTAGCGATGCAACGTGCATATGGCATGCCGTTAATATATCAACTATACACGACACGCGTACACCAGTCGTTAAAAATATTAAACATTTTACGGTGTACAAAAATCCAGCCGTTAAAAATACAGTAGTTTTTACGACGCATAAAAAGTCAGCCGTTAAAAAATACACTTTCCACGACGCACATATGCTAGCTGTTAATTTTTCTTTCCTTTTCCCGACACGCAATTTCTATCGTGAATAATATGACCAAAATAAAAATAGGCGCCAAAACAAAAATTTTGAGCGCCAAACACCAAAAAAAAAAAAAAAAAAAAATCAAAAACCCCAACTCTTTAACCCCAACACCAAAAATCCTAACCTCCTACTCATCATCATCAACAGATCAAACCTCAACAGACTCCTCCACACTCGAGCCAATCTTCCACATCATATACGGTCCAAACCATACACGGTTACACACACACACACACACACTCTCTCTCTCTCTCTCTCCCTCCCCTTTGCCTCCAATGCCACTGCCACTGCCACTGTGACTGTGACTGTCGCACTGCCGCCATCACCTCCGTTACCACCCTCTCTTTCTCTCTCTCTCTCTCTTCTCGGCTTGTTACTTCAGGACATCGATTTGCTTCCGGTGGCTTACTTCTCTTTACATTTTTTCTCTCTCCTCATCTTCTCTTTTCCTCATCAGATCGATGATGATCTCCCCACCCTTTACTCCTCTTCCATGAGCGCCGCCGTTTTCACCCTCACATGCACCGCACACCACCATCACCACCGTCTTCACCATCTTCGTGCCATTCTTGGACGACGACAATATGAGATACAAAGGCTTCAAATCTGTTGGATTTATGGTAGATCTGATATGTGAGGGTTCAGCGTGCATGCATTGTTTCTGAAAGTTTCGATTCAAATTTTTTCATCAAAATTGGAGATAATGGAGTTACTCGATCATCGGCACTGAGATCATTTCTGGTATTTCATCCAAATTATAATGATTTATTTACTTAAATTTTCAAATTAATTATTTTTTTGATTTCGATGATTATTATAGGTTCATCTCGATTATTCTCGAATCTTCAAAAATTTTCATAGTTCAATATATGTGTAAACTGATGATCTGGATGGGATTTAAATTCAAAAACCTGAAGTTTATGAATATCTGACAATGAATTTGCGTAACGATTTCATAATTATCAGATTTTACATGTTTGTTGCACTAATTAAATGATATCCTCATATCATAGTACGAGGCAGACAAGAACAAATTTGTGGCAATGGTTTAAACACTGGAGTGATAGGCAATTCACGCCCTCTGAAGATAATACTAAAAATGATAATTATAATGAACAACTCACTCCACGACTCATCACAGCGAAATCACACTAAAGTAGTAAAGTACTAGTATTTCACTTTCTAGGCACTGTTATCTATTCTATGCAAATTAAAATTTCTACCAATTCTGTTCATGCAAAGTAATGATCCTAAACAAGACAACCCGAAGTCAGAACCAAAAGCGATCAATTCCATGACCAGTGTTATCACTTGTTAGAATGCAAATTCAGCATACTGCAGTTATCATCAATTCCACAAGAGCTCAGTATCGAATAAAAGATCCAATTCCCAATCCACCAATCAAAGATTCCCATGTGGGTTTTGGATTTCAATTTGAAGATACCACCTTAACTCATAAGCTTAAGAAAAAAACCCAAAAGAACTCCATATATACAATCAATCTGTCAAACCTCTTCAAACCTCTTAAAAAGAACATGATGGATTTAAAATCTATCAAACCTGTGCTACAAAACATGAGAAAATTCCATATATACAGTTAACCAACAAGAGATTAAATTGTAAACAGGATGTTCCTTAGAACTCCTCATCTGCGGTATAAACAATTAAATATGACCAACTCATCTCAATTGTGTGCCTTAACAAAAAATTATCACTCAAGTATATAGAACCTCAAAAATTTAGTTGAAACGACAAAAATGGACATAAAAAGATTTATCACTCAAGTATATCACAACAATTCCATTCTAAACACAAAAATTTATCACTCAAGTATATAGAACCTTCGCCATATCCAAGTCTATCCTAGCCAACTCATTCAGCTGAAAAGATTTGATTCAGATTCAAAAACAATTGAACATGCCTGTATAATTACTAACATACATACATGCAGAGAAGACATAATTACCAACATTTACATAATAAATGCGAAGAGCCAATTACACACCTGCATAATTAAAAAATATAGCCATCAATTTAGTTGCTTTGTAATCAATATCTAAGTATATGATGCATAGACAATGTGAAGTATAATTGTGAGTTGTGGGAATGAAATAAAATCCATTTGTTCATTTTCTTTCCTCCTCTGGATTGAAAAAAAAAAAATCTAAACATCTTGAATTGTACAATAGAAATATATATCATTATCCTGTAACGGTTGGGAATGGTGGACTTATTTGTAGCATAGAAATATTATCCTGAACACTCACTATCTTTGAAGAACTCAGTGAAAGTGAACTGGATCAAGAAGCCCCAAATGGAAAAGAAAACAAGCAACAAACAAACCATGAAACAAAAAATTGAGATGTGTGTAAAAAACAATTATATTATTAAGAGTTAAAAGAAATCAAACCCACTGGCAATTCAAGCACCAAAATGAAATCTTAGTGTGTTGAATCAAGCATAAATAAAATTCCAATCAAAGATCCACCATACCTCACAACAAGTTTGCAACATGTTGTAACATATTGTTTTCATGAACAGGGAGGGCATCAATCACTTGACATCTTTCTTCTTCAGCTTTGAATATTGCTCTGATAATGCTCGTGGGGCTCACAACACCATGCATTCTGCAGTCAAGACATTTGGTAAAAAAATTTATATTCCATTTAAGCACAAATTTTTAATGTAAACACATACATATACATCAACAGTAACAATTAACAAATATAATAACTAAGAAGGGTGATCTCTATTCCCGAATTCTCTCACCGGATTCTTACAGAAAGAGATAAGTTCATTGTTCTTGCTTCCGATGGGGTAAGTTTTCCACCCATGCATCATAGTGTAGATTGCAGATTAGTATAGGGGATCTATGGTTTGCAGAGTAATTATGTGGTCAAAACATGATTAGTTAAAACATGTGCACTACACCATATTTGATTAGTCAAAACATGTGCTCAACTGTAAACAAGAGTATGGTGTTATATTTGAAAAAATTTCTATACCAGCCAATGGGTAAATAACAGGCACTACACCATAATTCTTTTTCCAAATAAGAATAGCTCCAAAAGTTAATCAGAGACACTATAAAGCAATGTTAATAAGATAGAAAGCAATGCACAAGTGAAAGCATTGTTCAACTCTCAACACAACAGAGACACTATTTGGTTACTTTCAATCCATTCCAATTCTGCTAAACATTTAACCAAATCATTTCTTTCAATCTCAAAAGTGGTCAGTTCTAGATTTATCAACAATAAATAAATAAATAAAAGACCAAGATCAACAAATAGAGAGGGAAACTGTAATGGTTTGACATCATGCTAATTTACACAACTGTCAATGTTCTTTTTAATTCTACTGGATTCTTCGAGACACAATTTCACAACATAAAATAGAGTAAGACTTCCTGCAAAACCCATTAAAATACAGTTGTTACTTCCTACAAAACACTGAAAATCCAAATTTAGCCTAAACTAGTATGTCCCCTTCAACATGGAATAAACAATATAATGAGGACAGTTGACATCTCATGGCCAGCAGTCATTAAAGACTGGAGCATTATAGACACACAACCATAAACCTACCTTCTCAGGCATAATCTCTTTATTCAGTTCCTTTGGGAAATAAGAAGAACTTGAGCCCATGCCCGAAGTTCCTATCCCGTCCAAGCTACTAATATATTTCTGAAGTGCTGCAGCACCCAGTAACCTAAAAGAAGAATCAGTATTTCAAAATAATCGCAAAAGGATATAAGCAGCAAATATTCTCTCAAACAGTGTATTCCACATAAGTGAGAGGAAGTGGTGTTCAATAATCAAGCCCTTCATCTCTCTTTGAACCTTTTTGTCTTAACTTTAGGGTATTCAATAAAACATGATTCTCTGAATTAAAAATAGTAAAAAAAAAATTAAATTAAATAAGTCCTACTTTCCTCATGAAATTTCCATTCAGTCCTATTAACACACGAAATTTGGATTTCTCTAATTCAAAACCCATTTTGGAATTTCATCGAACAAGTCATCCACATACTCTCACCATAGCCAAATTCATATAACAATTATATAGTATATATATAGAGAGAGGGAGGGGGGAGAAACAGGGGTAAAAGGGAAAAGAGGGCTGATGGTGGTTGTTCACGGTGGAGAAGGAATATACTCACAAAATGACTTATGAGGAGTCCATCAGCAAAGGAGGTGAGAACAATAATTAATTCCATTAGCAAAGGAGGTTAGAATTGAAAACAAGATTGAAAGAAATCTAAATCGAAATCTAAATCTAATTCGAAATTAGCTACACATATATTTGTATGTATAGAGATATAGAGGTATAGAGAGAGAGAGGGAGAGAGGTTACATTGTTGCACTTTGATTTGTAATGATGCGCGACAGTGGAAGATCGAGGGCGAACGACGGTAGAAGACCGACGGTGACTGTGAACGGCGAATCAACGATGGTGAGTCTGAGAGAGAGAGACAGAGAGAGACAGAGAGAGAGAGCAAGAGACTGAACTTGTTTGGGTCTATGTACATATTGATAGAAAATAAATTGGGCGATAATGTAAGAGTGTATTCCCACCAAAAATGAATCTGTGATTTTGAAATTGTTTAACTTTATTGCTGACAAAATGTTTTTTGGTCACTAAAAATAAGTATTTTGCCGACCACATTTTTGGTCGGCAAAGATCAAAAGTAAAAAAATTTCATTAATATTTGGCGACGAAAATATTAGTCGCAGAAAAGGTACCTTCGCCGACAAATCTTTTTAGTCGCCAAATCTCAATCAACGGCGACTAAAATATTAGTCGCTAAATGTATTAATTTGGTGACTGATTTTTTTGGTTGCTGAAAATAAGTTTTTGGCGACCAAATTTTTGGTGGCCAAAGAAAAAAATAATTTTTGGCAACCAAAATACCATATTAGTCGCAAAAAAAGTACCTTATCCGACAAGTATTTTTAGTCGCCAAATCTCAATCAACGGCGATTAGAATATTAGTCGCTAAAAGTAATAATTTGGTGACTAATTTTTTTTGATTGCTGAAAATAAGTTTTTGGCGACCAAATTTTTGATCACCAAAAAAAATGTGACCTTCCGCGACCAAATTTGTAATTGGTCGGCAAAAGCATACAATTTTCTGCGACCAACTCATTTTTTGGTCGCCAAAATATAACCTTCTGCGATCAATAATATTTGGTCGCCAAAAATAAAGATCATTCGCGACTAATTAATATTTGGTCGCCAAATGTCATTTTTTTCGACCAAAATTTTTTTGGTCGGCAAAAGTGGTCGGCAAATGTGTAAATTCTTGTAGTGAAACTGTAAATTTGTTTGCTATATATATTTTTTAATATATGTAACTCTGTTCATTTAATGCCTTCTCTCCTTTGTATTCTAATTTTTTCCCATCCATTGTATTTGAAAAATGAGCAAGAAAATAGTATATCGGTACAAGAAAACTATGGAGATAATAGTTTCAGTACTCAAAAAATCTAGGTGTTTAGAAGTTACTGATTTCTATGAGAATTTTTTTATTGATTTCTTGGAATTACCTTTTTCCAAGTTCTAATTTCAAATTTTTATAAATGTTTTTATCATAAGTAATTTCAAGTTTATTTATTTTTATATGTCCTATGATACTATTCTACAGAGTGATTTGTGTTTTCTTGTGAAAGCTATGAAGAACAAAATGGAAAAATCATCTGTTTACATTTGACTGCTAAATTGTCCTCACCTTTGACCATGCAAATTTGGTTGATAAATTGCACCTCTCTCTTTTGTGAAGTTTCGACAAAGTTTTGTTATCTTTAATGAATTACTTGGATATGACAAGCTCTTATAAATTTATGATGAGCCTCTCACCTTTATGTTACCGGATTGTTAACAATTTGATCAATCTCCCGAATTGTGTGGAAGGCTAGGAATGAAATTAGATTTGCTAGTTCAGGGGTTAACTGGTGTGAAGTTTGTGAGTCCATCAAGTTGCACATTGCCTTTTTGGTGAAGTACCACTTTAAGGGGGTGGATTTTTCAATCAATGATTTGCTTTATATCTGAAATCTGTTAGGGGGCTTTGAATTGTGGTTGCTACTGTATATCTATTTGCTTTGGGTGTAGTGGTCTGTTGTGACTGCCGCTGCTGTGTTGCTCTGCTGTTGGGTTGTGCTTGTTGCTGTGCTGCTCTGTGTTGCCTAGTTGCTGCTGCGAAGTTGATATGCTGATGTGTGCTGGTGTGAAGTTTTGTAGTCCATTAAGTTGTATATTGCTTCTTTGGTGAAGTTCCTTTCGTAGGGGTGGTTTTTTCAATCAATGTCTTGCCTGTTGTTGGGTTGTGGCTGCTGTAGTATGTTCTGTGTTGCTCGACTGCTGAGTTGCTGCACTGTTGTGTGCTTTTGTGTTCCTTTGCCTTGGTTTTTCTTTCTGCTGGTTGAGCTCTCTTCAACTAGCCTTTGGCATGTGTTAGCACATGATTGGGTGGCTTTCTTGTGCCAACCTAGTTGGGATCAGTAAGGTTCACTATGATGCTATTGGCACTACTTTCTTCTATATTTATTGATGGAAGATGTAAGGATTTTTCCTTAGTTCTAATTCAATAAAATTTATTTTTGCTGATCAAAAAAAAAAAAAAAAAAAAAAAATTTACCAATCTCCCACGCTAGATTGCTTTCTGTTACGGATGACATATTCTACATGTTTCAAGGCCAAATTAAGAATGTTGCTCTTAAGAAATAGTAAGGGGTAAACAAGACAGCAAATGAAGTGATCATTGTTATGGGAGCTTACAGGACTTTGAGAGATAGAGGTCCATATCTTGCAGATACAGTTTTGAGGAATCTTTATGGGAAGTTTGCATTTATTCTCTATGATAGCTCTTCAAAAACTACTTTTGTAGTTGCTGTAAGTTAACCTCTCAACCTAGCATTGATATTTGATTTCATTAGTTTTCTGTGAAGCAATTGATATGACACACTGTCTTCCCTGGCACCTTATGGTTTCTTTCATGTAATGCAGGATGCTGACGGGAGTGTTTCCTTCTTCTGGGGCACTGATGCTGAAGGAAATATCGTGCTTTCAGATGATGTAGAGACTCTGAAGAAGGGTTGCGGCAAATCCTTCGCACCATTTCCAAAAGGTATAATCTATAAACATATGTATATCAATTTGTGGTTGCTAGTGATGCTCTTTTGTATGTTGGTGAGCATTTGTTTAGAAATTTCGTTGACATTTTTTTTCTTCTTTCTTTTGTAAAGAAAAGTAGCTGTTCTAAATATCGGTAAGCTCAAGGACAACAAACTTTAATCTGTTGCTAAATTTACTAGAGGGCAGCCACTTTGTGCAATGTATGTCAAAGTTTAGATCTGTACCTAATCTACCCCTTCCAGATCCTCATCAATGGCGATTAAAACTGGGCATACTTTTTTTTTTTTATATAATGTATTTTACACACTAGGAAACAAGAGGGAAATGACACGGGGATCACCCCAGCATCTGGGAAATGTGGTTGAAATTAAACTTTGTGGTATTGTATATGTCATAAAGAACTCCAGATTTCTTCCCCACACAATTCTATTCTAACAATCGTGAGAACCTACTTGTTTCTTGATCCATTTTGGTATGCATTTTGTGGCTCATTTATTGTTTTTCTTTTAACCTAATATAATCTTGGTTTAGTTATTTTCAGCATCAATCTCACCCTTTTAAAACCTTCTATTTTTTTTTTAAAGTTAAAAATAGAGTTCCTTTCACCCCTACTCGCCGCTACTGCCATCGCTGGAGCACTGCTGCCTACCGCACTCCTCTATCTCCGGCGTTCTCTCTCTTTCTCTCTCTCTCCCTATTTTTTTTGTCTCTCTTTCACTGTCCTCTCTTGCTTCTTCCTCATTCCGATCCACCACTCCAGTGTCGTTGCCACCAGGCCGTCATCTGCGCCCCTTCCAGTGTTATCGTGACTTGCCACCCCTCTCTCTCTTCCGTTGCACCACCCTCTTTTTTGTCGCGACTTGCCACTTAAAATTCTTTTTGTTATATAACCTTGAGCTAGAGTGTGTGTATGCTTCTTTTCATAGATGTGTATGATCTACTATATTTGATGGACTGTTGAGGAACCTGAGGCCTTGCTAGTGAGCCTTTGCTAGTGATTTAGTGGCTGTGTTCTTTTCTCTCTTCTTTGAGCTATTGTTGATTCAAGTGAGATCATAGGTGGCTAGATATAGCAGCTGTATCTGTTTGATGTCCAGCTTATTCTAGATGGGTTAAATCCAACCATTGATGGGTTGAGTTGATGCTGTTAGCTGCCTCCTAGTGCCTCCAGTTAACCATTGTTCTGTTGTGCTTTTTAGTTGTTGTTGTCAGAGTGCTGCTGCTGCTGCTATGGCTCATGGTGCTACTACAGCTGCTTACTTGCTATTGCTGCAGGTCTCATGTTGCTGCTGTTGCGGCAATACTGTTGCTGTTGCTTACCTGCTACTCCTCTGTTGTATCTGCATCGCATTCGACACGAGTCAACTATATCGGGATGCAATAGTTTATATAAACTCTTCTAAATAGTTTTGGATATCTATTTTTTACGTTTTATCTGTATGCAATAGTTTATATGTGTTATTCCTTGTTTTATGCTCTTTTCGTTTCAATGGATGTTTAATAGTTTATCCGTATGTTTTTTCACTGGTTTTCAAGTAATTTATTTGCCAATCCTATGTACTTCTGCGGACATGGCAGGTATAGAAGATAAAGTGGAATTCCTTTTCTTTATTTTTTTGGCTTCACATAAAGTTATTTACCATTTTCCATTGCAATGGTCCTTGCACCATTTACTTCTAAGCCAGAAATGTTTGCTCCATGCCTTTCCAGTTGCTGATAAATTTTCAATTAACAGTTTGCACCAGGAAGCTCATCAGAAGTGCACATTACATCCACAGATTCACGGATACGGGTCATTGATGTTGTTGATCTGGTTCACAAGTTTAAAGGTGCCACTACAAGAATTTACACATTTACCGACTAAAAAAATCTTGGTCGCAAAAAAATGACATTTGGCGACCAAATATTAATTAGTCGCGAATGATCATTATTTTTGACGACCAAATATTATTGGTCGCAGAAGGTTATATTTTGGCGACCAAAAAATGAGTTGGTCGCAGAAAATGGTATGCTTTGGCCGACCAACTACAAATTTGGTCGCGGAAGGTCACATATTTTTTGGCGACCAAAAATTTGGTCGCCAAAAACTTATTTTCTGCAACAAAAAAAAACTAGTCGCCAAATTAGTACTTTTAATAACTAATATTTTAGTCGCCGTTGATTGAGATTTGGCGACCAAAAAAATTTGTCGGTGAAGGTTATTTTTGTGAGAACCCGAATATAAAAATTAAGTAAATAATTAAATAATAATATTACAATCTCAAATATTTTGGTGGTGAATTCTAAGGTGCAAATTAAATATTATTGGAGGATCTTTTAATTAATTTTAAACCTAAAATAAATTTATGGTGAAAGTCTTTAATTTAGAGACAATGTTTATTATAAAAATAAAAATAAAAAGAGAGAGAGAGAGAGGAGGGGGTGACTTGAACTCTAGACCACAAGGTTAATATATAAGACTCCTACCATTTGAGTTGCATGTAACTTATACATATGTTTTGTATATTTATCTATTTATTTGACCTATGTGTGCCCACCACTAGTATAAAATAAAATAAACACAAACCCTACTCTATTATTTGTTCACCACATAGGGCAACAACAGCAGCCACGGGAGAGGGTTAGAGAGAAGGAAAAAAAGAAGAAGATGTTGCAATCAAAGAACTTTTGGGTGTGTTGTGTTGTGTGTGATCATCAAAGGTTAGCCCTCCTTGGTTTTCTTCTCTTCTTTTTGTTCTTCATCCTTATTCTATAATTATTTTGTTCATTGATGGAGAGGTTGTAGGTTTATGTATTGTGTATATAGATATCCTATTAAGAAACTTGAGGAGCTAAATTTATGTGTAAAGATTGGGTGTAATTTTCAGTCCAAAAATTCTGCACATAATCGCTAACTTTAAAAATCAAGAAACCATATCAAACGGATGAATTTTAATCTGAAATTTTTACAGTAGATCAATTACACATTGAATTGCATATCTGAATTTTTTTCATAATTTTTGGGAGTCGAAATCCATATAAATTGAGGTATTCAAATCTGTCCGGGAAACCAATCCGAAATAGTAAATTCGGGAGTGTTGTTCTCTTTGGGTATAAATCCAAAAATTATCAAATTAGTGTCATTAGAACCGGTTATGAGTCTAGTTTCGTACATTTTTGGCCTTGCATTGATTGCTCGTGTATATTAAGAGAACCGTCAATTTCTTTAAAGGGCTGCAGAAAACAACCTGTTTGGATATAATAAATTGTAGATAATTATTTTGATAAGAAAATCAAGTGAAACCAATTGGGTTTGAAACTTAGGATATATTAGATCATATCTGGAGGTTATTGGAATTTTTTGAATAGCGTGGAGTGGGTTTTGTAATTTTCAAAGTTAGCGAATAGATTGGGAAAACTTGTTTAAAACACTGTTTCATCTTAAAGTTATTTTTAGTTAAGTTTCGATCGGAATCTATGTCTTGGGTGATTTTAAACCTTGAAGAATATGAACTTAGGTAATATTGAAGAGTAACGGTGAGTTGGGTTGAGCCGTGTTAGTGCGCTTTAGTTTGGGGTTACTCAGTTCGTATTCTTTAGTATTTTTAAATTAGCAGTGACGTGTAGTTTTCATATTGGTTCAGGGCACTAGTTGGACTTTCATACTCTATTCGAGGATTACATTATTTCGTTCCAGGTGAGTAGTTTCATGCTACATATTTTTATAAATGTTCCCCTACCCTGAATTGTTGGAAAAATTAAATTGTTGTTTCATGATTAAACTGTTTTGATAAATTATTATATTATCAATTGAATCAAATTATTTCTGAAACATGTGTGAACTTGGCATACTGTAAACTATTTGTTTTGGTCTCATGTTTATAATGATGAACTACCATGTTTTGCGAAACTGATGTGTATTGATTATTGGGACCATGTGTGTATTTAGTCCAGGGAAATTATTCCACTGTGTGTGGTGACTCTGGCCACTAGGGAACAGATCCGGGTTGGGCCGTGATGACTCTAGTGCTCAACGATTGTAAGGAACAGACCTTTAAAAACAACTAGGTGACCTTCAATCGGATCGTCTTTGAGAAAAGGCCCAGGTGCCACCCTGAGGATGACTCTTAGTTCGGTATTGGATCCAACGGGGCTTATAGCCTGAGAACTGTGTGGCAGATTATTTGTTTTTATTGGTACCCAGAAAATTATTGGTGTTCATGTTATAATCTGTTTTAAGTGGAAAATGTCGTTTATCATGTTCTTGCGAGACATGAGTATTTTAAGTGTTGAACTGTGGAACCTTCTTTTTGAAACAGATTGTATTTACCAAACTGTATGCCAATCTAGTTTCTGTGATATATATCTTATTTTGGAATTGAACCCTGTTTTCAAAATTGTATTTACTATCCATGTTGCTACTCACTGAGCTATCAGCTGACTTAGTTGTTTACCATTTCCAGGTGTTAGAAGGACTTAGAGTGGACTCATGGCGTAGCGGGGACTCAATTGCATGGACCTCTAGGGCATTCCTTTAGTTTAGAGTGTTATGTCAAGTTTGTGCATATTTATATTTATTATTATCGAAGTTCATTTAGGATTATTTTTGATATGTGGGTTGTTTATATCCCATAAGTTTGACTGGTTTTTTATTACGGTTGATTTTGCCGTTTCTAATTGTGACATGTCTGGATTGAGTCTTGGTTATTTATTATTGGACTATTGTTCAGTTGTTCAATGTAATTGGATTCGTGTTTAGGCTTACGTGTGCCTTGGGCTAAGTCCCTGTAGGCCACGGCCGGTCATGCCCGGATTTGGGGTGTGACAATTTTTCTGCGACTAATATGATCTTTTGGTCGCCAAAAATTTGGGAGGGAAATTTGAAACGTGGAAGACATAATAAAAAAAATTTGCTTGCTCTCCCTCCCTCTCTCTCTCTCTCACCGTTGCCCACAATGTATTCTCTGTTTCTCTCTTTGCTCTTTGTCTATTTCTCTTTCTCTTTGACATTCACATAAACACAAACCCTAGGCCACCATTCAAAATCACTACCACCAAAAATGTCTCACACCATGGTCGTGTCGCTCTGTTTCCCCACTGTGAGGTCGACGGCGAACTGGCCAAAGCAGAGAGCAAACACGAAGAAGGCGCTAACACGAAACGAAACAGGAGCAGTGGCGGAGCAGCAATGGGTTTGGCAGAGAGAGGAAGGATGTTCGGTGGTAGTGTGTCGAGCCGCCTACACTTTACCATTGCTAATCCTCTCAATCTCAGACCTCTTGCATCAGATAAACACGCTCTCTCTCTCTCTCTCTCTCTCTCTCTCTCTCGTTTGCCCAAATTCAAACCCTAACTATAATTTTCAACTTCTCAGATCTTTGCCCCTTCATTGTCCAACCTCACCATCTCGTTTTTCAAAAAACATTTCAATTTCGTTATTGGTATTGGTGGCATGGTGTTCTTATTCTCTCTCTCTATATATATATATATATATAGTGTGTGTGTGTGTGCTTGTGTGTTTGGTCTATCCTTACCAGGTACATATATAGTGTGTGCTTGTGTGTTTGGCCTCTCCTTACCAGGTATTGATGAACTCTACATCTATATATATATACACACATGCAATAGAGTGTTTGTATGTATCAATGATAGTAGTCATATGGTCTCTCCTTAGTGTTTGGCATGCCTATAAGGTGTTTGTTTTTTGGTCTATGTTAAAATGTTTGGAGGAAAGAAAGAAAGAAAACCACATTGAATATCTAATTTACAATCTCTGTCTCTTTTGGGTAGGGAAGGGGAAAAGGAAGTCATGGAATTTGATCCTATCGGCATTGATGTGGTTGGTTTGGGGTGAAAGGAACCAACCAAAAAACTTTTGTTCGTAAAGAAGAATAAATTTTGAGTATTCAGGAAAAATTGCGTTCTTTTTTATATAGTTGGTTCTCAGGGTTGGCTAACCCGCCCTTGAACTAATTTTTGGATTTTGCAGGGACTTTCAAGTACATTTTGAGGTATAGTGGGTAGAGCTCATGTTTTTTTTTATTTGGTATATGGGTTGCACCCCCCTTGGTGCCTCATCTTTGTTGAGATCATACTTCTAAAAAGAAAGAAAGAAAGAAAGAAAGAAAGATCTATCTTTCTTAATACATTCATAAACTGTTTTTTACTTCATGCCATCGTAGTTTCTTGATAACTAAAATTTATTTAAGGTACTTTTGAGATTCATTACGTTGGCATTTTGATTCCACCACAAGAGCAGCATGAGCGTTGTGAGGTTTTGGCAGGTAGTGCAGAACCAATATTTTAGACCTAGTGTCACTTCATATATTGGAGATTATTGCATTGAAGAAGAAAAGGCCGGGCAAATTCGTAATCTATTCATCAAAAAGGGATCCAGTCCTTACAGTTTAACTTTTTTTGGTCCATTATTAACAAATAAATAGATGAAGTATTGCATTTTGGAATGAATTATGGTGCCGGACACTACAATCTTCCCAAAATCTACACCCTGGCACACAACGAGGGGTTGCATGAGTCGATACGTCTTGTCTGAACAAGTGTTCGACATGGCAATCATTGATGTAGACAATACAAGTAAGAAGTTCTTAGATCATATGCATTGTTATCATAACCATGGGACTGTGTTGCAACCTAATGTCACAGCCCTTTGATTGCAGTAGATCGCTATAATGAAGCATTTGAGTCATTTGATAGTTGATCCATAGGAAAACGATTTTCAATTAACACGGTAGTCATTTGGCCTATTAGGGATCTTCGATAAAATATTGCTATGTATTTGTGTTTTTAGTAGCTTGTGTATGGAAAAAATTTCAGGCCTTGCATGTTATCCTACTGGGTATGATATGATTTGGGTACTTACTTTCTAGGTTAGCTTTACTCTATAATTAACCCAAATAAAAAAATGAGAAGCAATTGAGCTCTCTATCTGTGGTTCCCTCTCTTCTTTTTCTTCTCCTTGCTTTCATTTTTCTGCTCTCTTTTCTCTTTCCATATGTGCATGTGAAAAGGAAAATTCCTTTAAAAATCTTCTTCTTTCCCTACAATTAATGTTCTTTTGAGCCCCATGGTTTGTTTTCCTTTGGGGAATCTTTTTGTGCTATGTTCTATTTCTGTACTTTGAAGTTTGAATAAAAATTTGAATGACACTGAGGAATCCCTGTCTTATTGTGAAAGAGTTGCATAAATCACACCGGAGTGCTACTTTGTAGAATTGCTAAAGCCAACATGTGTTTTTTATTTTAAATTGTGGTGAAGTTCCAGATTTCTTTTTGAAGATACACAGAATAAATGTGTACTTTGCAGTTGATGCATGTAAACATAACTGAAATGCACTTTCTAATTTCAATTTTGTTTATTAGTTGTGTGTTAAAATTAGTTTTGTATGCTTTTGTTTGTGTGTTTTCTATATATATATATATATATTTAAAAATTTATTGTTGTTAATTTCATATATGGTTGATAGTTTATAACAGACCAGCTAGATACACATTCGTAAGGATGCACCTTGGTCTAGAAAGAAATAGAAGATTGTAGTTGGATTTACAAAGGGATGTCAGTAGAAATTGAATCTCCCTATATATGTTTTGATGTGTGTATATATATGTTTTTCACAAATGCATCAACATATTAGGCCAATATAGGAATTTTGGCCATAATTGATGATGTTATATTAAACTAGGTTTGTTTCATTAAATAGCAGAGCTATTTCTATACTATGGTTGTTACGACTTTCATTTACTTCAATGGTATCTCAATGATTTTACTTTACCTGCGGATGCTGCTTGAAAAAGCTAGATTCATTGATGGCATCTAATTACAGTTTGATCATTGTGTGACTGTATTTAGTTCTATTCTTCTGTAAGATTGTTCTAGAATTTTAAGAGAAATGCTTTTGACTAAAGAAATGCTTAATTTGATTTCATATTTATTCTCGTAGATCCTCGTGACGATCTCAGCGGGATGGATGTAGCAAGAAAGGTTTGTATTTTTTTTTCTAGGAATTTGTTGACCCCTGCCCTCCTTCCATAAAATCACTTGCATTTAGCTGAGGTGAAACTAATTTCAAGAAAGTATTCTGTTTGAGGATACATCATAAACATATTGTTACTAAATGGTACGCATTTGCGGAAGGCTTAGTTCTATTATTAACTTTAATGTTTTACTTGTGTAATGTGACACCTAGTGTGTTGTACAGATTGGAAGAATTTGATTAGTGACAAGTGTGCAACAACTGTTATACTACTCAATTTGGAGTAGTTCTGGCTTATAAACAAAAATTATGGTTTGACTGGCATTCCAGCAACTGAGATCTCCTACTTGTTTCCTGTTCGACTTGTGCAAAATATGAAGTAATCTCAATATTGTTTAGAGTGATGATATCCTTGAAGTAGTTGATTTGCAAGTTTAAAAAATCTAATAGTTCTTGTTCAATGGGCAATCCTCTAACTTCAAAACTAATTCAAATTATTATTTTTATCCTCTTTTGATGAAACCTTGTCACTGATGAAGTAGATAATACAAAACACTACGTAGTTTTATTTGAGATAGTTTTAAGATATGTTGCAATATGTCATGTATTGATCACTAGTTTTTCTATTTGAAGACAGGCTTTGATCCTTGCTCGACTTCTTGGTCAGCGGATTGACTTGGACAACATAAAGGTTTGGACATTGAGATGATATACTTGTATATCTCCACTTTCAAATCAAGTATGACCAGATTTATATGTAGTTTCTACTTTAATCTTGTAGGTTGAAAGCTTGTATCCCGAAGAAATGGGACCAAATCTAATGCATGTTGAAGATTTTTTGGTGAATGGCCTTCCACTGCTTGATAAAGGCATCCAAGAGAGGGTTGAAAGGGCTTCTTCAAATGGCAATGTGCTCCGTTATGTTTGCGTGATTGAGGACTCAAGGTACTTTATATTTCTGTTTCAATCAAGTCTTGGAAGTTTGCTATATTTTCAAACACATATTTGTGTTCATTCAGCAGAGCAGCAGTCATGTGGGTAGATGAGCAAGATGGGGAAGCAATTGAGCTTGCCTTCAGTAAGAAGAAAATTGAAGTAAGGAAGAATTGGCTCCGACAGTTTGCGGTTGGAAGTTAAATTTCTTTCTTCCATAAAATTTAAGGTGTTCTGTAATTGTTCTTTTTCTAATAACACTTTCTTTGTCTATGTGATTTGCAGCCTGGCACTTACCTTGATCAGAAGGAGAAGCTCATTAAGTACAGTGATTTTGTCAACAAAGAGCTTATATTGTTTTCTAGAATGTTCTTCTATTGTTTCATCTTGTATCTTGCTATTTTTTTGGTGGGGAAGGTTAAGTTGATTATGTTCTCTCTCTGTGTCTGTCTCTCTTTGTACTTGGTGGGGAAGCTCTTGTAAAATTTCATTCTATTGGTGATCAAACACACAATGGAATTGTCTATAAACATGATGGACTAAGCAATGGGATTGCACAATCTATGCAACCTGAAATCATTCACATTTCACACTAAGATAGAATCAAAACAATCTGGTATTCAGGGCAATGAAAAGGTAATGGTACCTTTTGTTCTGTTTTGTTCTGACAATTATATATCATAGTTTGAGTGAGATATAGTTAATGAATATGTATCACCTAGTTTGTGTCTTAGATTGGATCTTGATGTTACAATTTCCAAATTGATTTTTGGCTAGCTTGCTAAAATTTCTTAGTTTTAGGAACCTTTGTATGGATTAAATATTTTTTATTAAAATTTAATTTTGGGATTAGCACATTCCCTGAGAAGTTATCACTTCGCTGTGTTTATGATGCAACTTCTGTTTATTTTTTATTTTTATTTTTTTCATGTTTCCTCTCTTGAAGTCGATTAGTTAGTGTGTTTCATTTTTGTTCTTTGTCCGTAATGATTGAAGTTGACAACACATATATGAATGCTTTCTAGGAGCTTGCATATTTGTTAGAAGAGAAAAACATGTCTCTGGCAGCGATTCAGGCAGCTCATGAGTCGGAAATAAATAACTTGGGCTTAGAACTTGAGAAAGAACGTGACAAGTTAGCAAATATTCAGCTAAAATTACAAGGTTCTTCCCTACTCTTTCAATGTCCAATTGTAATATCACATTTTGTCGTCTTAAATTTCTCGCCTAATCTGTTTTCCATTCCTAAAGGAACTGAAGTTGAATAAATCCTTTCAAGAGGAGCTGAACTTATCAAAAGTGGACAAGGACAAAGTGAGTTCTGAATTGGGTTCCTTTCTATTGGAATTGATGGCTATTTTGGCCTTTTGACATTATTTATGTAAAGTTGACCATAAATTACTTTTACTCATTTATCTTGAAATTCACCAATTATTTCTCAAATAGTTGTTACCTTTCTCTGTTGCAGCGAAAAATAAAGATCATAATCTAACTATATTTTCAAGGATCTAATATATTCTCATTAGTGGAACTTACTACTGACTATAATATCTTGATTGCTATTTTCTTTACAAAGACAAGTTGAAACTAATAGCTAAACTGAAATGTGGATGAAAGTGGTGAAGGGTTTAAGTCAAGTTTTATTGCTTAACAAAACATCACTTGAGGTGCTGTGTGCATGCACAGGATTTTGTACTCTGGTAGAATCTGTAGCATAGTGCTGGGAATTTAGGGTGTGGGTCTTCATGAAACATGAATATCTGGTAGTGTTCATGACATGAATTGTACTCTCCGTTAACATCATATGTATGTTGTGTGTATATGATACACCCATGTACTGTGTACATCATTAAATGTAACCTCTGTGTAGAGTTCTATGATTTTAAAACTGTTCTTAAGAATTTGGATCTAGCATGAACTTTTCAATTTCGCTTTGTGTGGTTTCAAAGTTGTCTTTACTTATGTATATTCTGTATGTTATCTCTCTCTCTCTCTCTCTCTCTCTCTCTCTCTCTCTCTCTCTCTTCTTCTTCTTCTTCTTCTTCTTCTTCTTCTTCTTCTTCTTCTTCTTTTCATTGGTTCTTGGCAATCTAATCTTTTCTTTTCTTCCACCCACACGTGGTGTTCTCTTCTTGCAGAAAATGGAGATGAACAAAATCCGTGATGAATTGAATGAGAAAATATCAGAAGTAAGATGATTACAAATAGAATTGACTAGAAGGGAGAATGCATAAACAGATGACATTGTAGATGGTTTAAAAAGAGTGATTGCAACCCTGGAGAAGGAGAACAATAATCTTAAGGTTTATACTTATCATTATTATATATTTGGTAGTATGTTGCACATGTGTTCTAAAATTTATAGGCTTCTATTTTTTTTTTACTGGATTTATAAAGCTCTATTACAATATTAGCAATCTTGCTCCTTGAGCCTGCTTTAATGTTATCTTATCTAATTTGTGCTTTTGGGCTTTTCATTGCCTATTAACAATCCAAAAATGATTATCCTCCTTATATTTGGATTGGCTAAGTGGGCATTCAATTCTTTCGTGGTTTTCTTGCCTTAGCCTTGTTGTTTCTTTGCACGTACTTTGAAGAATTGTATATTGTTCAAGTTAATTCTGGTAAGTCTATTTGAAATTGTTGCCACTTTGTTGTTTTGAGTTTAGAACCTTTCATGTTGTCACTACAAGAATATACACATTTGCCGACCACTTTTGCCGACTAAATATACACATGCTGTCACTAATTTTCATTTGGATCTAAAATATTTGTATGAGAGAGAAAAGAGGAGAGAGAGTTGTTAGAAAGTTGATGTTGATGAACCAACACAATTATAGTTGGAAAGTTGCTCAAAGTGAACCATTTGAGGCCTTTTTTTTTTTGTTGAAAGAAATAAACACATTTAATTTAAATGTTGACAAAGAAAGTAAATTATAGGTTTTTGAGGCCTTTTTGTTTTCTTTTTCTACAGCCACAAGCCAATAATCGTGTAATTTGTGAATGAACCAATTCTAAAATGGCCCATTAGAAGATAACTGGTATTATTTATTAGATATGGCTGTTTGCTTAGTAAATAACTTTTACTCATATTGGACATTGTTGTATACAACTGAGTTAATTCAAAATATGAGTGGGTTTACATTTTATTTTGTTGAAAGAAATGAACACATTAAAATGTTCACAAATAAAGTAAATTTATAGATTTACAAGGTGTGCCTAGAATTATCTAATACTGAATGAACCAATTCTAAAATGGTCCAATGCACATTTGTGGTACAACCAAATTGACCCTTAGAAGATAATTGGTAAGATTAATTAGATATGGACTGTTTGATTATGAAATAACTTTTACTCATGTTGGATACTGTTGAATCTTTGTAGATGAATTTCATTTTATGTAGAAGCTTCTCTGTTGAAACACTGGGGCATGAAATCTCCAAAAAATTGAAACTTACATATTTCTTACTTTATTCCACCAGATTCCTTGGGAGAGACTAGATAATCTACTAGTATGTAACTTGTAAATTTCTAAAAGTGCTGGTTTGATTTGAGTCAATCTTGCTATAGAATTAGCATTGTGTTCTCTTATAACTGAATAGAATTTGGGGTTAGATAAAAAAGTTAGGTCAATTGCATATATTGTTATCTCTTACACAGCACAGGTGCATACCTTTTTTAATGCTTATTTTTCTTAGATTTTACTTTTCGTTCTTTGGTTAATTTAGTGACTTATTTCCTCTTTCTTTGGTTAATTTAATGACTTCTTTCCTCTTTCTTTGTAGTCTGATAAAATAAATCTGGACATCCAAAGGGTTGTTGGGTATCGCCAATGGTGTAATAAACTTTGGAATGCTATGCGATTTGCCATGAGCAAACTTGGAGATAATTACACCCCTCTAACAAATGTGGTTCCAGATATCATGCCATTTAACTGCCAGTGGATTCTCTCCGTGTTGAACAAGGCCATATCAAAAACTGTGACATCACTGGACTCGTATGAATTTTCTGATGCTGCTACTGCAATATATTCATGGTGGCAGTTCCAGTTGTATGATGTGTTTATTGAAGCCGTCAAGCCCTACTTTGCCAGTGATGCTCAAGCATTTGCTTCTGAAAGGAGTTATGCACAAGACACCTTGTCGGTGCGTCTGGAATAACTAATTGGATGATGGGTTCTATTGCTGTTTGTTTTGGTTGTTTATCATTTATAATGGTAATAAGCTGTCTTAATACTGGAAAGTAACATCAATTAATGCTGCTCCTCAACCTTTGTTCTACTGTTTGCAGTGCTGGACAAATGAGAAAGTAGAGTATGAGATGGATATGGTTGAGTCAGTCGTGAAATCACTCAGGTCACTCAGGGCGTTGATGCCTGCAAAAGAAAGGCATGAAAGGTAAATGTTTAAATGATATGTTTTTTTGTTTTTCATTTTATTGTAATAGAATTTTTATTTTTGGGTTATTTATTTATTTTTTTTCACTCATGAAAAACATCTAAGCTTTAGTTGTTTATTCTTTTTTTATTCCTCATATTTTAGGCCAGGGAAATTATAGCGACCCCGGTCTTTTCCCATTTGACTATTGTGTCCGGACATAGGTTCCGTAGATCCTATCAGTGTATGATGGTTGTTGTTGTCCCTTATTTTCTCATTTGGAGTTATAGGATGTGTTGGGCAGGTTTGTTTCAGGTTGGTTGGGTTTAGGAATCAAGTGTTGCTGTCCAGAATTTTGGATCTTCGCTCGAGCGAGGATTTTGTAGCTCGAGCGAGCTGTTGTTTTTGATTATTCGCTCGAGCCAGGGTTTGGTAGCTCGAGCGAGAGTTTGCGTCTGGTTAGGACCTGTAGCTTTGCATTCTTGGCTCGAGCGAGATTTTCTTCACTCGAGCGAGTTAGTTCGTTCTTCGCTCGAGCAATAGTTCCTTCGCTCGAGCGTGTGTCTTGTTGCAGACCTGAGGGTTTGGGTTCTTCGCTCGATCGAGCTTTCATTCGCTCGAGCGAGATTTTGAGTTGTTGGCTCGAGCAAGGCTTCCTTGGCTCGAGCGTAGTTTCTCTGTGTCTGGTAGCTCGAGCGACCAAGTCTTCGCTCGAGCGAGCCTGTCCAGTATATATTTGCAGCAGCGGATTTTGATCAGTCTTTTCTTATTCTTTTTGGTTCTAAACCCTAGGTTCGACTTCTCTTTCTCCCTACTCACCTTCTCTCTTAGATTTGATCCACTTAGGGTGTGTTTCTACCCTAGATCCTTCATTAAAAAGATAGAGTGGGTCGAGGGCTTCCATTTAATCTGAATTGTTGGTAGTTTGGAGCACTTTGGAGTTTGGGCATTCATCTCCATCTTCTCTTTTGGGGTTATTTCTTCGAGGTAGGGATTTCCTACTCCATTTTATAGGTTTTGTTCTAAGTTTTGGTATATCGATATGTTGGGGTTACTTTGATAATTTTGGGAAAAACCCTAGTTGAATTAATAAATTAATATGTATATTTAATTCATGGAAATGGGGAATTTATTGATTAAATGGCGTAGATGATTAATTTAAATCACTCGTCTATTGAATTGTTGGTATATTTATTTTCAAGTCTAGAAATAACTGTTTTGGGCTATCGGTGGAGGATAGTCGTGCTTGTTGTAGACTCTGCATGTGGATTAGGGATAATTGAAACTAATCATTGATTAAGTCATCAATCTTGACTGTTGAATTAATACAGACATTATGTGTATTGATTGTGTGTTGTGTATGTTATGTGTTTGCATACATTGTTTTGTGTGGGAGGAGATAGGGGATGTACTCCACGGTTTAGGGGAAGATAGGGGATGGACCTCTAAACCGGATTTTGTTTTGGGAGGAGTTAGGAGATGTACTCCACGGCTTAGGGGAAGATAGGGGATGGACCTCTAAACCGGATTTTGTTTTGGGAGGAGATAGGGGATGGACTCCATTAGCATCACTTTTATGTGTGCTTAACTATATTGAAGTGTTTTTATTGATACAACACTAAAATGTGTATCAAACTGGAAGTATGAAGTGTTTTGATTTGAGCCTGAGTCTCATTTGTTTGTTGGTATTCGAAGAATGTGAATTTGATATATATATATATATATGGTTCACTGTTGTAAGTTTGGCCAGGTCCTGAGCCATATTGATAATGTTGAAAAGTAAAACGTATCATGGACATTAATATCATGAAACTGTATAGAGATATAACTGATTATCTTGGTTAACCAATTATTGTATGCTATTGCTTTATTCAATGCTTATATTTGGTTTAGTATATCTCTGCTGGGCTGTGGCTCACCCTTTATGGGAACATCATTTTCAGGTTCAGGTGATAAGTTACCTCCAAGGACTTAGCTTGGGAGGGTTTGGGCTTCTGGATTTTCAAGAAGATTATCTTTAGTTGATTGTTTTTAGTTATTAACACATGTAAACATTCAAGCCTAGGGCTTTCCTTGTAATGAGTTAGAACTCATATTTTTGTGTCCAAGTGTTGGCTTGGAAAGATGTAAGCCTGTTGGGCAATTTGTCTGATGTTACATGTAATGCTTTTACTTAGTAATACTCTGATGAATGAATTAATAAAATGTTTTCATTAAATAATGCATGTCAATGATATATATAATGGGTTTATTTTGAGGGCGTTACAGAAATATTCTAATGTTTATTTTATGAAATACCTATTTGCTATGTATACAGTTCCATTTCTGATTATACTACTTCTGTGTAAGCCAAAATTCCTTTCCTTGGATTGTAATGACAATGTTTAAATAGTGAATAAGAAAATAAATCGTTACGTAGGAGTGAGATTTTTTGAATTGTTCCCAACAAATACTTTGGAAATAATATGTAGTTGCCTTTTCATAAAGAAAATTCTATGAGGAAACATGAAGACTGGTTAATACTTGGTAATGGGACATGTCCTATATAGAATTTTGGTCATGGAACATTTTGTGAGGGGACATTGATGAGAATGTTCATTATTATTGTTTATATTTATAGTGCTGGTTAGAATTTGATTTGAATTTTTCCAAATTTGAGTGGTCATATGTTGTAGTAGTGACTGACCTTCCAACATGATTGAAATGTGTTAAACAAAGATGTTGGTGGCCCATCTGAGAAGTTCTGGGGTTTACTTACTCTCCTTACTTGGTGGCCCATCTCAAAAATTAGATTCCATTAAACTTTGAGTCAGAGAGCTAGTCTTAGCTTTTTGCTAAAAGAAAATTTCTCTGAAGAGATTTTCCTCTTTAATGTGTTTTCAAAATTCCTCCCTTGGGAGTATTATACAGATCCTTATTCACTTCTTTTCTTGAAAAAGCACTCTCCGGTTGGCCAACTGAACTGTTGGTTAGCTAATTTAGCCTGTCTGCATGTTCAATTTTCAATTGCTTTCAATTTGTCTCTTGTAGTATCATTATCACTATTTCTACATTTAAATGCAATCCATATGAAAGAGAGGGGAAATCTCAATCTTCGAAATTTCTACAACCATCATTGCATATTCCTCTTAAGTTGCATCAAATTGATTTTGTTTGTGGATACTTCACATTTCTGTGGCAAAAAACAGAGCTTCTACTCCCTGTGCAATCCCTGTTAAGCACTTCAGCCAATATCTGAAATCCAAATATTTTCCAATAACTGATTTTGGAACCTGATCATTTTGTTTTCTTGTGAGCCAAACTTGTCTCTTCATCCTGTGCTTAATTGAGTGGATGGAGACAGTGGCAGGATGTGCTGCATTGCACTATATAGTTTACCAACTTAATACAATGCACAGGAATCTTATAAGTTGCTCACTAGATGTAATGTTAATTCACTTGCCCCTCTCAGCTGCTGCATTCTAATTTGATGTGTTGATACTGTTTTGTAGAGCGTGATGAGTTACGTAAAGACATTGAACAGCTGTGTATGCAGCAAGCTGGTCCTGGTTACCTTGTTGTGGCTACTCGAATGCATTTTCAGAGGTATATTATTTATCTCAAGTCCATCAGATGAAGTTGTTATCATTAATATTTTTTTTGGTAGGTATGCATTGGCATTATCTTTTCAAATTGGAAATAAGAATGCATTGTGAATTTATCCCCCCCATTAGGACAGCTGGCTTGGAGCAGGAGATTGAGAGCTTGAAAGAGAAGTTAACTGCTTGCACTAGAGAGAAGTTAAATCTCCAAGAGGAGCTTTCGGAAGCTTACCGTATCAAAGTGAGGCTCCTTACCTTTTTTCACTTTGTTATTTTTTATTTTTATAAGCACTTGTATAGTCCTACTGCCAACAATCTTACATGTTTCCTATTTTGTCTCAAGGCCAGTTGGCTGATTTACATGCTACAGAGGTATCAAAGGTATCGCTCTTTTTCTCTCTCTACATCCAGCACATGTGTTCACATTGGAGGTGTTGGCAGGAAGTTAACTTATGAATTATTCACTAATGGAATGGTAGCTATCCTACTAGTCTTAGGTTTTTGGGCAAAGAATGCCTACTGGTTTATTCTTTTAGATTGCATACTGATTGAAGTGATGAAACACTATGCCAATGACGTTTCCCACTTTCTGGAGGGTTTCTTTGTTCCATTATTTTTGTAAGATAAGATGGTCTTGTTTTTGCATGAAAACTAATGATTGGCTTGTAGAGTCTAAATTGACAGTGGTATGGTTCATTGTTTTCAGTAGGGACAGAGAAAGGCATCCAATAGGGATATTTTTCAGGGTAGGTTGGCCATCATAATATTGATCCTTGTAATCTGATTCCATTTATTTATTTTTTCCTTTTCAGAATATGGAAGCGGAGAAGCAGGTTAAATTTTTCCAAGGTTGTGTTCCTTCTGCATTTGCTGAACGAGATCATTCAATAATGGAGGTTACTACTTTTTCCCCTCTTAAAGTTTCTATGTTCTGCTTGGTGCATAGGAGAAGGTTGGGGTTTAATGCCAAAAAAAAAAAATTACATATTAAAAAAAACCAGCAAAGAAAGCACATTTATTTGATGGTATACACCTGGTAAACTTAGAACAGCAGAAGAACACAACTGGCAATCCATCAACTAACAACAGTAGCTGAAATGTTGAAGGAGATTGCTCACATCTGTGGGTTTTAGTCTCAACTCAAAGGAGTTGGAGATAGAAGGAAATAAATAATATCTAACATATGGTGAGTGATTGTGTTCATCAATAGAGGTTAGTTTTAATTCACCTAGTTGGGAATACCGTGCGTGTAACTAAAAGTAGAAGGTGGCCGACTATAAATTGGTCTTTTTATGTGGGTTTCTATAATTTTTAAAAGGGACCACTTAGGCCACATTAAGTAACATTCATATAATTATATGGGCTTATAAGAAGTGGGTAGCATTTCTAAATTTAGATAGTAATCGTCTACGAAGCATGGACACGACCTCATTAAGTAACATTAAGTAGGCCACATTAAGTAACATTCATAGTAATCGTCTACGAAGCCATCGACCTCGACCTCCATCCAGTCGACTTCGACCACCGTAAGCCTCTCTCTCTCTCTCTCTCTCTTGCCTTCCCTCTCGCTCTCTCTCTCTTGCTCTCGCTGATTAATATGTATAATATATATATATATATATGTGTATGTATTTATTTAATATTAATAAAAAAGACATCTTATATAGAAACACATTTATTTTAAAATATTATAATTAAATAAAATAATTAACTTGTATTAAAATAAAAATATATATATAATTTTTTTTTTTGCTATGTCCTTAGCCGTGTCCGTGTCCGTGTTCCTATTTTTTTAAAATTGCCATGTCCCGTGTTTGTCCGTGTCCGTGCTTCATAGGTCATCATCATCATTCTTAATTTGTTATTGGTCCAATTGACTTATGTTAAATAATATTTAAAAGGTTTAAACCGACCTGGCCCACTCACTGTCCATTCAGTGGGAGCAACTCCATACTTTCCTTTTGGTCCCTCCAATGTTGAAATTATGTCCCCACCCCAGGGTATGTGTCTAATGTAAGCAATGCTAATGGTTAAGATTTGAAAAAATTCATACAAGCACTCTAACTTTAAAAAAATATAGTGGAATTTTTAATCCGAGTTTATATGCTAGTACCATACAAGCACTCTTTAAATCCTCCACACTTATGACACTATTGCCAACAGAAGAGTTTTACACAATCTTGTCCTATTCTCTTGTCTCAAATTCTATATCGTACCACACAATAAATATTTTTAACATGATTGTGTAGTGGAGAGTTGATCTAGTATAAAGAGGAAGAGATGATTTGGACATAGGATTGCCATTTGTTTATTCAGCAAATCAGAAGGAAAAATTTATATGCATCATGGAACTATAGTTTATGCAGGGTATGTTACACAAATCCCATCTAGCAGGGCCCTTGCTAATGTGAAATTTGTTCGAAACCAATAATTTTTTTTTATTTTTTTGTTTACTATGTTAAGCCTACTCATATGTGAACAAACTCATCCTTGGATTTATCGTCTAAATTTGTTTTGTTATTACTACTCTCTTTGTAGTCAAAGGACAAATAAGTGATGGTTCCTATGCCATAGCTTTCTTATATACAAAGTTGTCCTAGCCATTTCATTTGGATACTAAAATGGCATCAATGAAGAGTCTTGTGCTCCTTGAGCATCTCTCTCTGCTGGTTTCTAATTCATTGGTTCTTGCAAATTTTCATCTTACTGCTGGGACTGATGATGGTTCGGAACAATGGGGATATGTTGAAGTTCGACCTAGTATGTTAAATTTTTCTATGAAATTTGAAATCAATATCCCCCGACCACTTTATTCCTGTGGTGGTTGTCAATAGTTGAACTATGCACATATTTATCAACAAAAAAAGTAATAATAATAAAAGTTGAACTATGCACATATAAACCAGTCACAGAATCGGATGCAAAACATGGATAGGTGTTCAAATCTGTGACTGGTTTTCTGGACAGGTACTATGAATATCTTGTGAAACATGTATTTCTGTATGCATATCAGTATTTATGTATTGTATATTTATTTTTGCTCCTAGCAGAAACATGTATTTGTGTATGCATACATATTTATGTATTGTATATTTATTTTTGCTTCATTGGAAGGTCACTTTCTAGCCAAAAGGACCCCTTTTATCTTGCATATTTTACACTAAAATTTTTTTTAGTATGAATAACCATATTACATAATGAAGTAACAAATTAAGAGATGAATTCATACCATTCTTGTTTTGACAAAGATTTGAGTCTTAGAAAGCACATAAGAAAGCTATTGTTTTATTTAAAATTTGATAATGATAGTCATTTAATTTGCTAATGTGAGCTTTGCTTTTCATGGACATTTTTCATTATTTGTCCAATTTTACTTGACATTATTTCTCTTTTTCTTTGGTACAGATGGATGAACTCGCGCACAAAGCTAAATTGTACAGGACAAATTGGCACTTTTTGCATTTTTGGAAGGATTATATATTCTTGTATAGATGTATATGGAAAATATTAGGGTAGACTAGTTTCTATATTTTTGGATACATTAGTAGTTATATTTTTGGATGGGTGTGTATAGAAAATATTTGATAGACTACTAGTTATATTTTTGGGTTGATGTACATGGATAAAAATTTAAAACATAATAACAAGTACTTGTTATGTTTTAAATTTTTATGGTAGATGAAATATGTAGTTTGGAATTATTTGTGGATGAAAACTTATAATAGTTGCTGACTTTAATTAAACAGGTTCAGAAATGGTTGATATGTGCATTTTGTTGAATGTTCACGATTCAATTTATTTGTTGGTTTGAATGATTTTTGCAAATTACAGTTGAATAAATTGGATAGATTATTATAAATTACAGGTTTATTTTGTTGGATGTTAGCGACCAAAATTTGGTTTTGTTTTTCTAGTTTTGGCGACTAATTGATTAGTCGCCAAAAATATAAGTTATACTTTTGCCGACTAAATAAAGTAGTCGGTGTATCACCAAGCACATTTGGCGACTAAATAATTAGTCGTTAAAATTATTAATTTTGGCAACCAAAGGATTTGGTCGCGAATAGGTCTATTGTCGACTAAAGTTTTAGTTGCGCAAAACATGTTTGGTCGTGGAATGTGACAATTGGAGACCAAATAATTTGGTCGCGGAATGTGACAATTGGCGACCAAAATTTTTGGTCGTGGAATGTCACAATTGGCGACCAAAATATTTTGGTCATAGAATGTCACAATTGGCGACCAAACTTTTTGGTCGTTGAATGTGATAATTGGCGACCAAACTTTTTGGTCGCGAAATGTGTCAATTAGCGACTAAGATATTTGGTCGGGAAAATATCACTTTTCGCGACCAAAGTGTTTTAGCGACTAAATGAATTAGTCGCGGTAATGATATATTTAGCGACTAAAAATTTAGTCGGCAAATCCAACTTTTCCGACCAACCAAAATTTTGGTCGCGAATTACTTTTGCCGACCCTCAATTGGCTACCAACGTAGCGACCAAAAAAATTGGTCGCGGATAACTTTTGCCGACCAAAAATGGGCTTTTAGCGACCAATTTTTTGGTCGGCAAAAGTGTTAATTCTTGTAGTGTGATACTAATTCACAATATATACTTTCTTGAATGTGTAAAGCTGGTTACAATCTTTTTTATTTTTTTGGGTACATTGTAGTCAATAGCCTTGGGTAACAAATCTAGTTACAGTGTTACAGAGTGCTATTTAGTGCATCAAATAGATACTTCGGATATATTGATACTTGATTGAATCAATATACTCAGTAGTGCTAGTTAAAGTTGGCATCATTGTTTAGAACATCGTAAACCTTCTATGGAGTAGAATCATGGTTACTTTGATAGTTTGGTTCTCTTGTCAACTCTATGAGAGAGTATGATACTATGATGCTGATGCAGTTAAGTTAATGTGGAACCCACAGAATATGATAAATATTAAGTGATTAATCTTGGTCGAGCCTTTGATTTAATCTTACTGAATTTTCATTTTATTAAATCTTTTAGATGCTCAAGTGGTAGCTGGTTGATCTCAGGACGTCGCGGTGGCAAATTCCAACCCAAGCCCAAGGTTCAAATTGAGAGAGAGAAACCTAGTGCTGACACTTCTCATCTAGACGTAGTTGAGTCCATTCCATGTCCACAACAAGCTCGGTCAATTCCTTCTGAAACTGAATACATGAATGAGGGTTCAAACCTTGCATTTCTATCTAACAATATTGTTGATTTCCCATCCTTGAGGAAATATCCAATATTTTTTTGGATGATTTAGAACATTTTGGACGGTTTAGAACTTAGGGATAGTTTTTTATGTTCAGAAACATAGTTTTTTGATGGTTTGGAATGTATAGATAGTTTTTGGATATTTAGAACTTATGGATAGTTTTTTTATAGATGTTTGAAATAATATTTTGGTGTTTGATTAATGCTTATATATATATATATATATATATATATATATTTGTGAAACTTGTTTGTAATATTTTCTTAAATTATACAGAACAGGCGAAATAAAACCTGCTAATTTTTTTTTTAAAAATATACATATTCTACGGCATGCAAAAAATGTTGTGAAACTTGGGCTATCTACGGCAGGCAAAATAGGTCAATGTGTTAAATATTCAACGACTAGTAATGAACATCGTGGTTTGTCCCTTAAATTAACGACGTGCAAAAGTAGTCATAGAAAAAGTAACAACGACGCACAAAATCTGCCATTAAATAGTTTTTAATGGCGTACTATAACATGTCGTAGAAAAAGTAACAATGACGCACAAAATCTGCCGTTAAATAATTTTTAACGACGTACAAAGCATGTCGTTGCAAATGAATGATTTTCTATGATTGGTCATAATATGATGCGCACTGCACATCGTAGAAGGGTTTTTACAGCGTACATTGCGCGCCGTAAAAACCTTTTTTTGTTGTAGTGAGAGCAAGCTTGCCGGCCACCTACGCATCAATGTGCAAAACCTCCAGATTGTTGACAATTGGCTTCCACTCACTGTCTTATCTTCTACAAAAGGTTGAACTTTGGGAATTCTTCATTTAAACTGCAAATTCTTCACAAATGGAGCCATTTTTCGTTGAGCCATCGATATAAATGCACCTTTTTCGTTGAGCCGAACTTCATCTTGTTTTACATTCCTTCATGCTGCGGCTAGGTGCTGGGACCCGATTACACACGTCTTTAGCTTTGGGAGACAAGAAATATGCCCGACAATTGAAGAATTTCAGGCGCCAATAGAATCCCGATGCGATGAGAAAATCATGCCTCAGCCTCGTTTTGGTCACGCCCAAGCTTTGGGACGAATGTGTGGGCTCACTTTGCATGAAGCTCGATCTTTGGCCCACAACGGAGAGCTAGACATTCTTAGTTTGATTAATCTTTTTTCAACGTTGGTGACCGCGATGACCATCTTTGGCGGGGTTTTCGACAACATGCCCTCTGGTTATGTATGCTAGCTCATTTCCTTCTTGTCTCCAGTTTCGGTGGGTCCAGCATTTGCTTGATCGAAGTGGCGCAAGGCCTGAAAAAGGGTAAGAGTTGCATTGGCTTGGCATTGGCCGAGACTTTGATGGGCTTAAACGTCTTCCATCAGCGAGAGACTATCAGATTTGTAGGAAATCCACTACTTCTTCAGGTAGTGTTTCCCATCCTTTCTTATATGTGTTCCTTACATCGCTCGGCACTCGTGCTCTATTTTTCTCTCAAAGCCTTTTTCTCACTTTTGTCTCAACATACATCTCTCTATTCATTAATCTCTCTTTTCTTTCATCCCTTCCCAGGTATGGCTTATGGATAAGCTGAAGGTAGTGGACTCTTGCCCTGAATACTTAGCTCGAGACTATTTCTTCCGCTACCAACTTGTGGATTTCCCCAACGAGGGGTGGTGGTGCGAATGGATGTGCAACAGGTCTGCTGCTGACATAGCCTGGCATTGCCCCTGGCTTAACCAGACCGAGATGAGCTACAGTATGGCTTAGCAGTCCGGTATTCAGCTGATCGGCCTTACACACTGCGTGTTCTAATTCCTGTTCTGGTTTAGACGTCAATTTGGGCATGATCAGACTTGCCTGGAGGAGGAGGTAGAGTACCTGGTTTCATTTCCCATCCGAGGTTCACATTTGGCCAGGTACCTTACTGCTTGGAGGACGAGAGGACTTCTAGCCCCTACCCCTAGTTTCAGTTGCACCCTTTTTGGTGAGTGTTTGGCTTGGCTCAAGGATGAGGCACACACCGGGCCCACTTTAGCTTCAGAAGCTTCCATAAGCACGAGTGGAGGACACAGGAGCACCTGATGCGTCTATACCCCTAGTTTATTGCTTTGATATTTCTTTGCTTTGATATTTCTTTTCAAGTTTTTTAGAATGTAATAAAAGCAACTTTGATTTGTATCGAGAGTTAGAGAACTTTGTATTGAAATCAATGAAATTAAATTTGTAAGCACTGAAAATTTTCTTTTTGGTCTGAAAATGGTCTAAGTTGTAAAAGGCAAAATTTGAACAAAATCAATTTTTATTAAAACTTTCCAAAACCATTTTAAAAAAGGATCACCACTTGACACGCACGTAATCAATCCTCGAGATGTACAACCCCGAATCAAAAGATCATAACTGCCCCTTGATTGAACACCACTACTCAGCATTGTAACTAACTCTTCTCTCAGAGTGAAGATCACAATTGAACTCTCAGGTAAAGAATAGACAAAGATGACCTGATCAGACATATGGACAGAACAGCTAATTTAGAGGTGTTTGCGGCCGAACTTCAGGATGAAGTTGCCTATATTTCCCAAAGATGGGAATCAGGCCTTATGTAGTTCGGTTCTGTTTCACTCAAGTATTAACTTTCTCCTTTTGCTCTCTAACTTTTGCCAAGGCCGCCCTTTAGTGTTTTCAACCTTGCGAGCTTAGTTTTTCTTTATTTCTAATTTTTCATGCTCAAACTTTTGCCTAGGTTGCCCTTTCGGGTTTTCGGCCCAGCGAGCCTCTCAGTGATAGTATTTCTTTAACTTGTCCATGTTGATTGGTTGGGTAAATTCTAGGCCATCCAGGTCCATGAGAATAACAGCTCCACTCGACCAGATAGTTTTGATGATGTAAGGACCAGCCTAATTGGGTCTGAACTTGCCCTTAGGGTCATGGATAGGAGCTCGGTTGTCTTTCCGCACCAAATCCCCCTCTTTGAGATTTCGGGACTTAACTTTCTTGTTGAAAGCCCTAGCAATTCTGTGTTGATAGCCCTGAACACGGTACAATGCTTTCAGCCTTCTCTCATCAAACAGTATCAATTCTTCAAACTTACACTGCTGCCAGTCTGCCTTTGCTATTTGACACTCAGCCATAACGGGACTTTTATTTCGATTTGCAGAATAGCTTTTATCCAATAGACAAGAGAATAAGGAGCTGCCCCTGCATACGTCCGGATTGAAGTTCTAGAGCCCTAGAGTGCGAATGGCAATTTATCTGACCAGTCCCTGTAGGTCTCAACCATCTTCTGCAAAATATGCTTGATGTTCTTATTGGCGACTTCAACATCTCCGTTAGTTTGCCGCCGGTATGTAGATGACTTATGGAAAGCCACATTGTATTTCTCCAACAAGTCTATCACTTCTTTCTTGAAGTGGGAGCCATTATCAGAAATGATCTCGTTTGAGACTTCGTATCGGCAAATGATGTTGTTTCGGATGAACTTAGCCACATGCGCTGCTTTCAACATTGCGTAGAACTGAGCTTCCACCCACTTTGTAAAGTAATCAATTGCCACCAGATGTATTCATGCCTATTCGACCCTTTTGGTGTGAGTTCCCCAATGGCGTCAATTCCCCAGATTGAGAAAGGCCATGGTGAAGTCATGTTGTACCGCTTCGACAGTGGGATATTCATGTGATTAGCATGAATTTGGCATTTGTGGCATTGCCAAACAAAACCAATACAATCCTCCACCATGGTAGACCAGTAGTAACCCTGCCCGAGAATCTTTCGGGCTAACATTACTCAGTTCATGTGCGCTCCGCACTCTTCCCCATGGATGGCCTCCATTAGGCACTTTGACTCATCTTCTTCGACACACAACTTGTGCATTCCCAGATGACCTCTCTTGTACAGTTTACCTCCGCAGATGATAAATTGAACAGCCATCCGCCGAATTTCCCTTTTGTCCTTGGCATTTGCCCCTGGTGGATAAACCTCATTTTCCAAGAAGTTCTAGATATCGTAATACCAAGGGTTTTGATCTTGCTCTTCATCTATTGCGACGATAGTCTCATAGGCTGGACTGTATCTCTGCTCAATGATGATCAAACGCATCTGGACTCCAAGTGGGATGTCTATCATGGGAGATAGAGTTGATAAAGCGTCAGGGAATCTGTTGTTCTCTCTCAGTAGATGCGTAAAAGTCAGCTTTTCAAACCTAGGAATTAGAACGTCCAAGGTCTGGTGATAAATCTTCATCTTTTCTTCTTTGGCCTTCCAGTCTCCATTTGCTTGCGAAATAATTAGGTTCGAGTCCCCGATAACATCCAACCTTTTTGCCCCTAATTCTAGGGTGGCTTCCAAACCAGTGATACACGCTTCATATTCTGCTTCGTTATTGGACACTTTGAACTGGAGTTTGAAGGCTAAAGGTATATGGAAATTGTCGAGTGCTATCAACAACACACCTATCCCATAACCATATTGATTGGACGCTCAGTCAAAGTACATTGTCTAAGTCTCTTCCTCGACTTGCAAAATAGCTTCATCTAGGAATAGGTATTCTACCGCTTTATCTCCTTCCACTGGGTGATCTGCCAAGAACTCTGCTACTGCTCTTTCCTTGACTGACTTACGAGTTACATACTTAAGATCGAATTCGGAGAGAAGAAACAACCAGCGGACTAGCCTACCTGTAAGCATTGGTTTCTCAAAGAGATATTTGATGGGATCTAATCTCGAAACCAAAATTACAAAGTGAGCTAACAAGTAGTGCCTGAACTTCCTGGTGGCCTATACCAAGGCTAAGCAAGCTTTCTCCAACGAAATGTAGCGGGTCTCATATTCCAGCATTTTCTTGCTCAAGTAGTAGATGGCTTTCTCCACCTTATCCTCCAATTTCTGAGCAAGCATGCATCCTATTGTGGTGTCTGTGACTGACAGATACAGAATCAAAGGCTTCCTCGGCTCTGGCAGTGATAACATAGGCGGATTTTGAAGGTACTGCTTAATCTGCTCAAAAGCAAATTGACATCGATCATCCCATCGAAATTTCTTTCCTTTCTTCAGGAGACCAAAAAGTGGCTCACAAGTCAAGGTTAATTTAGAAATAAGCCGTCTTATGAATTGCACTTTATCCAGAAAGCCTCGCACCTCCTTTTTAGTCCTTGGTGGTGGCATTTCTAGGATGGCCTTGATTTTGGAAGGATCTACCTCATTGCCTCTCTGTGTGATCAAGAAGCCCAGTATTTTCCCTGCTGTTACACCGAAAATATACTTCTATGGATTCAACCTCAGTTTGTATTCTCTGATCCGTTGAAAGAATTTCTTCAAGGCGGTGTAGTAGCCCTCCCTTTCTTTGAACTTGACAATCATGTCGTCCACGTATACCTCGACCTCTTTGTGGATCATATCGTGCAAAATAGTGGTTGCAGCACGTTGATAGGTAACCCCAGCATTCTTCAGCCCAAACGGCATAACCCAATAGCAGTAGGTTCCCCATAGCATAGTAAATGTAGTTTTCTCTCTGTCCTTGCGCCATCAGAATCTGGTTATACCTGAAAAATCCTTCCATGAAGGATAGCAGTGCATGACCCGCAGTGAAGTTCACTAACTCATCGATGTTCAGTAGGGGAAAGTCGTCCTTCAAACTAGCCTTATTCAGATCCCTAAAATCCACACATACCGGATTCAACCATCTTTTTTTGGCACTGAGATGATGTTGGCCAACCAAGTTAGATATTCAGAACTGACAAGAAACCTGCTTCGATCTGCTTTGTGACCTCCTCCTTAATTTTCAATGCCCAATCCGGGCTGATTCTTCGCAACTTCTGCTTGACGGGCTGGGCCTCGGGGTCGAGAGGGATCCGATGCTGTACAATCTCAGGATCGATTCCAGGCATGTCTTCGAAGGACCACACGAAAACATTTGTAAAATCTTTAATAAAGCGACTAAGCGCTCACGCTCTTCTGAAGACAACGTGGACCCAATCTGGACCAGATGTAGATCCTTTTCAGTACCCACATTAATAGCAATGATTTCATCAGCAAGGGGCTTTGCAAACCTCTCCTCCTCTAGATTAATCAAAAAATTTCAAAACTAGAGGAATGCCTTCCTCATCGTTTTCATTAAAATTTTGAAAATCCTGGTCAATGAAATAGACAAGCGGCACAGAGAAATACTCAGAATCAGCAGGGCCATTCTCATTCATAAAGTCCAGCTCATCCAGCTCTTCGGTTACAACCGACTCAAAAGTAAAAGAAAAAGAGGACCTGAACAAGACCTTAGCATCTGGGTTATCAGCCCCAAGAATACCAGACTCAGACTCAGAAGAACCAGAATCTGATTCTGACTCCACAGACTCTGTGGAATCAGATTCTGGCTCACTACACGACTCAGAACTAGACAGGTAGCCCTCCTCCAGCTGCTAGACGAGAGATGATGCCTCAGATGCATCCAAAATGCTGCTAGATGGGTTCACACACAATTGGTCCCCGATCATGGAGATGGTCAGGTTATCCTCCAAGCTCTCTGAGTTGGCCGGAGGATCTAAAAGGAGACATGCCAGTGCTCTCCCTACTCCAAGCTCACCGTTGTTCGAATCACTTTCCACGCTCCTTTCATCTTCAGCAATTGGTTCAACATTTTTCTCGGCATTAATAACCTATAGCTGCAAGTCAAAAAAAATTTCAAAGCTGGGAGCACGCTGCTTTACATAATTCAACTAGGGCTCGGGAAAGCCGCAAAATGGGAAATCTTCTCCCTCTTGAACAAAGTAGCCATTTAGCATTCCTCGGATCAGCTTGTGAACAAGTTTATTGTCACGACCCGAACCCGTCCCTATGGGTTAAGGACATAACCGTCCAGTAATCAAGGGATTACCTACGGCCTTAAACCAAACAAGACATATCTCATCAGAGAAAAAGGGGCCAAACGGAAGCAAATTTAAAACTTTGTCCATAGAGCTGTGCTTATATGCACACCATAACATTTCACAAAAGTGTTCGTTAATAACTCACATCAAAAGGGAAGTTAACATATAAACTTTCGTAACAGGATCATTTAAGTCTTAGTCAGCCTAACCAAACTTATGTACAAAGATAATCCAACATTTCGCCAACACAACAAGATTACAACAAGAGATCAAAAGAGGCGAAAGTAAGTCTCATGCGTAAGACACTTAGGGCTGACTCTCCAAAACTTGACCTTTCTCACAGACTTCACCGGGGCTGGGTTTGGACATCTCTTTGCTCACCTACATACACATGAATGAGTGTGAGCAAAAGCCCAGTGAATAATATCAAATAAATAAGATACGCAAATGAGATTCACATATATCAAACGGCCTTGGGCCCATGTAGAATTCTATTTAGTGCATTATTTTGGTACATTGGGCTATTCAAGCCCGAACATATCAAACGGCCTCTGGCCCACTTCGTTCTTTAAAAAACGGCCTTCGGTTCAATCATTCATGTCAGTCGGCCTTTGGCCCAATCATTCATGTCATCCTTCGGCCCAATCATTCATGTCAATCGGCCTTCGGCGCAATCATTCATGTCAGTCGGCCTTCGGCTCAATCATTCATGTCAGTCGGCCTTCGGCCCAACCATTCATATCAATCGGCCTTTGGCCTAATCATTCATGTCAATCGGCCTTCGGCCCAACCATTCACATCAATTGGCCTTCGGCCCAATCATTCATGTCAATCGTCCTTTGGCCCAATCATTCATGTTAATCGGCCTTCGGCCCAACCATTCATATCAATCAGAACATTTGTCCGCAATTCAATTTAACAAGCTTATAAGACTTATAGGGAAATAAGCAATTGGACAAATAACATACTTCGGATATCTTTATTAAGATATTACTTACAGTGTTCTACCGGTGGATTCGCCCTTGAGCTCGACCCTACACATTACATAACACATATGGGTCATAAACGATTCAATCCGTTCTTAATTGGCACATCCCTCTTAGGCTTCTTTCTTATCCTTTTAACTCATTTATGATGCTCAATGCATGCCTAAGAGTGCTTAGAAGTGAAAGAGAACGGAAAATGAAACACATAATACTTTTACAAAATTTTTGAAACAGGGGTCCTCGCTCGAGCGGGGGTTGGGTCTACAAAAATACTGGTTGCCTAATTTTTACGCTCGAGCGTGACTTCGGACGCTCGAACGTGACTTCGGACGCTCGAGCTGAAAGTCACTCTACATAGCTCCTCGCCCGAGCGTGAACTTTCCCGCTCGAGCAGACATAGATGTCTGCAAAATATTCTGGGAGCTTGCATTCCACACTCGGGCGGTGCTTTCCCTGCTCGAGCAGACATGCCAAATTCTGGGTTTTCCAGAACTGTTCTTGAGGCTCAAATTCAACATTCAAAAGCCTTTAAAGCTCTAATTAAGGCACCAAAAATAGGGAAACACAATATATATCATGAGTATACAACAATATGAGGGCAATTGCTCAAAATCATGGTCACATTCTCAAATTGTTCAACATTTCTTTTGTATAATACAAATCCATGCATTCAAACCTCATATAAGCTCCATATCTTCAATAATCAAACATGCATGTCAGATTTTGAGTTCATTTCTATTTCAAATCTTGCAAATGACACTTATTATGATGAAACACATGAAAATTATGCATGCATGTGAAGATTGGTGCCTAATTCTCCATGTTCAACATTAATCATGCTAGTTTATGCAATTTTATGGCAATTCATGGTGATTCATAGTAATTTCATACATGCATGTGCATTCTAACTTCATATACAACTCAATCTTTGCCATGGGCTACTAAACTACTGGAATTCACAAAATCACAAGCTCAAACTCATGAATTTACTCACCTAGGAGCTTTAATCTTCTAACTTATGGTTAATTCTTGAGTTGGTCTTCAAATTACCCAAGTTTCTTGCTCAATTCTTCAATGGCTTTCTTCCTCTCTCTCTCTCTAGCCGACCCTCTATCCCTTTCCTTAGAGTATTCTCAACCAAATTGAATAAAAGAGAGCAATTGAGTGCAAATGACCCCCTTTATATAAGGTCCCTTAATCACATTTGATTATAGCTAATTAATAGCACTTAATTAATCGTTCTGAATCTAATTATTTTGATCCGAATTAATCTCCAATTAAACTTCACCGTAGGCTCTAAAAATTACACTAATCACAATGGCGTAGTCAATTTTGGCTCCTGTGGCCGATATGGCCTTTAATTTTTAGTTTATAACAGTAAGTTGAATAGATATTCCTACGGTGAACAGATAGAAATTCAAAACCACATATATTCATATAAATGGCACACAAAATCATATCAAACAAATAATCACAATCATAATTAAGATTAATTAGCATAATACGGGACAGGGTTATCACAGTCTTCCCCCATTTAGGAAGTTTGGTCCTCCAAACTTATTTTACCTTCGTCGAAAAACAAATGTGGATAGCATAGTCGCATTTCATCCTCTTTTTTCCATGTGGCATCTGTCCCATAGTGTTTTTTCCATTCCACTTTCACCATCGGGATGGACTTGCTTCTCAATTGTTTCATTTGCCAGTCAATGATTCGTTTTGGCCATTCGGCGTACTCCATATTTTCATCAAGATCTACCCGGTGATAATCAATCACATGAAACGGGTCTCGAAGGTAACCCCTTAACATTGACACATGAAACACATTATGGATCTGCTCGAATCTCGGTGGCAAAGCAACTCTATAAGCAACTGGACCAAGCCTTTCTAGAATTTGAAACGGCCCAATGTAACGGGGCGACAATTTACCTTTCTTTCCAAACCTGACTTGGCCTTTCATCGGAGTCACACGGATGAACACATGGTCACCAACCTCATACTCAAGAGGTCTTCTTCGAACATCTGCATAATTCTTTTGTCGGTCCTGAGCTGTTTTGAGCCTTTGCTGAATAGTTTTGATCTTCTCAGAAGTGTCTTGCACAATTTTAGGCCCAAGAAGAGCTCTGTCCCCGACTTCTGTCCAACAAATTGGTGATCTACACCTTCTACCATACAAAGCCTCGTATGGTGCCATACCGATGCTGGAGTGAAAGTTGTTATTGTATGCAAACTCTACGAGTGGCAAATAATCTTCCCAACTCCCTTGAAAATCCAAGGCACACATCCTTAACATATCTTCCAAGGTCTGTATTGTCCGTTCTGATTGTCCGTCTGTCTGTGGGTGGAATGCGGTACTAAACCTCAATTCTGTCCCCATAGCCCTTTGCAAACTTTTCCACAATCTGGACACAAATTTCGGATCTCTATCCGAGACAATAGATACTGAAATTTCGTGTAAACGAACAATCTCATCAACATATATAGTAGCCAGTCTATAAATATCAAATGTAGTTCTAACAGGTAGAAAATGTGCAGATTTAGTCAGTCTATCAACTACAACCCAAATAGAATCCATACCTCAAGGAGTCCGAGGTAGACCAATAACAAAATCCATAGTTACATGCTTCCACTTCCATTCAGGAATAGGGAGAGGTTGAAGTAGACCGCCCGGTTTTTGATGCTCAGCTTTTACTTGTTGACACTGAAGGCATTTGGACACATACTCTGCAATTTCCTTCTTCATTTTAGGCCACCAATAGCTTTGTTTCAAATCCTGATACATTTTGTTATCGCCCGGATGCATAGCGAATACTGATTTGTGAGCTTCATCCAGAACTCTTTTCTTTAGCTCCGGAACGTCTAGGACACACAATCGGTTTCGAAACCTTAACACTTCATTTTCAATGCTGAATTCTGCTTTCGGACTTGTCTCAAATTCATCAATCACTCTCTTGAGGAATTCATCCTTTTTTTGTTTCTGTTTAATCTCATCAATGATAGCCGGTTCGGCTGAAATGACGGCTACCAGTCTGCCCTGTTCACACAATACTATCTCAATCTCGAACTTCTCAAAATCTTGCAAGATCTCCTTCTGTTCAGTAAAACAAGCCAAACTTCCCATCGATTTTCTGCTCAAGGCATCAGCAACTGTGTTGGCTTTCCCGGGGTGATATTGAATCTCAAGGTCATAGTCTTTTACCAATTCAAGCTATCTCCTCTGTCGCATATTCAACTCTTTTTGCGTAAAGAAGTATTTCAGGCTCTTGTGATTTGTGTGGACTTCACATTTTGCCCCATATAAATAGTGCCGCCAGATTTTTAAAGCAATCACAACTGCAGCCAATTCTAAATCATGTGTTGGGTAGTTTTTCCCATGTAGTCTCAACTGTCGGGAGGCATAAGCAATTACCCTTCCATTCTGCATTAACACACAACCCAAACCTTTATAAGATGCATCACTGAAAATCACAAAATTTTTCGTACTTGATAGTAGTGTCAAAACTGGTGTAGTGGTCAATCTTGTTTTTAGTTCATGAAAGGCAGTCTCCCTTTCGTCATCCCATTCAAACGGTTGCCCTTTGCGTGTCAGTTGGGTAAGAGGCACAGCTATTTTCGAAAAGTCTTTCACAAATCTCCCGTAGTACCCAGCTCAGCCCATAAAACTGCGGACCTCTGTTACATTTGTCGGTGTGGGCCAATTCACAATTGCCTCTATCTTTTGCGGGTCCACTGAAATCCCCTCTTTGTTGATCACATGTCCTAAAAATATGACTTCATCTAACCAAAACTCACATTTCTTTATTTTAGCAAATAATTTCATTTCTCTAAGTGTTTGCAAAACAGTCCTCAGATGTTGTTCATGTTCAAGTCTGTTCTTCGAGTATATCAAAATGTCATCAATAAAAACTATGACAAATTCATCAAGGGGTCTTAAAAATTCGGTTCATTTGGTCCATAAAGGCTGCCGGAGCATTTGTCACCCCAAATGGCATAACAAGAAATTCATAATGTCCATACCTTGTTTGAAACGCAGTTTTCTCAACATCCTCTGCTTTTACCTTCAATTAGTGATACCCGGATCTCAAATCAATTTTGAAAAACACTTGTGATCCCTGCAACTGATCAAACAGGTCATCAATACGAGGTAAGGGATATTTATTCTTTATTGTTACCTTGTTTAGTTCTCGATAATCAATACACAAGCGCAAAGTTCCATCTTTTTTTGTCACAAACAACACTGGTGCACCCCACGGTGAAGTGCTAGGTCGAATATACCCTTTGTTAAGAAGGTCTTGCAACTGTTCTTTCAATTCTTTCATTTCAGCAGTAGCCATTCTGTAGGGAGTTTTAGAAATAGGCTGGGTGCCTGGTATAATTTCAATCGCAAACTCTATCTCCCTGTCCACCAATTCCCCTGGTAATTCATTTGGAAACACATCTGGAAATTCTCTAACAATAGGGATATTGTTCAATTCAACATTCACAGATTGTTCAGATATCACACAACACAAATAACCCTGGCACCCTTTCCTGATTAATTTGCATGCCTTCATTGCAGATATTAAGTAAGGTGGAGGCACTACCCCATTACCTACAAACACAATTTCTTTATGTTTTGGTGGTTTAAATACAACCCGCTTTGCCACACAATCAATGGTGGCACAATATTTGGTCAACCAATCCATACCCAAAATTACATCGAAATGTCTAAAGGTCAAGGGCAACAAATCTACATATAGGATAGCATCGTCAATACGCATGTCACAAAATCGATATATAGATTCACACAGTACAAACTGCAGTGAGCCCAAATGAATAAAACGGGATTTCTCCCGGGACGTTCGGGGACGTCTACAATTTCTGGCGACTCTGCTGGGGAGTTTAGAGAACTTGACTCGAACTCATGATATCTTGTTTTGATTACACTTATGTGTTTCTTTGCATTGCATTTGTATTGGTGCGCCTAAGTCATAGTGTTTGCCGCCTGCTATTCCGGAACAGTTTGCCGGAGGCTCGCTTGAGAAACGTGCCATAAGCCTGACCGGTTACGGGCTCTGCCACGATGGGAACACAAACCCCGGTTGTTACCGGGGCACTCTTTTTGACCATTCAACCTAGTGCATATTCGGAATCCATAGTGACCATTCCAAGCTAGGATAGGTTGCTTACCCGATTGTAGGTTGTTTGAAACCGCTGTGTGCGTAGTAAAGCCCTAGTTCTTGGCGAAACTAGGACAGGAAAACCCTACCCCTCCATAGGGGTGTTTTGGCTCTCACTTGTTTGTTATGTGCTTTAGAGTTGGCCTCTACAGGAATGCATGTATCAGTTTGCAAGTTTGGGCATCAGGCCTGCGGGCACCAGTGTTTTGAGAATCAGTATATTCCGTGGGTATTAGATTCAGAATTGGGGCAATGATTAGGAAACAATGATCAGTATTTGAGAATAGTATATTCAGCTTACACATGCCAACTGTGTGTTGTCATACCGACTGTGTGTTGTGTTTATTTTAGCCGTTATGCTGTCCATTTTCTGGTTGCTTATTTCCTTATTATGCTTTATTTATCTTTTTGCTAGGTAGTTTAGCACAATTGCTTCTGACCAAGCAGATATTCCCCAAGCACTCTGGACAAGGGGTCGTAGACTCCATCAATCTGAGGATCTGGTAGACGGACAACCAATGTTCTATTCTTTACCTCCGGTTATCAGACGGAGGTCGACAAGGTGCAGTGTATCAGTACCGAGATTGCCAGATCAGTGGTCGTTGAATAGTCAGGTTGAGATTCCTGAGTCTACCTCAAAGATAGATATATCGGTAGTTGAGCTGGATCAGGGCAGTATAGTATGAATGGAAGAAATGATGCGTTAGCTCCAGGAGAGCATGAGAACCATGTAGTAGGACGCTGCTCGTCAAGCAGAATTTGCCAAACAGCAGGCTGAGATCATGTCCCAACAGGCAGAGCTAATTACCAGGTTACAACAGCAAGTCGGAGCATCAGGTTCGCACCAAGCTCCTCCTCCACCAAGAGTCCCAATACCCGGGGAGACGGCGAATGTCAAGAATGTCCAGGAGGATATAGGCATCCCAACGGGGCCGGCTCCACCCTCCATTCTACCTCAACTATCTAAGGCACCCATTCCTATCAATCAACCGAATTCTCCTTTCGAATTCGAGGTGGACCCCACGACATTAAAAGTGAGCAAGCTTGAAAAGATGTTCAAGAAATCTCAAGGTGCCAAGTCCATTCCGGACATCAAGGACGGGTATACCGATGCAGCCGTGACACTGCCGGACAGATTTAAGATGCCACATATTGACCGTTTCGACGGGTCAGGAGATCCCATGGTGCACCTGCGGCTGTTTTCAGATATTTTAAGGCTGATGGGCCTCACCAGATTACAGAAGCTTTCTTTATTCGGCCAGACCTTGTCGGGTGTAGCGGCCATCTGGTACGCAAAACTAGAAGACGATGTTAAGAGGAATTGGGATGAGATGGCCGAGGCCTTTGTTGCTCAGTACTCCTATAATACACAGATTGAGATTACAACCCGTGATCTCGAGACGACTAGGCAGGAGCCTAAGGAGAGCTTTTCTGACTTCGTAACACGGTGGAGGGCCGAGGCCTCAATGATGACCACTAGGCCCACTGACAAAGATCAGATTCGGATGATTGTGCGCAATCTCCAACCCAAGCTCATGCAAAAAATGATCGTTCTCCTCTTCCCCACCTTTTCAGATTTACATGAGATGGGAGTACAGATCGAGGATGCTTTGAAGCAGGGCCTGATTGACAATGACAGAGAGCAACCTAGGAGAACTTTCAACAGCAACACCAATACAGGCGCAAGCAGTGCTGCAGCTGCCAGAGCCTTGGAAGTGAGCATGGTCACCACCAATCCCCCAAGAACCCTTGCAGCTACGCCATTCACCGGTGCGTCCGGTAGTAGCTTGCAAACAGCCAGATACGCACCCAAAAACCAAAGAACTTTCACCCTACTGTACATGTCCTTGTCCAAGGCTTTAGGGGTTTTGATCAGGAAAGGGCACTTGAAGCCCCTAGAGCCGCGGCCGTTACCCGAAAAACTTCCCCTCTCCCACAACCCAGCCAAATACTGCGCATTTCACCAACAACATGGTCACGACACCGACCATTGCTTTAGATTGCGTCACGAGATTCAGGATCTCGTTGACAACAGGGTGATTGTGCCTCCGGAGAAACCCAATGTCGTAACCAACCCTCTCCCACCACACAACCAAGCTCCACCTCCCAAACGCATCAACTTTATCCAGACTGGGGTTATGTCATACAACCCCAGCATATATATCACCCCTTCCCACCTACCCAAGGCGGAGGTGTTACTTCTTGATAGCACTGACTTGTGCATGTTGGACATCTCTCGAACCCAACCCAAACCAAAGGTGGTGACTGTCAGAGACAGAACAGGGATGACTTCGGAGGAAAGTAGGACTGTGGATTCAGGGTCGGAGGAATTTGGAAGCTTTGTTGAAGGAATGTACAATCCGAGTGACTACATTACATCAGCAAGTCAGGCCAGACCGAGCCTGGAATTGCCAGTGGGGGCAGAACTCTGTGTACTACGAGAAGACGGACTTGATTAGAGGATAAATGACTTAGCAGCTTTGGAAGGGGACATGGCTAACCTTCAGTTTTTCAAAGAACAAGACTCTGCAGTCAACTGGTTTGATTTTGAGGAGTTAACAGAGGTTACAGGGTGGCTTGATGACCAACCAGATGTTGTTGAGGAATTTCAGCCGGTACAGGGCTTGTTAGGGACGGGGGCATCAGTAGTGGCTGGAAGGGCCGAAGAGCAGAGTACATCTCCGGAGAGCGCTGATGCCAAGAATTTCACTCGGGATTTGGGCATTTTGAATACAGGAGACATTAAACAACAGGCTGCACTGAGGCAGTGTGAATGGAGAGAAGTCGAAGATTCTGAGAGAATCAGAAAAGCCAAGGCCCCCGTAGGGACTGAACGTGCTGCATGCACAAAGACAGAACGTGCTGCGAGCACATGGACAGAAGGTACCGTGAGTACATGGACAGTCATAACAGAGCCGGACAGGTGTCTGTCAGCTGTCGATGGAATGTGGTGGGAAGACGATGACCTATGTCTTGCCTACACAGATGAGGACTGGGGGAGCAATCAATTGGATGATACCTGGTATATTGGTGAAGTTGACCATATGACTAGGAGTGGGCAGTATTTCAAGCCCCCACACCTAGATCAGCTAGAGGCATCCGGGAAGGACAAGGAGGTGAAGAAACAGAAAGAGAAGCTACTTGAAGAAGAGGCCGTGCTCAAACAGTTGAAAAAGATATAAGCAGACATCTCCATCTAGGGACTGCTTATGGCGTCACGTGTTCATAGATAAGCTGTCTTATCGACAATGGACAAGGCCAAACTCTCAATAGACACCACCCCTGAACAGCTGGTGGGATTGGTTTTTCCGGGAGGAGCTTCCCCAATGTTGACCTTTTCCGACAAGGAACTGCCGCCTGAGGGCGCAACTCACAACAAGCCACTCTATATCTCTGTGGAGTGTAGAAACAAGTGGATACCAGTGGTGCTTGTCGACACAGGATCCGCCATCAATGTATGCTCGGCAAGGACGGCATATGCAATCGGGTTAAAGCCCGCAGACTTCGCGCTAACTGCCCAGGTGATTTGGGCATATGACAACACAAGTAGAGAAGTGATGGAGACTGTGAAAATTCAGACCCAGGTTGGTCCGGGACAACATGAGATTGACTTTCATGTCTTGGAAGTTCCTACAACCTTCATTCTACTACAGGGGCGGCCGTGGTTGCACCAGGTGAAGGCAATCTCTTCCACTCTACATCAGATATTGAAATACCCCCACGGGAAGGGGGTGGCTATTGTCTTCGGAAATTCATCGATTCATCCACCGCCAGAAGTATCTACGCCGATTTTGGAAATCGAGCATGGTATGGAGGATGCGTTCTTGTCGGGTTTTACCCTAGCCGAGGCTCGTGTTGTACAGAACATCTTGGCTGTTGATGAGGGGTTATATGTTAGTGCTCAATCAGTGTACCTCATGAACAAGCTCCAACACATCCCCGGGATGGGATTAGGGAAGAGTGGCCGGAAGGGCATTGTAATATCGGCCGAAGTGCTGCACAACCCATATACCTTTGGATTGGGTTATCTGCCCACCAAAGAGGATTGGGTGAGGAAATGCAAGGAGACGGTTAGGAGAGCCAGAGCAAAGCAGGCAGAGAAGCCTTATGAGTTAATGCACCAACCCATCCAGGGTATCCTAAACGGACGCTTTGTCCGGGAGGGGAAAGATTTTCCATTTTGTGGCTTCCCAGAGCCATGGCTGAATGCCGAGATGAGGCGCCTGCCGGGGTTTGAGATCTTCTTTGACCTTCAGTTATCCGGGGATGATGTTGCCGAAGAGCAGACAGACCCATCAGCTGAGGTTGAGCAGAATAAGGAAGTGGATTCCGAGAGCACTGAAATCGAAATGGGGGTAGCGCTGGCTTATCTACTTTCAGATCCTCCGATCGTACATTGGCTGTGGCAAAGGTAGATTTATTAATCTGGTCGGCCAAATACCTAAGCCTAATGCCGACCGATTTGTGCCGCAACCTCTCCATGAACTAGCGCTATTCGGCTTTCGGAGTTCATACATTGGCTGGGACAAGGGCAGATTTATTAATCTCATCGACCAAATACTTAAGCCTAATGCCGACTGATTTATGTCGCAGCCACTCCATGAACTAGTGCTATTCGGCTTTCGAAGTTCATACATTGGCTGGGGCAAGGGCAGATTTATTAATTTGATCAGCCAAATACCTAAGCCTAATGCCGACCGATTTATGCCGCAGCCACTTCACGAACTAGTGCTATTCGGCTTCCGGACTTCATACATTGGCTGGGGCAAGTGCAGATTTATGAATCTGATCGGCCAAATACCCAAGCCCGATGCCAATCTATTCATGTCGCAGCTACTCCATGAACGAATAATATTCAGCATGATCACATTTATTAATCTGATCACATTTATTAACCCTTAGATACTTAATCGGTAAAGTCACAGAAACGTTTATCTACTGCGCAATAGACTGCAGTAGTTTTTTCCCAAAATAGATAAAGAAAAACAACAATCTTCATTGATGACAACAATTAAGTACAGGAAATAATGCAAGGCGAGAGAAATTTTCATTCATAAAGTGAATACAGAGGCATCATTTTATACATGAAAATTTTCATTCATATAGATGTTTACTAAGAAAACAAAACATGACTACAAAAAGATACATTGAAAATACCTAACAAAACTAAGGTGATCCCTAAATCAATCCTCAGGATCAGACTTAAGCGGCTCAACGTCCACTTGCTCGTGTGGAATCGACATGTCCAATGTCACTCTAACGGCAGCAAGGGCTTTGAGCCATCCATGTTTGAATCCCCGATTCTCAAATTTGGGGGCCTCTTCTACATAGTTTTTAAGGGCAGCGCTCTTTCCAGCCTCGAACTCTTCGGAAGCCTCAGTGTTGGCTTTTTCCTTCGCTGCCTTCGACTCTGCCAATTTAGCCTCTTGCTTGGCAAGCACCTCCTTGGCTAACTTGAGCGATTCCTTGCTCACGTTTGCCCTCTCCTCGACTTCCGATCTAAGCTGGTCAGCAGCCTGCGCCCTTTCCTTCTTAGCTTCGACCTGCGCACTTTCCATTGTCGCTCTTATCGCCTCGAACTCGGCCCTGCTCCTCTGACCCTCGACTTCCGACTTCAAATGGCCAATCCTTTCAACGGCATCATGCTGACGGCAACCTAATTCGGCGATCCTTCCAACCGTTTGCAAAACAAGGAGTTGGGATTGTCACATACCAAGAGATACCGTTTGTAAACCAAACTAAGGAGTTGGGATCGTCACATACCAGAAGGGCCGACTGGGCAGCTAATGCTATTGCTACCAAATTCGGCTCCCACCGAAAGGTTGCCTTGTCAGTCGACAATGAGGCCGAGGTAGCCAAGCTCAAAGCCACAGCTGGATCTTTCAAGGCCGACGCTTCGGAGGAGATCGGCGTGTTTTTTATCTTTGGTTGAACAACGAAAGGAAGAACCACATCCGACTCCTCTAAGCGTGGCCGTTTATCAAGAGGGTTATCCTCAGAGCTGGCCTGTTCATCGGCGGTACATTTCTCTCCCCGATCTTCTAAAATCGGCCGTTCCTCTGGATTCGGCCGTTCGGCTGCTTTTTCTGTCTCGGCCACATTAACGTAAGCCGTTTCTTCTACAATATTGGGCTCAATAGATTCAGTCGGGGCAGGTCCAGAACGGATGGCCTCGACTTTCCATCAGGCGGCCATTCGTTCGATGTTTCTCTTTCGTGCCATCTGCGTGACATTTTCCCTAGTCATACCCTAAGAATAATCGCCGGGAATGTCTCCCAAGTTTGTAAAAATATCTTCGAAGGCGTTCCCTCGGCCTGATGTAGACGGAGAATCAGACGAGGTCAATCCAGCTTCCTCAAAGGCCGAGTTAATAGCTTCGTCAACTTTTGCTGCCAACTGGTCTGGATCCTCGGCGATTGGTTCGACTGCTTGTTCCTCTACGTATTTAGGATCAGATGTTTCTAAACCAATCTGTCTCAAGTTTTTGAAGCTGGGAAAGATGAGGGCTGTAGGATGGTTGTCTCCCCGCGGGATCGGAATGTTGTCTGCCGCCAAGAATGTCGTGTAAGTCAGCTCGTACTGCAGGAGAATGTGGGCCGCCCTCCCTTGTTTTTTAAGGTTTGGACGGTCGACGAACTGCATCGCAGTTTTAATTTCTGCAAGAACAATGTCGTCGTCTGAAACTAACACTCTCTTTAAGTCACTGCCTGCATAAACAAAACGATTAGATGTATATAGTGCCGAATACAGACATGGAAATAATAGAAACAAAAGTGATCTAATCGGCCACCTGGTTCGCCTTGGCACAGGGTCTAGACGATCTTCACCTTCGCCGAATTCCCAATTGCCGCAGACAACGACCATCACGTCATCGACACGCTTGCCAGAGCTGGCAAGCATGGTCACTAAGTGATGATCCGTATCCTTGGCTCTAAGAAAGTAGCGTCCTAGCCGGCCAGTAGATTTGGCTAGGACATAACAGTACCGAATGGCAGGTATACCTAAATTAATCCTAAGACGCTGATTTAGCTCTACAATTTCCGTTATGATGCGAAAGAAATTCACGTTAGGCTGGGAAGGAATTAGACCGCAGTATCGAAGAACGGCCCTAAAAAATGGGTGTAGGGGAAAGCGGACTCCGCCCTCAGCAATTGATAGGAGAGGAAAGACAATTGTGCTCTCATCATCCCTCTCCATATCAGTAGAGCTGTCTGCCAAAAGTGACAAATGGACGTCATCGGGGATGGAAAAATGGCGTCGAAAGTCGGAGATTCGATCCGCTGAAAGGAGCTCCTTCAGATGTTTTGCCATTTTTTGGACAACTCAAGGATTATGAAAAACTAAAAGCAGACGAGGAAGCGGGATCAAAAATGAAAGAGAAGAAAACTTACAGGAGACGAAAGGAAAAACAAGAAACAAGGAGTTGCAGAAGCCGCGAAGTGAAGGAGTTGCACCAGAAGGCGAGCCAGATATCTTCGAGTATTCAGAACATACATTCGAAGAGACAATTTCAAATCACATTAAATGAAGGCAGTGTACGAAGGGGCGGGAAATCATTATAATGACCAAAAAGCGTGTACGCGTTCTGACACGCATTGGGAAGAGGATTAACCGCTGAATTTTTGACTTCCCAGGCTAGAAGCCAAACACGCTGACTAACGGATGCTAGTGGAGTGTTTGGGGGGCAATTGTGGGAGCCGAATAATCTTGGATCAATCGAAACGAATGGACCAATACGGTCCAGAACATAACCTCTATTCAACATTTGTCCCAGTTAATTGAAGAGCCAAATAAAATAGCTGGCATTCCAACTAGTAGAACAAAGGCCGAGTAGAAGTACATGTAAAGGATCAGGGATGGGCCAGGCCCTAAGGCCCAAAGAGAATACTATAAATACAGGATCTTCAGTCAGAGAAAGGTATGTGGGAATTAGTGTGCTTAACTTAAGATACAAGCAATCTAGAGAGTATATACTGACTTACCCATCGGAGTGCTAATTCCGGCACCCCCGACCGGGGTGTTTATTCCTTTTCAGGTGACTAGCTGAGGATCACAAGCGTCCCCCAGGATCTAAAGAGTATTTCCAAACCACCTCTCCACAAAGCTCAACTCTTCGGAATCCACCGATGAATACTCTAAATAGTTGAATGGTAACAAGCTCCTTGATGTATACAAATTAATCCATATGAGATAACAATCTCATAATAACATCAAGGAAAACAATAGCAAAGCTCTCTAGCAATATACTCAAGAGTTCTTGAGGCTGCAAACTCGGATGTAGGAGAGGCAATCCGAAAAAACAGCATTAGATGCTTTTTATAGCAGTTTGGGTCTCACAAATCGATTGAGAGAAGGAATGGTCGCTCGAGCGGTGTGTCTAATAGGCATGCGTGCACAAGCGACTTTGCTCGAGTGACCAAAAGTGAGCTCGAGTGAAGAATGCGAACTCTCAGTACTTTTGCAGACCTGTAAAATTTTTAGAAGCAAACTATTTTCGCTCGAGCGACCATTTCGTCGCTCACGTAGTCCATGAACAAACAAAGCACTAAATTACAATTGAAAAGTACTTATCCGTGAAATTAACAACACAAGAGACCTAATAAAAAGGACATGTAGCAGCTCACCTCGTTGTGGCAACTCACTACATTGTGACGTGAACAAATGTTAAGGGACATGTGGAGACGAACTGAAAAGCGATTTCAGCATCGAAATCCACGTCTGAGGTGGAACGAGCATTAGTAATTCAGAGATGTTGTGTTTACAAATAGCAGTTGGAATGAAAGAAGAGACCCACAAAAATCACCAAGCCCAACATTTTGTTTATCTTTCAATTTTGTCTTTTCACCGAGCCCAGCTATAGCCATAATTTAAGTAAATTCAGTCCCCAAATTTTCTTTACCTTTTCCTTACTATTTCCTGCAATTAATTTACTTACACATTTTCCTTTACCCATTAATCATGTGTATGTGTAATTGATTTGCAATTTATGACCAAAAGGTTACATGATAAGCTCTTTTATTAGAAGTGATATTTTGATTTGAGTTGCTAGGACAACTTTCTTACCTTATTAATTTTTTTAGGACAATCGTAGAAAAATATAAACTAGACCCCCAAAAAAATAAAAAAATAAAAAAATTTACACAGTCTTATTTTGTGAACTTATGCTCTATTAAGTTCTTAATAAGATTTTTTTGCTCTTTCAAATTCTATTAATTTTTAATAGATAAAATTACCCATCATTTATAATTTTACTAGTGGCCAAAAATTTAGAAAAAATTATATTATGCTACATTTTTTTTTTTAAATAATGTATATATGTATCATGAGTATAATATAATGTATTGTAATATAACATTTGATTTTAATATATTTCATAAATAAAATATGTACAACATGATATATATATATATATATATAAATCTTTCTAAATATACAATATTTACTAATTTTCACAAAACAAATATATATACATATACACATTATGTGGTAAAGCAAGTTGAAATTTTTTTGTCCCCAATAGCACAATGTGGCAAATTAGCCTGATTTTTTTTTTTATAATAATAATAATGAACAAAATTAAATTATAAAAATAAACAATCACTGAGATGTGGTTTTATATAAATAAATAAACAATTACTAAGATGTGCTCTCAAGTTCAAATTTTGGAAAGATTGGCCAAGAAGAGTGATATTACTTAACAAAATTTATAGTAAAAATAAATAAATAAATAAATAAAAGTTTCTATGATTGAGAATATAATAAATTTAAGACTCTTAAACAATTAAAGAATTTATACCCAAGAAAATAAACAAAATAAACAAATTCAAAACTCTTAAACAATTATAGAATTTATTTATTAAAAAAAACTGAATTTATACCCAATCATAATAATAATAATAATAATAATAATAATAATAATAAACAATCATGGAGAATATTTAAAACAGAATTTATATTTAGAACAATAATGAACAAAATTAAACTATAAAAATAAATAAATAAACAATCACTAAGATGTGCTCTCAAGTTTAAATTTTGAAAAGATTGTCCAATAAGAGTGATATTACTTAACAATTACAAAATTTATAGTAAAAATAAATAACTAAATAAACAAAAGCTTCTATGACCGAAAATAAAATAAATTCAACACTCTTAAATAGCCAAATAATTTATATCAAAGAAAATAAAAGAATAAACAAATTCAAAATTCTTAAACAATTACAAAATTTATTCCAAAAAAAAAAAACAAACAGAATTTATACCAAAAATAAAATAAAATAAAAAATAATAAACAATCATTGAGAATATTTGAAACATAAACAAACCTATTAATTCTAGTTATTTTTTTAAAACAAAATTTATAGTTTAGATTGAACTTTTATATGGTAAAAAATATGCAACAAATTTTCATAAAAATATAAGCTTAAAATTCACATCATAATATATACATGTTATACGATTTTTTATTTATTGTTTTTCAGTCAACATAATCAACAAATTGAAATTTTGAATTTTGAATTTTTTCAAAAATTACAGAATTTATATACCAAAATATGAATTTTTCAAGATGTTTGCTTTTTTAATTTTCAAAATATGTTTAATTAAAATTTATAAACTTGCATACACTACTGTTCAGGAATTACCAAAAAGAAAAATTGAATTTATACCCAAAAAAATTGAGAATATTTAAAACATAAACAAACCTATTAATTGTAGTTATTTTTTTAGAATAGAATTTATACCTATAAAGATTAATAAGAAGGATAAATTATTGTTTAGATTGAAGAATATTTAAAACATAAACAAAACCTTATCATTCTGGAAAAGTTTTAATGTCAAAAATTATAAATTGAAGACTCTTAGACACTTACAGAATTTATATGAAAAAAAATAACTAAACAAAAATTTCAATCACTGAGAATATAAAAATTAATGAGTTTTAGATTATTTACCTTCAAAGATGAATAGTAATCTTGTTTGTATGCCATAATTGTATATAACAATTTTGTTTTGTACTTTCTTTAAAAGAGAAAATCATTATAAAAAGATAGAAGAAACCAAAAAGTAGAGAGGAAGAAACTAAAAAGTTAAAAAAAAAATTATCAAACTAACGGAGAGATTGAGAGATGGTTAGTTGATTGTTGCTTGGGTGGGCGGAAACGTAGTGAGGAAATGGACGTTGAATATTGGTTAGGAAAATGAGAAAACGTGGGTGTATTTTTTTTTTTTTAAATCACTTAAATTTCGCGGAGTTTTAATAGACCAAATTCAAGTTTCACTTAATATAATAATATAAATATGTTTTTGTAGGTGTGTAATGAAGAAGTACAGGTCCAATCATCTATTGGTTACAAAGAATCTCTCAGCTTTCTTACAGATTTGTTTTCCTTTTTCTGGAAAATCCACAAAGAATCTCTCAGCTTTCTTACAGATTTGTTTTCCTTTTTCTGGAAAATCCAAATTTTCATTTGCCTCTGTCACGTACTGTTAAAAATTTTCAATTTTTGTGCAAAGATGATCAAATGCCCTGTTTAACTCTGTGGCTCTACGAGAATACAACGGTTATGTTTGTTTGGGTGGACATGAGATTGAGATTGGATTAATAGTCCAATAAAATTATTAATCCGATATTTGATTAAACAATTGAAGTACGGACTAATTATTTTAAACTTGACTATTAGTTAAGATAGGATACATAATCCAACGGATTCATAATCCTAGGACTATTAGTCATGGGAATACTAATCCAGTCCGCCTAAACAAACATGGCCAACACGTATTCACATATACACACACACATACATTATATAACTACGTGCATATAAAGTAGGGTGAATTTTTTAGGTTTTTCTGGTAGTGATGAGTGTCATATAACTCTGTAGAGATCATAGACTGAGAATCTTACTAGTTTCAAATTACACTGAAAAAAAAAAAAAACAGAGAAATTTTTCAAAAATTGATAATATTCTCAGTTACAACTAGAAAAGAATTGAGAAATTTTTCAGTTTTATTGGATAGTTTCAGAAATTAAGAAATTGGTAGTTTCATATAGCTAAAAAAATAATATTTTACTTTTATAAAATTTTGTATTCAATATTGGTCTTGTTTGATAGATCTCGTTGTGTAGATTTCAAAAATATAATTCTTATTAAATTAAGGATTATTTACCACTAAATCCCATCTCATGAACAATTATACCAATCAGTTCCAAGTTTAAACTTTTGATCCGATAAGTCCCACGGGTGGAGAGATTTATTCCTTTTGATCCTATTTTCCATGTATGGCGTTGTGGCGTGGACGATTATACCCATCATTTTGTTGATTTGGATGTGTTTGATTTTTAACTCATACGTCCAACAGACAAACAAACCACTCCACATAACAATTCTCTCTCTCTCTCTCACTCTCTCTCAAATTCTCTCTCTGTCCATTAATGGCTATTCCATTGTAATTCTTATTCTCACAAACATGCTGGGGAATTACACTTAGGACAACCCTACAACAATAAACCCAACACCAATTTTCAATGGCATCTTATATAGAAATCAGTTGATGCAATCTTATCCCCCTCTCTCTCTCTCATCTTTCGTCGTCCTTTCCCTTCTTCTTCTTCTTCTTCTTCTTCTTCTTCTTCTTCTTCTCTGAAACCCAAATTCTAACTCGACCTAATTCCTCTAATTTGAGACTCAGTCTGTTGTTCAATGGCCCTAGAGAGAGAAATTCAGGAAACCAAAGAGGTAAATCCAATACGACTGCCTGAGAATTGAGTAATTTTTGTGGGTTTGCTTACTTGAGATTGAGAAAATTCTGGAAAATTGAAGAAAATTGGTTCTTTTTTGTTTGGTTGCCTAGAAAAATTGATGTTTCATGGTGTTTTGCTTTGACGGTTGTGTGTCGGTGCGGTGTTTCGCGGTGCTTTTTTGTAACGTTGATTTTTTGTGTTGGTGGCATACCGATGTTAAAGCTTCTGTTGATGTTTTGTTCTTTGCGACGTTGACTCAGTCTGGTGTGTGGCTTGTGTGACTGTGGGTTGTGTGTTTCGGGGGGTTTGTGTGTTGTGTTTTTAGGATGGGTGTGGTTGTGCGGATGTGTTTTCTTTGTATATGCATTTTCCTGGTATGTGCATTTTTTTGATGTGTGGTTTGTGTGTGTGTGTGTATTTACTGGTGTGTGCATTTTCATGGTGTGTCGGTTGTGTGTCTGTGTTTTCTGCATCTTATTTGTGACTGTATTGATTTGTATTCCATTGTTAGGGAGATAGAGACGCTGGTGTCACATACGTAGCAGTTCAGACGTTGGCACCTCCGTTTGTTTGCAGGTCGGCACCTCCGTAGCAGTGCATTGGTTTCTTTGCATTGGGGGGTTGTGTGACTGTGAGGGGTATGTGGTACAGGGTTGGAAGTGTGTTTTGTTTTTGGGGTGGGCGTCGTGTTATTGCGGTTTGGTGACAAGTGCATTTCCCTAGTGTGTGGGTGTGTGTATCAATGTGTATTGCATTGTAAATGTAATTTTCTCAAATTGTTTTTCCCATGACAAGGTACATATGGAGACACATGTAATGTTGATTTGTTGCTATGGCAATACCAACTCTGCTATCAGTTTGCAAGCCCCATTCCAATTTGATGATATGGTGAATAGTGTATGTGAGTTGGTGCTGTGTGGCACATGCCAATTGACCCACATAACCAATAAAGCAAAAAAACCCTTAGTGCGCTCTTATGTTGTGTGACACCCACCCGGTATGCAGGTGCCCATCACCCAAACCCAATAACCATGTAACACGTGCGTAATCAATTACACTTGCCACGCTTACACCAAAAACTCATACTAGACGGCACTATTGCCTTTTCACAAACGAAAGGACCAAATGGAACATTAAAAAACATATGCGACCATTTGGATCATAAGTTTAACAAATAGGATTTATTGGTAAATTTCCCTTAAATTAAATGTGTATAATAAAAATTATGGCATTTTTTAGTTTTGAAATAACAAAACAAAAGCAAAATACCACATTAGGAATATCACTTGAATAAAAGAAATTATCTAGTGCTTTTGAGATATGGTTAGGTGATTACCAAAAGATTTGTGATTGGTGGAGAGGGTGAGGCCTACAATTTTGTATTGGGGCATGAGACATAATATTTGGTTGATTGGTGTATAACATTGTCATGTAATGCACTTGTAACCTAATAATATTTTATTAACATTCAATGAATTGACGCTTCTCAATTCTTTCCGAATTTTAATAAAAGTAAAATAGTCATACATACATAAATATTTTGAAAATGGATTTCTATTGATAAATCCATTTTAGAGTTGTTATAACCCATTAGGTCCACAAAGGAATATTATAACCTGATTAGTCCCATACACTTTTCTTTTTATTCCATAAGATCTATTTTACTAATTTTATATTTTTACCTGGACTATTATGTCCTTATATATATATACACACACTGTGTTAATACATAACACGTTTCCTATTTTTTCGTTGATTCAGTTTTGGAGTTTTGGTGTTTTTGTGTGCTTTGGTTCGTTACGTAATTGTTGGAGATCAATCATTGATCGGAGGTGGAGAACGATTACAAAATTTCTTTCTCAAGGTTAGTATCATTTTGTTTATGAATGCATGCTCATTTATGTGAAGGATTGCATGCTCTGTTTTTTATTCATGTGCATTTTCTAGAATACATGGGTAATGCAAGTGCATGTTTGATGAATGAGGTTCTGATTTTTTTTTACTAATAATGCATGTATATTTTTGTTGTTTGAGTTTCGGATATTTAACGGAGATGCATATACAGTTGTTTGAACAAATTGATTGTGGTGGATCATTGGTGAAAAGTTGCATATACAGTTATTTTGATTTTTTTGTTAACCTCATTATTAATCAGTGTTAATATTCACATTATCTATAATGGAAATTTGTTATTTGTTTTATCAATCAGTGTGAATATTCACACATCCATATAATATTGAATAGTGTATATATTTTCACTGTGTTCATTGCCACTATGCAAAATGTTAAAGTTCACATTAGACCATTGTATTCAATCATATAATCACAAGCCACACTGTTTATTTAGATACAAAAATGATGTGAATATTCACTTCCTTGTTTTGTTTCATCTCTGTTTGGTTAGATAATTCAGAATATGTGAACAATGTAAATGTTCACATATCATTGGCTATAATGTGTTTATTCATTTCCTTGTTTTTGTATTTTTGCAGCAGATGGATACATTTATGTTGGTGGTGTGCTCATATGGGTGTAGTACTATTGTAATAAATGTGGTGCAAGCTCTGTCTTGTTCACTTTTCGTGGAGTGTGTGTGTGAAAAATGGAGCGTATTATCTACTGATTGTGTTTCATTGTTCTATCAACTACTTGAGATTAATAGGTATTATTTTGGACAGTGATGATGAGCTTCAAAGTATGTTCTTGCTTGCCAAATCAATAAGGGTTCAACATGCAGAGGTTGTTGTTGGATTAATGTAATGTTGGAATTGCATGGTAGTGATAATGATGAAGATGATGAAAATGAGAATGTGGGTGATGGTTTTTTTTGTTTTTGGAGAGTTTGAGATTTTATGGGTTTTTTTTTGTTTCTGGATTTCAGATTTTTTGTACTAGAATTTTGTCATATGTATTGTCAATTAATGTTAATATTTACACTTTTATATAATATTGAATGGTGTATATGTTTTTGTTGTGTTCATTACCATGTAATATTGATGATATGAATATTCAAGGACCATTTTGTTTTAGACACAAACATGATGTGAATATTCACAATGTAATAAATAAATGTGAAGATTCACATTAATTATGATATGTTTGTTCATGGGTCGTACACCTAATTAATGTATAATGTAAATATTAACATTTGTAATCAACCACAGTTTGATGTGAATATTCACAATGCAATAAATAGACATGAAGATTCACGTTTATTCTAATATGATCATACATATAATTAATGTACAATGTGAATATTAATATCTGTAGTCAACCACAATAAACATAAGACATAATTTGAACATTCATATTTATTGAACATAAATTAAGATGCAAACATTCATACAAACTTCAACATAAGAAAACAGATGTGAATGTTTACAGTCTATATTGTTTAGCACACGCAACACATCAACACCAAATATACCATCAAAAGACATGGGCATGTGAGAAGTATATCATTGATTTATATATATGTTGTCAAGTGTTTTCAACTGCAAGTTATCAAAGTTACCAAAAAAAAAAAAAAAAAAAACTAGCACTGTATTCTGGTGTAGCTAGTGAATAGTGGACAACCCTAACTATCGAACAACGAAGTTTGCCTCAAGTAGTCCAGCTGAAAATCCAAGAACTTGTTGCTTCTCATTGGTTTTACTAAGCCTGTAATGTTTGATCGATAATTGACATGTCGCATGTCGATGTGGGTGTTACTCTCTAGAGGCATGCTCTCTTCTTTGACATAATAATCCTCCCTCTTCCTTTTTGTGAACATTTAAGATACAACATCTGTTATATGAGCATGCACAAATAGTGAGTGTTTGTATGAACATTAAATTTGATTTCAATAGAATTTGTAGGGTAGGCATGTACATTGACATCAGCACATCATTAATCAGTGTGGATGTTCACATTAAACGATATTCATATAAGCAAAAGCAACAAAGTGCTATTTAAGTGACAAACATAGCAATGTGAACATTCACATCATTGGAGATGTGAATATTCACATTACTACTAGGGTACAAATAGTAGTGGTCACACCAAATGTTAATATTTAAACATCCATATAATATTAGGTATGTCTATGTGTATAGAAGATAATGTTAAAGTTCACATCAACATTTGGTTACAACAATTCAGAGTATGACAATGATTATATGTACACATTTATAAGCAAATAGCACAAATGTAAATATTCATAGTGGCTATAAACAACCAAACAACATGATAGCATCACCCATTCATTACCCACAAACCATATATTTTCAATGTACACAACTATGATGTGAATAATAAGTTGACAAATATGAACAACATTAATGCTCACAATGTCAAGGTTCACGTCAAAATTGAACTACAAGTAGAAGAAACGTTTTTATTTGGAGATTTGCTTGACACAATGTTCACAATCATGTAACAAATTTATTCAGGACATGTCCCCATGTGAATGTTGACATCATGCCAACAACAACAATATCCGAAAACAATGACAATTTTCTGTTTTCTAGGAAAGCAACAAATTTGGGAGTTTACATAATTTCAACAATACCAACAACAACAAAAGAGGGAAAATAACAGCAAAATCATGAACAACAAGGACCAAAAATAATAATGGCAACATGTGAGAAAGTTTACATTAGGACCAAAAAAAATGTAATTTGATTACACAAAAAAGGGAAAAAAAAAGGTGCTTACATTTGGTCTCCATGTTGAGTTGATACACTCTGATAAATAGAAATCTTCACAGCGTTGTTTCTTCTTCGTTGGAGTATGGTTCCAATAGCCGACAACGCTTCGATAACGGTGGAATGGTTGGAGAACGGAAAGACACAAACTGTGGGTCGACCCGCCGCATGTCAACATTGTTGCTAGTGTTTGCATGTGGGCTTTCTTCTTTGACATGATACTCATCTCTTTTTCACTTTGAGGTTTTCTTCTGTGCAATATTTGCAAAATAAAGCATAAAAAAAATTAAGACAAGGCTTATGTGATTAAAATAGTGGCACAAATGTAAACATTTACAGTGTTGGCATAGATGTGAATGTCTACAGTTGTGTGCATGGGTGTGAATGTCTACAGTTGTGTGCATGGATGCGAATATCCACATCTATCCATGGATGTGGATGTTCACTGTGTCAACAAAAACACAATGGGCATTGTGTGTGTGTGTGTAAAAATCAATGTATGTTTATATATTGATGAACAACATTCAAGAACATGTGGATGTTAACCCAAATAGATTAAAGGATGTTGTGAACATTCACAGTACTAATTTGGCTAACAATACACAAACTTACTACAATCATGTTATGCCAATTTTATAGTACAACCTCAACATTGAAATATGGTTTCAAACACATGAGATAACAAAAGTGATATATTTCTTCTAAATATAGTGGTGAATGTTCACAAAGTGTCAAATTAATTTACACATGTTGTGAATGTTCACAACATAATTATATATCACAACAACATCTGATACAAGGAAATTGGACCATGATTCTTTGTTTTCATGTGAATGTTCACTACGGTTAACAACAACAATTTGATTGGCCAAACATTTTCAATCCATGTGAATGTTCACATCTTTCAACAACAACAACAATAACATCTGAAACAATTTGATTGGCCCAACATTTTTTAATCCATGTGAATATTCACATCTTTCAACAACAGCAACAACAACAACTGAAATAATTTGTGTGTCCAACAATTTTCAATTTCATGTGAATGTTTACATCTTTCTACAACAACAACAATAACATTTGAAATAATCTGATTGGCCCAACATTTTTCAATCCATATGAATGTTCACACCTTTCAACAACAACAACTGAAACAATTTGCTTGCCCAACAATTTTCAATTCCATGTGAATGTTTACATATTTCAACAACAACAATAACATCTAAAATAATTTGATTGACTCAATATCTTTCAATCCATGTGAATGTTCATATCATTCAACAACAACAACTAAAACAATTTGCTTGTCCAACAATTTTCAATTTCATGTGAATAGTCACATCTTTCCACAACAATAACAATAACATCTGAAATAATTTGATTGGCCCAACATCTTTCAATCCATTTGACTGTTCACAAATTTAAACATAATATAATGGCAACTGTAATGTTTTTGGGTGAAAAAACCCATATAATTGGGTATAGGGATTGAGGGTTCAAATTATCGATTAGGGCATGAACAATAACAATTTGAAGTTCCATATATTGTATGAATAGAAATAGGAGATATTGGTGAAAGTTCACAATGTTGTTTGTTGAAGAAGAGATTTAGGATTTGCATACAAAAATGATTAGATTACTTATATTTTTTTGCCCACTTCGATGATTGCGTTGTCACAAATGGTCGTTGATGGTGATTTTGACGAAGATAGAACTTACAGATGTTCAACAATGGTGATTTCCATGATTTCAGAGACTGACGGTGTAGGGATGACGAAGAAGACGATGCGATGATGTGATAAGGAAAGTCTTCTGGGCGTTGAGACGATATGGAATTCAGTTTTAGATTTTTGGAATAGTGGAGATATTGTACATGATTTTCTGCAAAAAGATAGGGGAAGAGAGAGATGACTATTTGATTCAAAGATAGGCGCGTGTTTGTTTAAGGGTCTTTCAGTCTTTTAGTATGAAATAGGGCCTGATGGAATATAACAAAACGCTATGAGTCTAATGGAATAGGACTTTTAGAGAATGGATTTACTAAAAAAGCTCCCTTATGAGTTAAAAGAAAAGAAAAGAAAAGAAAAGAAGGAAGAATGATTTAATAGAATACCAACCTTATCAACCGGAATTTTAGGTAATTAACCCTAAAACAAATTAATTTGAACGGAGAGTCTAAAATAATTCTATGACAAATGGAACTTGTAAAACAATTGCAATTCAGTGAGAATATTTTTTAAATTACAAATTTACCCTCTCTTTTTCTATCCACTATCCCCTTTCTCTCTCCTTTCTTTGATCTTTGAAACATCCGTGCCGAACATCCTCCCAACGGCCAGCATGGTTGCACTAAAAAATAAAAAATAAAAATCCTTCATGTTATTAATTCTCATGCAAGCAAAGTAAAGCATATAGGCATGCATGCGTCTCTCTCTCTCTCTCTCTCTCTCTCCTCGGATCACACAAATTCTCTTTCTTGAAGCACTTTATTACAATCATGAATTGCATTCCCATCCTCATAATGTGAAACACCATCGCTAGAGACTGTGTACGTAAAGGGCGTATTCTTTACTCTTTACTTTGTTTCTCTTATGTGATGAAAATTTTTTGGTTGCAAAATTCTTTTGCGTTGTTGCCCTCTATTTTGTGAGTTGTTTGCTATAATTAATTGATGAGGAAAAATTCAGTGTAATAGTGAGATATTATTAATGTGGTATTACCAACAAACAGTAATCACATGATGTAAAAGGTAAATTTTAATTTTTAGGGTAAAAGATTAAAAAAAAAATGATTAGATTGTAAAAGTAATACCAATGATATGTATCACCATTGTGTTTAAGTTTTTTTTCTTCTTCTAATTGATAGTTTGTTTTGGCAATTGACTAAAATAATTAAAAAGTCAAAAAATTACGATAAAAAAAGTCATTTATTGTTTGGCAATTGGTCTTAACAGTCAAAATGTCACTATAAAAAAATTAACTATTCTTTTAATTTTTCTCCATATTTTTTTTGTAAAAAATTAAAAAACCAACTAAAATAACTAATTTCCAATAATTGGCATTTATTAATTCTACTAATTAACACAAAATAAATTATAGAATGAAACACACTAGCATGTCTGAATATTGTCTCTAAATCCCACCATAAACACATTGAAAGGGAGGGAGACTTGTACTGAAAATTACATCAACTCTAAGGCCATCTCGAACGTTTAACCAAATTCATCACCAAATTTAAATTTGGTGAAAAAGTACCTTTTTTAGTCTTCAACAATTTTATCAAACCTATATTAAATTGAGAACATCCCAAATCTTTCACCAAACTAAGGATGCTTTGTGCCTTTTATCAAATCACTGTTTATTACCGTTGTATTTTCACCACCGGATATCCCCTGAATGACCTCTCAATTTGTGAAAATTTTACATTGGCCGGTCGTCTGCCCAGAACGGTGGTTTGATGAAAAACCAAATTCCTCTATTTGAGTAGGCGATATCAAAGAGAATTTTTAGTCAAATCTTTACTCAAATTTGGTGAAAAAAGTAACGCACCATTGGAGATGCCTAACAATAGTAAGTGTAACCAACTTACCAGGAGATAACAAGGCCTAAAAAAGATTGAATAATGAGGAACAAAATTATTTTTTATGGATGAAATATTTTTATTGTAAAAAAATGTCATTATTATATTTTTATCGATTAAATTAAACATTTAGTGATGAATTATTCATTTGGGATCAAAATTTGTCTCAAAAAATAAACTCTTTTGAGAATAAATTATTTTGTTGCTAAAAATGCATTTATTAACGACAATTTCAAAATTTTATTGATAAAAATAATTTTTTTTAAAAAATTGTTTTTGAGATAATTTTGTTGTGACTATTCTCGCAACGACAAGAATTCATTGCCAAATCTTTTTTATAACAAAATTTTCACTTTTGAAGACAAAATTTAGTTTTTTTATATGTTGTAGTAGGAGGAGATTCACTTATGTCTTGGAGTGAAAAAATAAGATAATAAAAAAAATTGTATGTAGCATTTCTAAATCATTATGGAACATTGCACCAAGTGCACACTCGAGATTAAGAAGTTACTTCTTCCGTTCCAAAACAATAATTTCTTTTAGGGAATTTAATTTTTTTTGATAGTATAATTATTATACTTTTAAAATATTAAATTTTCAAAATTATACTTTAATAGTACATTTTTTAAAAAAATCGCAATTGTCATAATTATACTTTTTGTGTTGTTAATGAATTTAAAAGAAAGGGCAAAATAGGAAATTAATATTATTTTAGTTATTGATTTTCGAAAAGAGACTAATATTTTAAGACAATGAAAAATGAAATGAGGGACTAATATTTTGAAACGGAAGGAGTATTAAAAATGTACTTAGAGTAAGAAGTTATTAATTGATTAACTAATGGTAGGATATCCAATGCCAGTCCCAGTACATGAAAAACTCTTATCATTGCAAAGTAGGGTTTTTCATGATTCGATTGCGGTCGGAAAACCTCCAATCCACTATCCATCTGCTAGACAGGCGGATTGGAAAAAATCAATCCGTATCCATTTGTCGGATTGACGGATGGATGCGAATTGGTTTGGGTTTGGCAGTTTAAACTTTTACAAATTTTGAACATAATACAATAACTTGTCAATATTTTTTTTTTGGATAACAATTCAACTCAACATAACCAAAAGATTATCACGTAAATTGTCAAATACCAATAATAAATGTATATAAGAATACCATGTATTATCAAAACTATTTCATTATTTTTTTTTATTCAAAAACTATTTAATTTGATTTTTAAAAAAATTGACAAAATTAAGCTTTATATTTTCTACACAAAAATATCAAGTATCAACACTTGCCATTTGATAAAAGGATTTCCAAATTAAAAATAAATTGAAAATACAACAGAATATCCAAACTCCTTTTCAATTGAAAAAAAAAACCAGAATATCTAAACAAATTGAAAATACTAAGTCTTACAAATTATTAGGGGTGCTCGCGGTTTAACAGTTCGGTTGCGGTGAATGAAACCTCAAATCCATCATCCGTTCAAAACTAGACAGATTAGAAAAAATCAATCCGCAACCGTTTGCTCGTCATCACGCATCCGTTCAAAATGCGGCGGATCAGTTCGGTTCGATCGATTTGGGCGGATCAAAATATCCGCTGAACACCCTTATTGCAAAGTCTAGGAGGGTATTTCCATGTGTAGAGAGGTTATTTTTGTAATTCAAACCCATAACATCCAAATTGTAAGAAAATAACTTTATCTTCGCGGCAAGTGCATTCTCAATTTTGTGGCATATGAAAAGTGAAATCAAACCCGAGGTTTTGGATATGGTGTTTCTTTAGTCCATCTTTCTCTTTCACCATGGCCCATTAGGGACGTACAATTGAGAGAATAAAGAGCACAGAGAATGTGAAGAAAGATTTCTGGAAAAGCAAAGAACAAAGCAAGCAGCTTTTGGGTCCCCTCTCTCTGTCTCTCAAATGTTGTTTGTGATAGACACACAAATAATGTGTTTAATATAATTAAAATGGGAAGTATGAGATTATCCCCTTAACAAAACAAATAAATAAATAAACATACATTTGTTACATCAGGGGTCTCTAGTTGGAAGAAAACTTAAAAATTGGCAACTTAGTATTGTGAAGATCATAGTTTTAAATTGGGTGTAAAAACATAGCACATTGATGCAAAATAGAATCCTTTGATTTGAAAATGGGTGAAAAAGGGAAAGAAGAAAAAAATAATTTGATTATGTTGTAAAAATAGACGAACAGCGAGTATCTGGGAGTTTTTTTTTAATATTCGGGAAAAAAATTATTTAGAGAATTGACTTACTCTTCAAATTATTTGAGAAACTAACTTATTTTTTGAAATCGTATTTTAAAAATATGATTTTGAAATTGAAATTGCATTTTCAACTTGTAATTTTACCTTGAAATCGCATGTTGAAAATGCAATTTCAAAAAGTAAAGTCCATTTCATCATAAATTGCATTTCCAACATGCGATTTTAAGATGAAATTACATATTGAAAATACATTTTCAATTTTAAAATCGCATTTTTAAAATACGATTTCAAAAAATAGGTTATTTTTCTAAATAATTTAAAAAATAAGTCAATTCTCTAAATTATTTTTCTTTTAAGAATATTTTTTTAAAAAAACTCCGAGTATCCGACCAAATAAAGTTCTAAATGCCTTGTACGAAAAGAGAAAAAGGTTGTAAATGCCAGAAATTCAAAGCAAATTACTTTTTCTACTTTATAAATTATTCATCACATTGTCAATCATTCATTTGAAGGTAGTTGTGGGGTAGGAAAGAGAAACACACAATGGATTGTCCAAACGAAGAGGAAGTTTTTTTTGGTAGTAATGTTAGGAATCAAAATAACAAATATTTTAATAATTAATGTATGATTTAAATTTATTTTAAACATCAATCTCACTGAATAAAAATTAAATTTGAATCATATACTTGGGATTTTTTTTTTTCGTTTGAGTTATTAATTTTTAATATTATTGAGTTTTCATGTATGTATTTTTTGTGTCATTAGATTGCTTTGGATCTCATTCCCTAGTTGGAAAGAACGTTGGGTTGGTGGCGGTACATGGTCTTTGAGTCTAGTCCAGACAAAAAAATTAAGGTGGTGGGAATGCAGGCAACGGCTAGCTCGTCTTTTCTTCTTTTTTGTTTTTCTTTTTGTTTTTTTTCCTTTGGTTCTTTAAATTTAAGAAAGGGGAAAAAGGGTGATACTTCATTCCGTTATTATTGCCACCTCCAATCGGACATTAATGATTAGTCAAGATAATGTGAAATAAAATAATATTTTTTTTTATATGTGATGTGGATTTAAATTTTTTTTAATAATAATCACAATAATAATAATTGTTATTAAAAATGAAAATATTGATTATTTATAAAATTACTTTAAGATTTTGTTTTTCCATACTCATCTTATTTCGTCCACTGCGAATACTTTTCAAGCCTTTCAATGAGTAATTTCTCACTCACTGTGAATATTGTTTTTACTTGTATTACTACTCTCAAACCTCTAGAAAATTAAAAGACTGTAGACAAAGTGTATATGTAAATGGAAAACTTTTATTTAATATTTGAAAAATTACAAAGATTATAAGGAAGATAGAGAGAATACTCTTACTCACTGAGAGGAGAATTTGTACCGAACAAAAAGGGCCGAGCTATCCATGTAATGGGTCGAGCTAAGTCCACCACTTTGTGGTTAGCTAGGCCAAACTAAAGATGGATTTGAGTTTATCTCTCATATCAATTGAGATACTCTTCATGTGAACCAAGCTAAGCCCATCGTTCTATGATGGACCGAGCAGAATTAAACCTTTGCTAGAGGACAATGCCGGTGGGAGCGTGCGTGTCTCTAATTGAGCTGATGGCTCAGCCGGGCTATGAGTAGCAGCACGACACTGGACCCGTGGGTGAGGGTCACGAGCTTAACCGAGCTACATTTAGCTCGGCCAAGAGTGGCTCGATTGAGTGCTACTCATGTCCTAATGGTACGTGGGGGACAAACTATAACTTGTCCAAGTTATTGTTGTTTGTCAAGTGGCCTACTTCTAACAAGTACATGCGTGTAAAGGAAAAAGAGAACAAAATATCCATGTCCCAAGACAATGGGAGTGATGCACACTATGTGGAGAAAAGGGATATTTGCCTATAGAAAAGCCCTTGACTTCATTCTTGAAGGTAAGCAATCTTGAGCTCATAACTCTCTCTATTCTCCTATATTTGCAGAGGGTGCTAACTAGACCGTTAGAGGGGTTTTCCGGTGAGATAGCCGCCATGTAGCTCACCTTCATTGTGTTTGTAGGAGAAACGACATCGTTTGTAGTGAAACGAATATGAAGGCAAAAAGTACAGAAGTAAAGGAAATTTACCGCCTGTACGATTGGCGCTGTCTGTGGGAAACTCTTGACAAGAAGAACCTTGTTCTTCACTATTCTTTGGTCAAACTAAAATGGCGAACAACGATGACCTTCCAGCATCGGTCGTTAATGGCTAATGCCAGAATATGTTAGAAGGCAAGATGACTTGCCCTCTATCCCAACAATGGCGAATCTAGGTACTCCCGTAGGAGGGTTGCCCAGCGAAGCGCGAGATAAGCAGGCAAGGAGCCCGGAATGCCTAAGGGGTCCTGAAGTGCGACAACAACATAAAGGGTCACACACTCAGCACTTGGAAGACAGACTAAGGAGCCAAGACGCCATTATCCAAAAAATGGCAGCAGAGATAGAGATGATGAAGCGTCAATTAAAAGAAAAGAGCGTAGCTAGAGTGGGAAATCATAGTAAGCATGCCCAGTCCCTTCGCTCAGACGAATGGAGGAGCAGAGAAGCACCCGTGTTGTGTATAACTGGAAGCTTGAGAAAGGATAGTTCTCTCTAGTTGACGGAGAGGTCTTATGTGGAGGACAGTAGCTATCGCCCCTCACAGCCTTCTATTACGTCCAAATACTTTTACTCTGCTCGTTCCGAGGACTTAAGAGATGTCCTAGAGCGGAGAGCAAAGTGGAGGGAGGCCCCAAGGATGCCGGTGTTACAAAGGTTAGCTCCAAGATCCCAAAAGAGCAAAGAAGCTGTTATGTGGCCATCACACGCGCACTTGCAGATAAGGATTTAGTGAGATTGAATGCTACTTCTTTTTCCCTGGAGATTGAAAACGCACTTCTTCCTACAGGCTTCCATCAACCCAAGTTCAACCTCTATGATGAGAGGACTGACCCTTACTTGCATGTAAGCCATTTTTGCCATGTGCCTATTCATAGGCGCAACGATGCCTTGATGTGCATTCTATTCCCATTGAATTTGGATGGGCTAGGCCCAAAATGGTTCGAAGGACTGCCAGACCGGAGTATTGATGGTTGGCAGTAATTGGTCCAAACATTTGTCACCAGGTTTGAAACAAATACAACAGTGCCTAAGGAGGTTGACCATCTCCTAGAGATAAGTATGGGACCAAGCGAGGCGTTGAAGACATTCAACACTAGGTATTGGGAGGCATTCATCAAGATCCATGATTTCCCTACCAACCTAGCTATTGCCCAATACAGGCGAGGTCTACCAGTCGAACCTAGGCTGAGGGACTCACTCACGATGACTCAGCCCTCGACATTGGAGCTATTGATGCAGAGGATCAATGAGCACATAAGGATTGAATACGACACAGTTGTAGCTACTGTGAAAACAAATCCGGTAGTCGCGAACAAGAAGACTGCGAGAAAAGTTCATGCTGTCGGATAGGACGAAAACCGTCACAAGGGAGAGCAGAACTACGGTGCCAACCATGACAAGAGTCGTTATGACAATCAGGCTAACAACTCTTGCAATGAGGAGTGAGAGGCCAAACGAAGATTGAAGGCTTGAACTGGCATCACCACAGTTTTCAAGATACCAATCTATTGTATCTTGAGAGAAATCTGTAACGAGGCATACATTCAGTGGCCAACCAGTTTAGGCAATGCTCAGAGGAGGTTCAATCCGAGATACCGTTGCACCTACCACGATGAGAGGGGGCACCGCATAGAAGATTGTGTGCCTCTAAAACAACACTTAGAAGAGTTGGTTGGTAAAGGGCATCTTGGCAGATACATTGAAAGAGGCATTAGGGCAGCACCTCAAGGGCAAGCCAAGCTTGATGGCCTAGCTGCCATGGACACTCCACCCCAGGGAGCCATCAATGTGATCCACATCATTATTGAGCTAGAGCGGGTAAGCGAGCTTAGATGGATGATTAAAAAAGCGAAACACATAAGAGAGGTGTTGTCTGTTCAACCAGCGGTCAAAAAAGGGAGAGCTAAAGTGAAGGACATTAGACCTTTTCCAGTAAAGACCTGGGGAGGATCCAAACTCCCACAATGATGTGCTAGTCATCATTTTGCGAGTCAAGGACATCGATATAAGAATGATTTTGATTAACCAAGGTAGTTCGGTCGAAATATTGTATTATGATGCCCTTAAGCAGTTAAACTTAAAGGACAAAGATTTAACACCAACAACTTTTCCCTTGGTCGGCTTCAATTTACAACTTGAGTGGCCTTTGGGCAAGATCATATGGCCTGCCAAAAGCTGGATCAGTCACTAAACAAGTTGAGTTTTGGGTACTAATGGTGCCTTCCACATAAAACATGATCTTGGGATGAGGATGGTTACATGCCATGAAAGCAGTGGCATCAACTTACCACCAACAGATGTTCTTCCCTTCTGGTGTAGGAGAGAGTGAAGAAATCTAGGGGGATTAAGTGATGTCTAAACAATGCTTTGTGGTGATAAATGGTAGCCATGCCTATAAAGGATTTGTCCAAATGGTTGAACAACCAGAAGACAAGGAAGTCCTAGATAACATTGGAAAGAAAGCCGTGAAGAAGGCCATAGAGGATTTGGTGGAGGTTCGAGTCGATGACAACGACCCAAGTAGATCCTTTCTACCGGGAACATCCTTCTCCAACAGAGAGCGGCAGAAGATTGTGGATTTTTTCATTGCTAATATGGAAGTGTTCATTTGGACGCCTTACGATATGCCTGGCGTAGATCCAAGTTTCATTTGCCACCGGTTGAATGTTTTTCCGACGTCCGTCCAGTCATACAGCGAGCTTGGTGATCAGCCTTCCACATGCTGAGGTTGTCGCAAAGGAGGTAAAAAGTTTATTGAAAGCATGAGCAATCCAAGAAGTGTATTACCCCAAATGGGTCTCCAACACGGTGGTGGTGCCAAAGAAATGAAGAAATTGGCGAGTATGTGTCGACTACAAGACAGTCAACAAAGCTTGTCCAGAAGATAGCTTTCCGCTGCCAAGAATAGACCAGTTGGTGGACCTCACGGCTAGACATTCAAGGTTCAACTTCTTATATGCATATTGCGAATATCACCAAATAGCCATGTACGAGCCGAACCAAGAGATCACTTTTTTTATGACCCCGAGAGGGTTATACTGTTACCAGGTCATGCCTTTTAATCTGAAAAATGCGGAAGCAACCTTCTAGAGAATGATCACCAAAATGTTTGCCCCTTTGCTCGGCCAAACAATTGAGGCCTACATTGATGAAATGGTGCTTAAGAGCAAGGGTGAGTCTGACTATTTGGGCTATCTTGTTGAAGTGTTTGAAGTTCTCAAACATCACAAGTTGCACTTGAACACTTCCAAGTGCACGTTCGGCGTAGGATTAGGGAAACTCTCGGGCTTCTTGGTAACCAACTGAGGAATAGAGGCAGACCCCTTGCAGATCAAGGCAATACAAGAGCTAGAGTGGCTAAACTCAAAAAAAGATGTGCAACATCTTATTAGGATGGCAGCCGCGCTAAACATATTTATTAGCCGGTCATCGGATCGCTACAGGCCATTTTTCCAGTCTCTAAAGTCCAAACTTCTTTGGGATGAGGAATGTGATCGGGCTTTGGTGGACTTGAAGGCATACTTTTCCTCTTCTCCACTCTTAGTGACTCTAGAGCCCGGGGAGAAACTTTTCCTTTACTTGGCCATTTCATAGCACGCCATTAGCGCAGTACTTGTTCGAGCCGAGAGAATACAATATTTACTGATCTTCTATGTAAGAAAAACTTTGCTCCCTGCAGAAATAAGATATTTACCCATGGAAAAACTTGCCTTGGCACTTTGTGGACTCGCCTTTTTCTCGCGCCCAGCCTTTCGGGAATGTTTGAAAAAAAAGGCCTCACAGTTGGGACTCCCGCAGTTCTAAATCTAATCTCATAAGTGCAACGTGAAACTGATAAACTCCAAAGAGTCCAAATTCGGCAAATCTTTTTGGAAAATCGATTTTAAATCAAATAATGCCAAATTGGACTGCTTTGCCAGATTACAGAGTCGCCACCTAAATATTTTATTTTGGGGGAAATTTAGGAAACCCTGACTCGTGCCAAAGGCCACGTGTCCGTCATCACCAAAGTTGCCTCGGCTCGGGAACTTAGGTACGAGAGGGGAAGGTCCTGAAATGAGCACCCCTGCTTGCTCGATCAAAGATCGGCCTCTATTAATCATGATACGTCATTTTGTAAACATTATGCATTCTTATTCTGGTTATTAACTAACTTTTCTATGTGACGCACACAAGCAAGTATAGACTCAATCGCAAGAATTGGAACATTTCAAGTCATGTTTGTTTGCGAAAATGGTTTGAATTTGCCACCCTCATGTGGGCTTAAAGATGCGGATTTGCCACCAAACATAGTGGGCTTAAAACATGATTTGACACGACAAAGTGGGCTTAAAACATACATTCATTGAATTGTTCCAATTCAAGCAACAAGCCTTTATCCATAGGCATTCATGCAATTATTTAAGCACATAGCCTCATGGCAAGCATGCGAAACATGGCATCATGGCAATCACACTCATGCAAGTATGCTAAAGCATAAAACTCATCGAGTACTCCAAGCCAAAACAGAAACTAGTTAGAAAAATGCATGATCCTAACTATGTTAAGTGACTAATGCAACACATGCAATATGCAATTAATAGGGTCGGCTACTAATATGGCATATGGATCGATTTGATAACATACGGTTAAACACGTATTCAAAGATGTATTGAAGCAACAATGTAGTTTGAATGATGCGCGGAGCCTCGGTGTATGCAAAGACAAATGAATGGATGCAAGCATGCAAGCATAAGGTATGCTAATTGAAAATATCCCTAATCTAACCATCAAAAGCGATTAAATAAAAGGGAGAAAGACGTGGGATTGGAAGACATACACACATGCACACACACTTATTACAACATTATGCCTTGCGAAGGAGGGTCCGAATGAATAAAAGCCAACTAGCTACGCTAATTAAGCTAACTATTACAAAACAAAAGTACTTGACTATTCAAGTTAACTAATTATTACAAACCGAATTAAGCTAATTAATTACAAAACGAATTAACTAAATAGTTACAACACTTGTATGAATGAATTAGCTACAACTAACTAATTAAGCAAAGCAAGTAAATGGCCTCGAGGGGCGAGGGATGCATGCATGCTCAGCTTCTCCACCCGAAAATGCCATCGCCTTGCCATCGCAGCCTCTGTTTGCACAGTTTTGATCACTGAAAATTATACCAATTTCCAGAACACCTTTGCTCCACCTCAGGACCACACTAAGCAACTTTTTTCATTGATGGCTGGTCGGCTACCAATGATGGCCATCGGCCACCATTAGTGGCCGGTTAGCTACTGCTGGTGATCGTCGGCCACTGTTGGTGGTCGGTCGGCTACCCCTGCCCTAAAGTTCCTTTTTTGCTACAACAGAGAGCAAATAGAGGCAAAACAGTGTATTCTCAAAGAGTGTATGTACTACTACCCTCCTTATCATCACACAAGCTCAAAGGAGTGCAACTCTTGGCCCTCAAACCATCAACCAAGCATTTTCCATGCATAATGGCTAAGGAACCAAGCTTGTACAAGATTAATGAATGAACAAATAAGACTAAAACAACCACCGCCCTATCATGCACGATCAAGGGTAACGGGGACCAAGGAAAGTGGCACATTTCATCACTTCGAGTATGAAATGTCCCATTTTCCTCGTGTTCAAATTAATGTCCGATCCGAACACATGCAATGCAACATGAAAGATGCTTATCTTGCCTCTTTTACTTGTTCATTTTGTTTACTCATTTTAGATTACCAATCCATTCTTTAATTGATTAGTTCAAAAGTGAGTGTCCTCTAATGGAAAGAAGTGTCAACCAATGGATGGTTTAAGGCAAGAGAGAGTTCATGCCGTTGATAATGAACCCTCAAAGAGGATTAAACCATTAAGCAATGAACTCATCTTAAGCTTAAAGGATCCCAAACTTGAAACAACTCTCAAAAGGAAATGAAAGAGTGAAACAAATGAGCATGTGATAGAGCTACATAAGCTGAAATTACATGTAAAATGACACTACAACATGCAACCAACTTAAGCAAATCATGTTTAAAGGCCAAAAACACCAAACTAATGAAGCCATTTGCACTACAACTATGCAAAACAAGACTTATAGGACCAAAACAGCCCAAAACAGAGCTAAAATAGTCCAAATCAGAGACAAAAACATGCTGGAAATAAGCTAAGTTAAACTAGAAAAACATGCTACCATGTGAAGCTTACTAGACATGCAAACAAGACATAAGGAGGGGAGGCTAACTCTCTAATTTTGGACTTCAAAACATGTTTTTCACCACTGAAAAACCTCTAAAAATAGTAGTTTAAAGGCAAAAAAAAGTTGATTTGAAAGTGTAGAAAGATGGCACGAAAGCTTAAACAAACCAAGGAACAAAATGTTGAACCACCCCTAACTCAAAAGGAGCCTCAATCCACCATTTTTACACTAGAAAAAATAAAGTTTTGGGAGTTCAAAATCAGCTAAAAAACAGTATGTAAAGATGGCAAAACAAGTATTTAAATAAAGCTCAAAACACAAGTGTTCTACCTCTTGAAGACAAGATGCAATTTAAGCACCAAAATCAAGCCAAATCAAGCCAAAATCCTCTTCTAGAGCTCAAAGAGGGCCTCAAGTAACCTCAACTCAAAGATAAGCAACTTTGGTTAGGGGTTCATAGGCAAACTAGAAGTGTATCTCTACTTGTATGCACAAAAGTTCAAGAGAGAGAAATCTAGAGAGAGAGAATTGTAGAGAGAGAGGCTCCCAAAATTTCTTTAACCTTCAAAATGTTTTAACCTTGAAAACAATAGAGAAGGCCCTCTATATATAGAAAAAAGAGAGCTCAGGTCGAAAATATCAACCAAACAGACAGGTGGAGCTTGTGGGAGACAGTTGGATGAAAATATCTACAAAATCTGAGGCTTTTTCACCAGTGGCCGACATTTTTCATTGGTGGCCGGTTGGCCACTAAAAAGCTGCTTCCAGGCCCGACTTCAAACGGGCATATCTCCTTCATCCGAACTCCTTTGTAGGTCATTCTTAAGCCTAAATTGAAGCTCCATAAGTTTTCTTTCCAATGGTGGTAGCTTCACATAAAAATTCCAAGTGTACAAAAAGATATGCCTCTTTTAGTGAAGGTTGCTCATTTCCAGCTTAATCGGATTGATGCCTAACTTCAATCAACCATATCTCCTTCATCCGGACTCAGCTTTAGGAGATTCTTTAGTGTAAAATGAAGCCCTGGAAGTCTTATTTCCAATGGTAGAGGCCTTACAACTTAAGTCCAAGTGTACAAAAGGATAGACCAAATTTAGTGAAGGTTGTCCGATTCTCTCTTAACAGTTCACGCCCAACTTCTTCCCCAACTAGGTTTCTTCATTCTCCTCCAATTTTCTTCAACTCCAAACCTCTAAATAAGGTGTTTTGAAAGATTTTGCAAAGATTTCTTCTCTCTTTCATTCATTTCCACTTTGTCCTTGCTCGGTGTACTGAAAAGCGCAACATTTAATGAAATGCGAGCCTTGGAACATTGTAGAAACTTTTGCAAAAATATTTTGAAAGAGAGGGTTTTAAGGTCTCAAAATCATTTCAGTCAAAATAGTTTTGGTCCGAAATGGGGTGTAAGGTTGGGATTTGAAGCTACTCTTGCCGAAGAAATCGAACCTTTGCGTAGCATAGCCTTCATCACTAAGTGATCAACTTGAGGCCCCTATGTCTTAAGGGCGGTCAAAAATGAGGTGTCTACACACTTGTGATGGCTTCCAAAAAATTGGTGTACTATTTTCACGCTCATACCATAGTTGTGTTAACGAAGTTCCCACTGAAAGTGTTGTTCAAAAGAACGGACTTTTCCAGTCGAATCTTGAAGTGGATGGTTGAGCTACGACAGCATGACATAAAATTACAACCAAGAACCGCAATCAAGGCACAAGCTTTAGTAGATTTTTTGGTCGAATTCTCTCATAGGACTTACCGGTTTGCTAAGTCGACTGGACTAAAAAAAGATCAGCAGCGGCAGAAATAGACGGCCAACATAGATGTCGCACCAAATAGAACCATTGTCACCCTCAGGTTGACCTAGTACCCCGCCTTTGAAGTATGCAATTCAATTCGTTATACTATAGGTCGTGCTACTAGGGGGAGAGGCAATCACACTAATAGAAAGGGGAAATAACAATGAGAATCTTGAAGAAGGGGTGGTAGGACAACCAACTAATGAGTCGACGAAGCCGTGCAAAGAAATAATCTTGGCTCTAGAAATGAACTCTCGAGATCCAATGAACTGTTAGAGGTTATTCATGGGAGAGATATGGAAACTTGTTGTTGATAGAGCGTCAAACCGTCATGGAGCCAGGCTGGGAGTTGTCTTAATCTCTCAAGAGGGCCTTGTCATTGAGCAAGCCATCAGATTGGGATTTCCTACATAAAACAACGAGGCTAACTACAAAGCACTTCTTCCTGGACTAAAAAGCACCTAACATTTGGGAGCAACTGACCTGATAGTCTATAGTGACTCAAAACTAATAGCAAAACAAGTGTCAGGAGAGTACAAAGCCAAGGATGGTAGAATGGAAAAATACTTAGCCTTGGTAAGGAGGGAGATCAAAAAGCTCCAAGCCATAAGAGTAGGGTAAATCAATCGAGAAGAAAATAGCAAGGCATATGAATTAGCTGCACTAGCATCTATAGCAAAATACTGATTGAATTCTTTCTGAAACTAAGCATCAAAGAACCAGGAATGGAAAAGGTATTCTGTACTAGTTTGGGGTCATCGTGGATGGATCCAATCATCACCTTCCTAAAAGACAGAACCTTTTTTGCTGAAAAGAATGAAACAAACAAAATCTAAGCTAAATCTGAGCGATTTTGGCTTTCACCAATTAGCGCATTGTACAAAAAGTCCTTCATGGGGCCATACCTGAAATGCGTTGATCCCAACCAGATTGAAGCTTTCTTGTATGAAATTCATGAAGGTGTATGTAGAAGCCACATTGGGGGGGAGATCTTTAGCCTACCGAACTATCTCCCAAGGGTATTGCTGGCCATGCATACAAGCAGATGCTCAAACATATGTATGAAGGTGTGAGAAGTGCCATAAATTTGCTTATCAAATCCATCAGCCGGCTAGAGAAATCTTATCCCTGTCAAGCCCTTGGCCATTTGCTCTGTGGGGGTTGGACATTGTTGGGCCATTGCCAGCTACCCTAGGTAACCGCAAGTTCTTCATCGCAAAGACAAATCACTTTACTAATAGGTAGAAGCTGAGCCCTTAGCATCTATAAAAAAAAAGGATGTAAAGAAGTTCGTCTAGCAGAACATAATAACTCAGTTTGGGATACGAAAGGCATTAATCTTGGATAACGGTATGCAATTCGACAAGAAGCTCTTCAGAGGATTATGTGAGGAGTTAAAAATAAAGCCGTTTGAAATGAACGCTTTGAGGTTGGAAATTATTGTATGTTTTAATTTTTTGAACGGTTTTACGCCAAATTTTACTAAGAAGATTCAACGTGGTTCAACTCCAGAATGCCTTGACGAAGTAGATTTAGCTCAGCAAGAGGAAAAGTTGGTGTTTTGTCCAACTAAGTGGATTCTTTGACAAAGCAGATTTAGCTTGGCAAGAGGGAAAGTTGGTGTTTTGTTCAATTAAGTGAATTCCTAGTTGAAGCAGATTTAGCTCGGTCAAAGGAAAGTTGGTGCTTTGTCCAACAAAGTGAATTCCTTCCGGAAGCAGATTTAGCTTGGTCAAAGGAAACCTTTTGTTTTGTCCAACAAAGTGAATTCCTTTCTGAAAAGCTCAGTCAAAGGAAAGTTTTTGTTTTGTCCAACAAAGTGAATTCTTTTCTGAAGCAGATTTAGCTTGGTCAAAGAAAAGTTTTTGTTTTGTCTAACAAAGTGAATTCCTTCCTAAAGCAGATTTAGCTCGATCAATGGAAAGTTGGTGTTTTTTCTAACTAAGTGAATTCCTTTTCAAAGCAGATTTAGCTCAATCATAGAAAAGTTGGTGTTTTGTCCAGCTATTAAATTCATTGCTAGAGCAGGTCTAGCTTGGCAAGACTTGAGATGGTGATTTGACCAACTACTGGATTCCTTGCCCAGGCAAATTCAGGTCGGCAAGGTAAAGGGTGGAGATTTGTTCAAATTTTGCATACCATAATCGATTTAGCTCAGCATAACAAACAATGTTGTCAAAAACTTTAGAAACAAGAATTGTACAAGACTTACAAAAAAGTTAGATTTCCATTAAATCATACCACGGTTACAAAAGGAGGGGCATTTACCTCGCCTACAGTAAAGAAAAACAAAAACTAGAAAGAAAAACAATTTGTGATCTCCTTGGTCGTGGCATCAACACCAATGGTCAAATTGGGGATACCCTCCATATTTGCTTCAGGCTGCGGAGTGCTGGTACATGCAACTTGAGCAGCCAGTTGCTGCATCGCGCTATCTACCTACTCAGTTGCACGCTCCACTACGGTTTCTACTGGGAGAGGCTCTAGTAGTTTTTTTTTGCATGGCTGCGGAATATACTTCCATGCAGGGATAAATGAAATTGAGAGGGGGATTCCTGAAGAAGTCGCTATACTCTGCCTGACCAAGCTTTTTTGCTGCTACATTCCAACTGAACTACAAGAAAATGTCTTTGGTCACCTCCACTTTGCGAGTATAAATTCTCTCCCCCTCTGCAAAGCCTGCATCTTCAGTATCGTCAACCTTCTCCTTCAGCTCGGCCTCATACCGGTCTTTAAGTTTTTTCAGCTTGGCCAGATATCTCCTTTTCTTATCCTCAATGGCCTTGGCCTTCTCTTCATCTGCCTTGCTCAATTTCTTAGCCGGCTGGTATCTCTCCATGGTCAGGTTGGAAAAAGCATCCTTGAGAGTTACCAGCTCGGCTCTTTTCTCTTTGTTTTCTTGCCTGGCTTCGCGAAGTCTCTTCCTTAGACCAACCATGCATTCGCGGACAACACAGTTCTTATGCACGGCCTGCAAATATCAAACAGGTAAGACTTCAATGCGCAAGCAAAAATTTGAGTAGATGAATAAAGAGATAGACTTATAAGAACCAAAGACTTTGTGCCGATCTGACTGCCTTCAGATCGGTCAGTTGTTGATGCCTCTCTAAGTCAGCTGGCAGGCAGAGGGCCTTAGCCAAGTTGGAATCGAGCTTGTTGTCCTTGTCAGCATAGACGGAATCATTCTCATTGACAACTTGGCCTTTGAACTTCAAGGAAGGAGTCCATGTTAGGAGAAAGGGGGTAGAGGATGAAGGGTTCGCAGCCACAGCAATATTAACTAACTTGGTGGCCTCTGGCTGCTTGGTTGAATGGGGCTCATCCACGTCTTCATCAACTAGTGTTTGCTCAGCCCTAGAAGCCCTGGACCTTTTCCTTGGCCGAGATGAAGCAACAGAAGCCACGGTTGAAGCCAAAGCCAAAATCGTGCTACCATTCAGCGCAGTTTCTTGACCTTTAGACTATGTGTTTGGTGCAGCAGAAGAACTGGACCCAGTAATCAGGGACTTGATAGCTTTTTGCTTGGCCATTTCTTGTTCAGTAGTTAGGGGGATCAATGTAATCTTTGGAATATTTAGGGCTGGTTTTGGAGTTAGTTTGCATAGGAAAACAGAAACTTTGCTCTTGCACAGTGCTTTGCATTGATAGCTTGGTTCGTAGGCGAGTAATTTGTGACAAAACCAGTCTGGATATCTCAACGCGACTCTTATTGCTTCTTGATTAGCTTGGCTATAATTTGTTGCAAGGTGATTATAGTCTGCAAACAAAAAAACTAAGTGTTAGATTGGCAAAGCGTTTCAATATGAAAGATATGACAGAGCTATATTGGCCAACTTGTGCTCCCAAACTTCTTGTTTATATACCAACCTGGTATGTTTGCTTTAGTGTCCTCATAATTACCAGAAACCCATAAAAAGTCATTATTATTCACTTCTATGTTAGTGGTTCCCTCTATAAGTTTTGCTCGGTCATTTCTCACTTTAAGGTATTCATAGAAACCACATTTATTTTTGCTAAGTATGTATTGGTGAAATATCTCAGCTAAACCTAGGTTCAGACCCAAATGTCGGTTTAGCTCGGCTACACTATTGATTATTTTGAACGTGTTGGTTAAGACCTGGATTGGGCACAACCTAATCTGCCTAAGGAACTCACAAATTACGGGTTATACTGGGAAGCAATGCTCTCTATTATTGACACCAAGGTAAAGGGTCACGAATCAAGTCAGCCCCAAGGCTCTGTTTGTGATAGTTGAGCTTTAAGGACCGCTCGAGCGGTCATTTAGTCTCTCGAGCGAAGATTTGTAGCTCTTAGTAGTTTGCTATTTTGTAGGTGAGACCGCTTAAGCGGTGAAGTGGTCGCTCGAGCGTAGAACCCATACTCTCAGTAATTCCACTGTAGCTCTACAAAACTTTTGGAACCTCTTGTTTTTCACTCGAGTGGTAAAAAGGTTGCTCAAGCGATCCCTTCGAAATTGTGATGTCCGCTCGAGCAATGGAAAGTTCGCTCAAGCGGTCAGTCAGGACAACTGACTTAAAAGTCGACCTACGTCATTTCTTTCTCACTTCTTTACAAACTCTCTCTCTCTCTCTCTCTCTCTCTCTCCCACCATTCCGAAACCCTAGCCCCAAATCACTTGATTTCTTAGCATTTTGCTCTAGATTCACCTAAGATCCTTCAAGATAATTGAAGAGCAAGTCAAGTTCAAGCTATTCACTGATTGTTTCACGTTTTGGTTAAGGTTTTGCTTGGATTCTCCACTTTAACTTCTATTTTTGAGGTAGGGGTTTTCTTAATGTGTTATAACTTTAATTTGGAACTCATATGTGGCAATTTCATTAGCTACTCATTTTGTATATATATATATGTGTGTGTGTGTGTGTATTTGTATGTATATATAGATTGTGTTTGCTACCAAATGATCTAGAGAGATATGAGTAATGATTAATGATTATGAATGAAATTATGTTTATCTTTGATGATTATTGTTGTTGGTGAAGAAATTTGACCTCTAATTCATGAAAGAGGGGAAACCCCTAATTTTTTATAAACCCTAGTTTTGAAACTTTTTTTTTAAAAAAAGGGTTTTGTTCAATTGATTCTTGGAACATGAAATTGAGGATAATTGCTTAACTTTGAGGTTGAAATGTATGGTTTGAAATGTCTTTCTACATACACCTTGTGGGCGTGATGATTGTTGAATGAATCATGGTTATTATTGAAAGGTGAAATAGTGAATTTTGCACATTGAAAATCATTTTAAGGGAAAATGCATATTTACAAATTCATGCATCATATGCATTGCTAAATTTCTTTTGTGAATCAATGATTGGTGCAAACAGTGGAAAACTAAAAAGGGGGTAAATAGTCTATGAGTCCGGGTAGTGAGTCAGGTGGTTTCGAGTTATGTATTGTATTTGGTACTCGCGTGGATAGTCAAGGTGCCTAATTACACTGTCTGTACATATCGCCGGATGAATGTGGGAAAATGTTTTTGGGTGTCCACGAGCCCGCCGTTTCTGGAGTCAGCAAATGTGGAAAAACATGGTTTTATGGCCCCGCCATTTCTAGAGTCGGCAAATACAGAAGAGGAAAATGTTTCTGGGTGCCCATCGCCTCGGCATTTCTGAAGTCAACAAATGTGGGACTATTTTGAGTATACAAAATCTATATCTACGTATGTATTTTGAATTTCGGCTCTTACTTGGAATGTCATAGTATATTTACCGTCTCATCGAATTCAGGAAATGTTTACTTACCCTACATATTGCATACTCATGCGTAAGGGCATTCATACATATACATAATAAAAATTATCAAATATTGAATTGCATTATCATGTTTTTTTCAATTAATGCTATAACCTGTTAAGTGCATTACTTACTGAGCTTTTGCTCACCCCAAAACTAACCAATTATGGGAAATGAAGACGAAGTGCCTTCTAAATGAATGTTTTTAGATGAAGAAAACTTTTGGGGTTGTGGAAGCTTGTGTTTGAAATCATAATATGCATATACCAGGGCCAGTTTTGGAGCAATTATGTATAGATGTGAGTTTTGATGTAACACATATCAAACTTTAAGAAAAAGATGAACAATAGTTGATTTTGTTGTGTCCCTCCTTACTTGTTGAACTATTTTACTTTTGGTTTGTAAATGTAATGACATAATGTTGTAAGTTTGGGAAATAGTTCAAAAGGGAATGAATATTGTTAATGTTGTGTCATTATTATTTTGTTTCATTTTAGTTATCGATATTGTATTGGTATTGCCCGGATAAAAAAAGGGGGGGGGGGAACAAGGAGATTCGTTTGTCAGGGCTTTACATTATTCCCTCCTCGACCAACTCGAATTGAACATCATCTGGGATGCTAAATTCTTCACGAAAATAAATCAGCGATGGTTCTTGGTGAGCTTACTCTGAAGCAGTATTTGCCCATAGAGCTTGGTTAAAGATTTGCGTTGGAAATAGCCCGGTGGCTCAATTGTAGAGTGCCACCATATGACAGTGTTGAGGTGTGCCTGGTCAGCCCTAGTTTAGTCTGTAGGTATAGACACCCTATTTTGACTGGCTCTAAGACTTGGACACTTTCTTTTGATTACCTGATAATGAAAATAAGAATATGTTTCCCACAAAATCCTCAGTAAAAAAAAGATAGAATTTGCGCTTTGTTCCCAACCTTAAGCTTGCCTTGGCCAAGTGTTTAAACCTCGTCGGATAACTGGATCGAAGTTGGACTAAACCCAAACACAACGGCAAAATTCTCTCTAGCTGGTCGATGGCCCAAGGACAGTGTAGACTATTTTTATTGTTGGTTCAGGTGAGGCACTTCACAACCCTATTTCTGACCCATTTTTGCACCAAATGCATGTACACTCGGCCTCCATTCCCTAGTGCTTGATCCATTGAAGGTAATGCTCTATTTTTGTCTTTTATTAACTCTATTTGTGCTCTATTAGCTCCATAATCTTCTCAAAATGCTCCATTAGTTATCCACTTTGTCTTCCACCATTGCTCTTCTTACATTGCCTATATAAGGAGAGCTCAAGTCTTGAATTTGGGGAGATGAATTTGAGAGAAGAAGCATAGGGAGAATGTTGAGTTTGAATTAGAGTTTGAGAAAGAAAAGAAAGTTTTGAAAACAAGAGAGTTGTCTTGTCAAAATAGTGAAGTTACCTAGCCTCTAAACATCTCATCTTCCCTTGCAAAAACCACTCAAGAACCAAGTCCTAAAGCTTTGATCAAAGAGAGAGTGATTTTTACCAAGTTAAAGAAGATTAAAGGGTGATCATACACTTGTTGAAAACCATCATTCTACCTCAAATTTCAAGCTCTTGAATTGAGGCTTGAGAACATAATTCACAACCTTGATGGTGATTGAGAGGAAGTTTGGAAATCAAGAAGTTCAATCTTTCTTTGGAAGGTGAATTTTCAATGCTTTTATATTTTTGCAATTTTTATCTTATATTTATTTTCTTGCTTTTGTTTCATGCTGTTTTGTTGTAATCTAACCGGAAGTAGTTAGTTTTCAATTCTTTCATTTTCTTACACTTTCTATCTTATATTCGTTTTCTTGCTTTAGTTTTATATTAGTTTGATTGTAATGTAACCAGGAGTGGTTAGTTGAGCCACCTACATATTCCTTGTTTGTTCTTTTCTCGGTGTTGTAACAAGACAAGTTTTGCCAGGCCAAGTTGGCCAGCCAGCAGGCTAACTTCTTTTGGACGGAACGTAGTAGTCTTCCGGTGTTGGGCGTAACAATTTCCATTGGTCTTCAAGGCGCATGAAGTTTCTATTTTGTTTTCATTTGAGTGTTTTATTTAGGGTTTTTTTTTTTTTTTTTTTTTTGTAAATTTTTCTTCCCCTTTCTCTCATTTGGTTTGTAATTATTTATTCAAGAATTGTAATGATTCCCCACTCCGCTTCTTTCTATCCCATTCTTTACTTGCTTTCCTTATTTGTACATAAGTGTCATATTTTGCTTTTCATCATATCTATGCTTTACATCCATATTTCATACATCTTGATTCGACTAAGTTTGCATATGTGAATTTATTCAATTCCTATGTATGAATATGTGCTCTACCTCATGCTCTTGAGATGATTCACATGTCATATATTAGAAGCCGAATCTTTAGTTGCATCTCATGAGTGAATTGCATTAGGATTTTTGTATGTAAGATCATGCATATTTTGCTAACTTTGTTTTGTAGCTGTTCGCGGGACGTCGGTAAACATGTATGTTTTTATGCTTTAACATCCCGTTTGTGTGTGTTTTTCTTACTATGTTTAGCATCCTACCATGAGGCTATTTGCATACGTGATATAACTGTATGAATTCCGGTGGATGGAGGTTGTGTCGCTTAATTTGGAATGACATTGATATTTTATGTTTGTGAACTCTATCTCTTTGAGTTGTACATCTTCAAAACTCTTTTAAAACAGATGAAATCAAGTTGTTCCAAAATAAATGACATAGTCTATACTTGTTTGCTTCACATAGTAAATTTTATGATTTATTAAATAATCAAAATATGAACATATTAAGTAAATAAAACTCATATCATGGTTTAAAAGAGGCTGATTTTTTGATCGGATGAGCGGGGGTGCTCAATTAATGGCCTCCTCCTCTCATACTTAAGGTTCCGAGCTAAGCATCATTGGTTACCACGAAGAGTAGCCTTGGCACGAGTCGTGGGTTTCCTAATTTTTCCAAAATATTAGGTGGCAATTCTAAGATCTGGTGATGTAGTCCATTTCTAACAAATGTTTGGAAATAAAATGGATTTTCTATAAAAGTTTTCAAATTTAGACTCTCATCTATGTTTCACATTGCACTTGTGAGACTAGATCAAAAAAATCGAGGGTGCGAGCTGTATTCTAAGATCTGGTGATGTAGTCCATTTCTAACAAATGTTTGGAAATAAAATGGATTTTCTATAAAAGTTTTCAAATTTAGACTCTTATCTATGTTTCACATTGCACTTGTGAGACTAGATCCAAAAAATCGAGGGTGCGAACTGTTCAACGTGTGCGGGTACCCCTCGGGCATGTTACCGTGTTTGTCGACTTTGCTGGGGATATTAAGAAACTTTGACTCGAATTCCATGACATGAATTTTATTTTCAATTATGTGTTCATTGCATTGCATGCATTGGTGCACTTAAAGTCCCTGTGTTGCCAGATACTAGTGGGAACACAGGCAAGCTTTTTTTGACATTATACCTATCTCCACATTGCTTCTGAGACCTTGTGTTAATACTTTTTAAGATCTGTCAAAAAGGTAGATCGGCTATCTAAGGTTATCATACTTCGAAGAGAGGCTATATTGACTCTTCCGACTTCCTGGGATCTTAACTGGATATTAACTAAGGGGTTCTTTGGTGACATTACCTTGACTTCAACCCCTAGAGTAGAGCTGACCTTGTACATATAGTGAACCATAGTACCTTTCAAAATTAGGATATGATGCTCACTCATTCTAGGATGTATGATACCGCTTGTTTGAATAGTGAAACCCTAGATCATTTCAAAGCTAGGACAGGATAACCTTCTCTTTGATAACCTCATTTGTTCTCTTTCATGCTATATGCAATGTGGAATGTATGAGATCTATACAAGGATTCTCAGATTCAGATGAGTGATTCAGACATTTCAGTTTATGGGGTTAAGTTTAATTTTTCAGTATGATTTACTAGCAATCAGTTGGGCTAGCATGCTATTGAAGTTTTGATCGAGGGTTCTGTTTTATTTTTGCAAGGTAGTATGGCGCCATAGCTTCAGAATGATCTAATATCCCCAAGTTCTATGGACTCATGTTGATAGACTCTGCAAGACTACAGATTTGGTTCAAGAACAGCCAGTATTAGTTTCTTTACCACCAGCTACACGAAGAAGAAGAGCAAAAATCTTATCAACTATCTAAAGTACCCCTTCTTCACCAGCTAGATCATTATTGCTTAATTTATCAGAATTAATGATGGCTCAGGTTCCAAAAAATATAGTGACCTATGGTTGGCCCTTCAACGAAGTATAGATGTTATTGCTAATACAATTGCCACCCATGATGATGCTCTTGCTGAATTGTGATGCCTATCTGAGGCATCTGCTACTCAACTACCTCCTGTGACTTATCCAATCCCACCAACACCAACTAAGGAATTTCCTAAACCCAACTTACCAAAAGACCCGAGGGTTCCCTTGCAATCATCGGGAGAACCTTTTCCCCCTTCACAACTAATGGGATGGCTCTTTTCCCTGGAGATAAATGAGTTTGATCCGATTGTTCTAAAACTAGCCAAGTTGGAAAAACTGTTTAAAAGGTTGCAAGGAATCAACTCTATCACAGACATCGAAGATGGGTATATAGAAACAGTTGTAAATTTTCCCGAATGATTTAAGATGCCACATATTGATAGATTCGATGGATTAGTGACCCCATGGTGCATATCCGCCTATTTTCTGATATTCTGAAGCCTATGGGTCTGACTTGTCTGCAAAAGCTATCTTTATTTGGACGAACTCTATTAGGAGTGGCTGCCATCTGGTATGCTAAGCTAGAAGACTCGGTGAAACAGAGTTGGAAAGAATTAGATGAAATATGCATACAACACTCAAATCGAAGTGGCCACCCAAGAGTTAGAAATGACTCGTCAGGAACCAAACGAAGGTTTTGTAGCCTTCATTACCAGGTAGAAGGCCAAGGCGGCAACGATGACTAACAGACCACCTGAGAAAGATCAAATCCGGATGGTAGTAAGAAATCTGCATGGAAAAATGTTGCATAAAATGATAGTCCTTCCACTTTTCACTTTCAAATAGCTACATGAAATGAAGGTCCAGATAGAAGATGCAATTAAAGAGGGAATCATTGTCAAAGACAAAGAACCTGCACAGAAAACTTTTGAACCCTTCGGTGTGACTGCACCAAACTGAGAAAGGCCAAGGTGAAGTCACGTTATAAAGTTTTGATGGCGGGATATTCATGCAATTGGCGTAGACTTGACATTTGTGGCACCTCCTAACAAAGTTGATACAATCACTCTCCATGGTTATCCAGTAGTGTCCTTGTCTAAGGATCTTTCTGGCCAATATTATACCACTCATATGGGCTCCACACTCTCCTCCATGAATGGCTTCCATGATATGTTTTGCCTCTTTTTCCTCTACACATAGGTTGTGCATTCCCAAATGCCTCCTTTTGTACAGCTTATCTCCGCAGATGATGAACTGAGCAGCCAGATACTGTATCCTCTTTTGTCATTGGCATTTTTCCCTTGAGGGATATATACTGCTTTTCAAAAAGTTCCAAATATCAAAATACCAGGGGTTTTCATCTTGAACCTCTTTTGTTGCAGCTACCATTTCATATGCGGATGTATATCTTTGTTCTATTAAGATTAGGCGCATCTTAACCCTGACCGGTATATCTATCATTGAGGCCAAGGTTGCCAACACATTAGCAAATCCATTGTTTTCTCTCACCAGGTGTGTAAATATCATTCTTTCGAACCTCGAGATTAACATGTCCAAGGTCTGATGATAGACTTTCATTTTCTCCTCTTTAACCTTTTAGTCTCCATTGGCTTAAGAGACGACCAAGTTTAAATCCCTAATCACACGCATCAGTTCGTTTTGGTTTCCATGGACTATTTTACCAAGTGAGTTAAAAGCACAATCATTTTCAGTGTTAAAAGCATCACATGTGGCCAAATTCATCAGGAATAATATCATTTGCAGATTTTGGGGTGCCAAATGAAGTAATCTTAGACAATGGCTTAAACTTTAGAGGAGAAGTGATAGTTTTACTTGAGAAATATAATGTGGCATTTCACAAGTCATCAATATACATACCACAAACTAATGGTGCCATTGAAACTTCAACTAAGAACATTAAAGACCATTCTGCGTAAGATGGTGGAAACTTACAGAGATTGGCCAGACAAATTGCCTTTTGCACTTTGGAGATACAGGACATCAATCCGAACGTCTATAGGGGAAACCCTGTACTTTTTAGTATATGGAATGGAGGTTGTTTTGCTGATTCAGATAGAAGTGCCTTCGTTGAGGATTATGGCTGAATGTTAAAAGCAGAAGCTGATGCTATTTCATGAGCGAAGATTGAAGGCGTTATACCACATTCAGGGGTATCAATGCAGGATTGCCTGATCATTCAATAAAAAGGTCAAATCTAGGAAAAGAAGGAGACTTAGTGTTGAAGGACAATCGAGTTCCTATCCACAACCCTAGAGGCAAGTTAAGACCCAATTGGACATATCCCTACATCATCAAATCAATTTGGTCAGGAAGAGTACTCATTCTCATAGATTTGGATGGTTTGGAGTTCTCACAACCAATCAATATAGACAAGCTAAAGAAGTACTATCCTTGAGAGGCTCGCTGAGCTGAAAACCCGAAATGGCGACCCAAGCAAAAGTTAGAGCATGAAAAAATTTAAAAAAATGTTAAAAAAAAAAAAAACAAACAAAATGAAAAAAAATGGAAAATGAAAACATGAAAATAGAAAAGAAATTTTTTTTAAAAAAAAAAAAGTGAAAAAAAAGCTCTCAAGGTCGAAAACCAGGAATGGTGACTTTGACAAAAGTTAGAGTACAAAATGAGAGTGTTAATACCCAATTGAACTTTAGTCGAAACTACATAAGGCCTAATTCTTATCTTTGGGATACATAGGCAGCTTCATCCTGAAGTTTGGCCCCAATCATTTTCAACTCACTCATCCCGTCCATGTTTGATTGGTGTATCTTTATTCGACTTGGCTGTCCTATCCATGTGTGATTGGTTCATCCCTCTTCAACTCAAGTGTCCTATTTCTCCTTCATGACAAGTTTAGTTGCGAGACAGATTCAGTTGTATCTCAAGGGTTGATTTCATGTTGATCGCATAGTGGCCATTTGAGAAAATAGATTTTGAGGACTTTTAATGAAGTTAACTGATTTTCTAAAACATTACTCTATTTTTGCAAAACCCAGACCATTCTTTGGACCAAAAAGGGAAAATTTTTAGTGCTCACAGCTTGACTTACATGATTTCAAAACAGAGAAGTGGAACAAGCATGCTAATCAAACTCACATGTTGATCAAAATCTTTTTAGTAAAAAACCAAAAGAGAAAAAGAAAAAGAAAAAAAAGTTAAAGCGATGAACTAGGGGCACATTCAAGTTAGATTTTTTGTCTTTTCCCCACACTCTTGAGTCCTCATCACAAAGGTCACATTAACTTGTACTTTTTCTTTAAGTCGACCACTCACCGAAAAATGCATAGTAGCTGTCTCTGGCGATGTCCTTCAGTCGGGTGGTTGACCGGTGATGTTTTGTTTTGTGTCCATTTTATTCTAACAAGCATAAATGGGTGTGTTTGGTATGGTGTTTGCTTTGTTTGCTTTTCATTGAGTTATATTTTTTATTTTGCTCAGTTGTAGGCTCAATATTTAGTTCAGAACTCATTGAAATGCAACCATTCTCAATTTCAAACGTCAAGCCAAAGTGTTGTGCCATTCATGCCATTCGGATTTGCAAAACAGAACTCTTTTTATTAAATGTCAGGAATCAATCCCTGATCAAAGTTGTACAAAAGAGAGTTGAAGCTATAATTGCCCACTCCCAAGTAAAACTACAAAATACAAAAACAATACAAAAAAAAAACCTAGAGAATACAAGCATTGTTCTCGGTTTCCAATGACTTGTGTTTCCGACGGCAAAGGTTACAGGCTGACGCTTTAGTTTCACTACCCATTTCCATTGTCGGTTGCCTCGTTTCGTCATTACTCTTGAGAAACCCTTGAAGACTCTACCTAAGCATTGGCAGGGCTTCCAAAAGAGATTTTTCCTAGCTGACCGTCAAATGAAGAGCACCAAGGAGCTACGAATCGGGCCATGGAGGTCCCCTGTCATTTCAGCTTTGGTTTTTGCTTTTTCAAATTGCCGATCTCTTCTCGAGCATCCTTGTACATACGCTTGCATTTAATTGATATACTTCACTTGTCCTACCCTACAGCCAACGGGGCAAATTGGAGATCGCAGTCTCTACACAGGACTTCAATGTGTAATGGTTGGCATCGATGTTAGATTGCATTGCCATTAGTTGCTCGACTGACAGTGTAGGAAAACTAAAAACAGGGGCGGGGGCAAGGACAAGGGCACTCTTTCAAGGCTTAGAGGAATTGGTGTCAGCAATATCTATCAGGGAATCATTAAAGTTTGGGAAAAGGGAAATAGTACGGCGGGAAGAGGCCATGTCAGAAGAGAGTAATGCCAAACAGAGAGTTCACAGAGTAATAACAGAGAGATTTTTTGCAGTTCGATTTTCTACTCTGCCGCTCCCTCATAGTTTGTCTTTAAGAAAATAAAGGAGAAGATGACTGATAAGAAGAAGACAAAAGGGAGGAGGCTGAGGCAATCAGGGTCGGTCCAGTTGTTGTCGGTCAGGCGCCACAATTGTTGAAATCGCGCACTAGACATAGCGCTTGAAAGAGACGAATGAGAGGGAGAGAGAGAAAAATAGGAGAGAGAGAGAGAGTGTGTGATATATATGTAATTTGTATATATGTATGTAGTTTATATACATATATGTATCCGTATATGAGTATAGTTTGTGTGTATGATTGTGTATACATGAATATATATATATATGTATATATCTATGTATACATGCAAAATAACATATATGTGTATGTATTTTGTATATGGTTCGTATGTATATATATATGGCATGTACATATATGTATTTTGATATGTATATGATATGTATATGTATGGTGTATGTGTATATATATATATCGATGTATGTATGTATATAGTGTCTACATAACATGAAAAAAAAAAAAAAAGTGAAAAAGAAAAATTACAACATAATTTCAAAAAAGAAGAAAAGAAAATGAAAAATAAATTTGTTCATCAATCAACTACGGATAAAACCTTCTTCATCTCTGTATGAAATACGGTTAGGTATGCCTGTTGGTTACACCACCTTTCCTCCTTTCGTGTGAAACATGTTAGGAAGTTAAAAACCTTCCTCCATTCCATATGAAATACGGTTAGGTACGCATGTTGGTCACACCATCCTTCCTCCTCTCGCTCCTTTCATGTGAAACTCGTTAGGATTTCAAGATTACCCAGTTAAAATCTTCCCTCTCTCTGTATGAAATAAGGTTAGATATGCCTGTTGGTTACACCATATTTCCTCTTTTCGCATAAAACGTGTTAGGATTTCGAGATTACCTAGATAAAACCTTCCCTATCTCTGTATGAAATACAATTAGGTAAGCCTGTTCGTTACTTCACAATTCCTCCTCTTGCATGAGACGGGTTTGGATTTTGAGTTCTCTTTTTCTCCTCCCACGTGAGATGCGTTTGGATTCCAAGTTCATTATTCCTCTTATCGCGTTTGGAATTCAAGTTCAATATTCCTCCTCTTGCGTGAGACGCGTTTGGATTTCGAGTTCACTATTCCTCCTATCGCGTGAGACGCATTTGGGTTTCGCGTTCACCTTTCCCCTCTATCATTTGTGTTATGGCACATTTATATGCGTTGTACCCCCTCTATCATTTGTGTTGTGGTACATTTGTATGCAATGCACCTCCTATTATGCTTCATATCATTTACACGAGGCTTGTCTCTTATGTTTCTATTTTCAAAACTTTATCATCATTCCATTGCATTGCAATACATAATCATGAGTTTTCACAATAGGCTACGTAAAGTGTGTAAGTCTAACTTTCAAATTGCATTTTAAGCATATCATTTGTGCCCTTGAACTACGCTGGTTTGATTCCGAGTTCACTATTCCCCAAAAACGGTGCCAAAATTTGGTGGGTCGTTTATCACACCAAAAATAAACACTAAATTATACCAAATTCCTTAGAATAATGGTAAGTCTAGGTATCGATCCACAGGGACAAACGGAAAATTAAACTGATTTAATTGTTCAATTCTTAAATTAATTTTCATCGAAGAGATGATTGATTCATACACTAATCTAATAATAAATAAAATAAACTAAGAGATTAAACCATCAATTAAAAATGAAATTGGGATTACTGGTTGTTAGAAAAACCTAAGGTAATGAATTCACCACTAGTTACATAAATAAGGTTTCAATTTAATACTTAATTATGTTACATTTCGAACTAAATATTACTTCACAACTAGAAGCTCGAAGCATTTATCAAGAGAATTAACACGTTCAATATATAGGCACGAACCATCTCAAGTAGTATGAGTTGTTCTCTCTAAACTAGGGTAGCAACACGACTCATCCCTCATAGTATGGCTTATCTTATACCTTGAACATGAAAGAATAGAAAACCATTATATGGACAACATTCAACAGTCACAAAAAGCAGAACACTTGAAGAAATAATGAAAAATTATATTTGAAAATTTCTTGAGAACCATACAATTGTTCAAACCATTACATAAAAGAAAACTAAGAAGAAAACCTATTTACTTGGGTAGGGTTTCATCAAAACCTTAGAAATAGGAGCCTAGCCACTCATGGAGGCGTGGGAAGAAGTAGAAGAAGAAGAAGCCTCCATGAAAATTGTCCTTGAAGCTTGATAAATCCCTTTCCAAACCCTAGCCCCTCATTTTCCCGTAAATATTTTTGAACCCCTAGAGCAACCTCTTTTCTTCATTTTTATTCCCAACGAAACAGACTAAATTTACGTGCATGCAACCCTAGGTGGGCTGCTCGAGCGCCCATAATTTTCGCTCGAGCGGTGATGGGCCGCACATGCAATGGAGCCTGGCCGCATGTGCGGTGAGGTGGCAAGCCGAGAATTTTTATTACTTGCATGAAGAATCTACTTTTGCGCCACTTTTTGCTTGAATTTGCATATTACCTGCCAAATCTGTACAAGTGCACAAAACACATCATCTCCACCAAATAAACAAAATTCAAAGACTATAAATGTAACTTAAGCGGCCTTGATGTGGTACCTTTCGGCCTACATCGATACGCCTATTGGTTACACTACATTTCCTCATTTTGCATGAAACGCTTTAGGATTTCAAGATTACCTAGATAAAACCTTCCTCATCTCCGTATGAAATACAATTAGGTACGCTTGTTCGTTACTTCACTATTCCTCCTCTTAAGTGAGACGCGTTTGAATTTCGAGTTCTCTTTTTCTCCTCTCGCGTGAGATGCATTTGGATTCTGAGTTCACTATTCCTCCTCTAGCGTAAGACGCGGTTAGATGAGTTCATTTTTTCTCCTCTCGCATGACATGCGTTTGGATTTCAAATTCACTATTCCTCCTTTGGCATGAGACACGTTTAGGTTTCGAGTTCACCTTTCCCCTCTATCATTTGCGTTATGGCACATTTATATGCACTACACCTCCTATCATTTGTGTTGTGGCACATTTGTATGCGATGCACCTCTTATTATGCTTCATATCATTTACATGAGGCTTGCCACTTATGTTGCCATCTTCATAACTTTATCATCATTCCATTGTATTGCATTACATAATTATGAGTTTTCACAATAGGCTACATGAAGCGTGTAAGTCCAACTTTGAAATTGTATTTTGAGCATATCATTTGCATTTTGCCTTTGAACTACGCTATTTGATTTCTTGCAAAGGGATACGTAGGCAACCCTCGGATTCAACCAACTGTATTTGCATCTTATTGTTTGCCCATGTTTGTTTGTCGAAGTCTTATGGCCTTGTCAAAAGGGTCGTCTGTGAAAGAGGGGCAACTATAGACACCCTATTTTGACCAGTCCTAAGACTTGGACACTTTGTTTTGATTATCTGATGATGAAAATAAGAATGCGTTTCCCACAAAATCCTCAGTAAAAAAGATGGAATTTGAGCTTTGTTCCCAACCCTAAGCATGCGTTGGCCAAGTGTTTAAGCCTCGTCAGACAACTGGAGCGAAGCTGGACTAGGCCAAAGCAAAATCGCAAAATTCTCTCTAGCCGGTCATTTGGTCGGCCGACTTCCCAAGGACAGTGAAGTCCCTTTTTTTTGGCTCAGGTGGGGCACTTCATAACCCCATTTTTATAACCCATTTTTGCACCAAATGCACGTATACTCAGCCTTTATTGTCTTCCATTAACTCCATTTGTGCTCTATTACCTCCATTATCTTCCCTAAATGCTCCATTAGTTCTCCACTTTGTCTTCTACCATTGCTCCACTTGCATTGCCTATATAAGGAGAGCTCAAGTCTTGAATTTGGGGAGATGAATTTGAGAGAGGAAGTGTAGAGAGAATGTTGAGTTTGAATTAGAGTTTGAGAAAGAAAAAAAGTTTTGAAAACAAGAGAGTTGTCTTGTCAAAATAGTGAAGTTACCTAGCCTATATACATATCATATTCCCTTGCAAAAACCACTCAAGAACCAAGTCCTAAAGCTTTGATCAAAGAGAGAGTGATTCTTGCCAAGTTAAAGAAGATTAAAGGGTAATCATACACTTGTTCAAAGCCATCATTCTAGCTCAAATACCAAGCTCTTGAATTGAGGCTTGAGAACAAAATTCACAACCTTGAGAGTGATCAAGAAGAAGTTTGGAAATTAAGATGTTCAATCTTTCTTTGGAAAATGAATTTTCAATTCTTTCATTTTCTTGCTTTCGTTTCATGTTGTTTTGTTGTAATCTAACTGGAAGTGGTTAGTTTTCAATTCTTTCATTTTTTTACACTTTGTATCTTATATTCATTTTCTTGCTTTAATTTCACATTAGTTTTATTATAACCTAACTGGGAATGGTTAGTTGAACCATCTACATATTCGTTGTTTGTTCTTTTCTTGATGTTGCAACAAGACAGGTTTTGCCAAGCCTAGTTAGCCGGCCGACCCATTTGACTGGTCGGCTAACTTCTTTTGGAGAGAACAAAGTAGTCTTCTGGTGTTGGCCATAACAATTTTCAGTGATCTTCAAGGCGCATGAAGTTTCTATCTTGTTTTCATTTGAGTGTTTTGTGAGGTTTTTTATTTTTATTGTAATATTTTCTCTCTCTCTCTCTCTCTCTCTCTCATTTGGTTTGTAATTATTTATTCAAGTATTGCAATAATTCCTCACCCCGCTTCTTTCTATCCCGTTCTTCACTTGCTTTTCTTATTTGTACATAAGTGTCATATTTTGCTTTGCGTCATATTTTGCTTTTCATCCATGTTTCATGCATCCTGATTCGGCTAAGTTTGCACTTGCGGTTTATTCAATTCCTATGTGTGATTATGTGCGATACCTCATGTTCTTGAGATGATTCACATATCATATATTAGAAGCCAAATGTTTAGTTGCATCTCATGAGTGAATTGCATTAGGATTTTGGTATGTAACATCATACATATTTTGCTAACTTTGTTTTGTAACTATTCACGGGCGTCGGTAAACATGTATGTTTTTATGCTTTAGCATTCCGCTTGTGTGTATTTTTTTTTTACTATATTTAGCATCCTACCATGAGGCTATTCACTTACGTTATATAATTGTATGAATGCCAGTGGATGGAGGTTGTGTCACTTATTTGGAATGATATCTATGTTTCATGTTTGTGAACTCAATCTCTTTGAGTTGTTGGAATGATATTTATGTTTCATGTTTGTGAACTCAATTTCTTTGAGTTGTACATCTTCAAAACTCTTTCAAAACACATGAAATCAAGTTGTTCCAAAATGAATGACATAGTCTATACTTGTTTGTTTCACATAGTAAATGTTAGGATTTATTAAATAATAAGAATATAAGCATATAAGGTAAATAAAACTGATATCATGGTTATAGACACCCCATTTTTGACCGCCCTTAAGACTTGAGCACCTCACGTTGAACACTCGATGATGAAATGTTACGTTGTACAATCGTTCAATTTGTTCAGCAAACGACTTCGGTTTCTGAACTTCAGAGCCTAAACCATGCACCCCCTTTGGACCAAAACCTATTTTTTTCTAGCCTGACCCCCCAGAGGCCTGCTGGCCAACAATTGGTCGGCATACCATTTTTGGTTGGCCGGTCGCCCTCTTCATGGTCAGTCGGCCATGTTTCTCGGCAGGCAGATATTTTACAGCTAGCTGTCCCTCCATGTGCATGCCTTGCACTAGCTGGCTTATTATAGATATTTCAGACATAAGAAGGCTTTCTTCTATAAATACTTGACCATCCCTCATGGTTTTGGGTTAGAAAATATTTTAAGAGCCAAAACTTGTTCAACACACTACCCCTCTCTCTTGCAAATATACATACACTCTCCATACACTTCCTAAACCAAAAACTTGAGGCCTCTTCTTGAGATTCTTGACCCTAAATTTCAGCTCTTGGGAGTGTTTGCCTTATGATTAGCTTAACCAAGAGTATCTCCTCTTTAAGAGGTATAACCTTTGCCATCTTTTTCCTTGTTTACACTACACTACTCTTCTCTTCTCTTTTTTTGTTGTTTATACACTGTTTTGAATTGGTTTTAAGTGCTGAAACTTATGATTTAAAAACTAACAAATGTGGAGGGGTTAACCACCCTTTCTTGAACCTTATCCCAAAGCTTATATCCTTGTTCTTCCCACTTGTTTCTTTACTCTTAGCTACTATTTTTCAAAGTTTATTTTAGCTTAGAAATGTGGTTTTGAGTCACCAAAAAAGAGGAGGGCTTAGCCATCCTTCCTTAGGCTTGTTGATTGTTTGAAACCTCTTGGTCTTAGCCTCTTTTTTTCCTCACTCTTTCCACTTCGAAAACTCAATTTTTAGCACTATTTTAGGGCTGTTTCACTACTATTTTGTGTGTTCAAATATGCTTTAAATATTGTAGATGTGTTGTTGTAAGTCCTCATAGGTGTAGCATTCAATCCATTTGAGTTGATAGCCTTTTCTTACATTTTTTTTAGCTTTCATACATGTTCATACACTTGTAATCACCTTTGCATAATCATCTCTGCAACCTCCCTCCATTCTTTGTTATTTTTGGTTAAAGAGTTGTGTTTAACAAAAGGTTGTTGTTCAAGCATAAGAAAGAGACTTTCCATGCTTAATGGTTTAATCTCTTCGGAGGTTCATTACCAAGGCATTACATCTCTCTTATGCTAAGCACAATTTCTTGTTTGTCATTTCTCTTTATCACTGGTGCATTTACTTTGAAGGAACTAACTTTCTAGTTAGACCCTTTGAAATCACCAAGGAAAGTGTCATTATAGCTTGTTATACTTAGAGTCATTATCGCTCATTATGGGTTTGGTTAGTCATTATTACTTTCTTTGAGTTTGACTTAGAATTCATTATCGCTTGTAAATGAGTTTGCCTCTTCCTTTGTAATTTCTCCCGTAGAAAAAGGCAAAGACTCATTTCTTAGGTTAAGTCAATGCTTGATATTCTTTATTGCTTTTGGACTTAGTGGATGTAACAATCACTTTTGGACAAAAATGAACAAAAGATAAGAAATGGAAAGGTAATGTAAAAAAGAGTTAATAAAATTGGGTGAAAAAGGTAATAAAATTGAATTGGGTTCAATCGGACGTTACATTGAACCTATTGCATCTCGAATCATTACATACTCTTAGTGATGTTCAATGATTCAAGAATGTAACTCCATCATAGGGAAGAGGTGTTGTTGGTCTTTCATTTCCCTTTATTAAGCTTTTGTTCTATCAGTTCATAGATCATCACGCAACAAATTTGTGACGATTAATGATTTATGAATCGAATCTACTCCTTCCATGATCATCTTCATGATAGAGAGAGGCAGAAAGGACAAATATCCCTTGGAAATACTCTGTTTTTGCTCTGTTTCGATTCTATGGTAGTAGGGCAGAACCCAAAAATAGTGGCCGGTCAACCACCTTTCTGTCTGGCCGACCACTTCTCAAGGCCAGCCGGCCACAATTGTTTATGCAAGTAATGTCATTTTTGTGGCAGAACAAAGCAGAAGCTGATGCAAAAAAAAAAAAAAAAAAAAAAAAAAAAAAAAAAAAAAAAAGAATAATTTTCTGGCTGCAAACAGAATAAATTCTGGCAACAAAATAGAGAGGTTTCTAGGAGGATGTTCTCGTTTGTGCGCGTTCAACTTTTTTCTTCGTGTAGTCTTTTAAATTAATGCTTTAACAGTAGTTTGTTGTACTTAATTGTTAGTTTCATTCGAATTTGTAATAGCTTGTTAATTTAGTTAATTTATTTAGTATTTGTAATAATTAGTTTAATATTCGGATATTCATTCGGACCCTATTGTGCGAGGGCAAATTGTAAACACTTGTAATATCTATATGTCTTCCAACCCCCATTTCTTTCTCCCTTTTATTTATATATGCTTACTGTGGTAGCATCATACTTTTCGTTCCATATCATTGTCATGCTTAAATATCCATTTTTGCATGCATCATTCTAAACATTGTTGTCATTTCCTACTTACTTGAATACATGCACTACCATATGCCTTGAATTAATCCATATGTCATGTTAAGAAGCTGAATCCGCTGGTTGCATTTTGTCTGTGTTGCATTAGTTACTTGCATATTAGATCATGCATTTTTCTAACTATTTTCTTCTATTTTGGCTTGTCTCAGTTGAGTACTAGGTAAGCATTTTTTATTTTAGAATATTGCATGTGTGTTTGTGTCGCCATATCAAGCATACTTCTATGAGGTTAAGTGCTTATTTGATATACCTATTTAGGTGCCTGTGGATGAAGGCTAATTTGCTTAAGTTAGGATGGTTTTGATTAATGTATATATGAGCTCGTTCTCTCAAGTGGCACATATTCAAAATTCTTTTCGAACCAACATGAAATCAAAACATTCCAAAGTGAGTGAAATAGTCGATACTTGTGTGCCTCATATAGTAAGTTATCATAATAATCGGAACAAGAGTATATAATATTGATAAGAATCACATCATGATTAGTAGAGGCCGATCTTTGATTTGGTGAGTGGGGTGCTCAATTCATTACCTTCCCCTCTTATACCTAAGTTCCCGAATCGAGACAACTTTGGTTCTGATAGACAAGTGGCCTCTGGCACGAGTCACGGGCTTTCTAAATTTCCCAAAAATATTTAGGTGGCGACTTTGAAATCTGTCAATGCAATCCATTTTTGGCATCTCTGATGATAAATGAATTTTCTACGATTTGCTGGATTTGGACTCTCATTTGTTGTTGTTGTTTTTTTTTTTTTTTTTCTATTTCACATTGCACTTGTGAAACCAGATTCAGAATCGCGAGAGTCCAAGTTGTAGGGCTATCGTATCCGATGAGGCTAAACCCCTCCGAGGAGCACGAAAAACCAGCTACAGTTTCCGGCAACTCCGCTAGAGATATTAGAGAACTTGACTCGAACTTCATGATGTGAAATTTTATCTACACTTATATGTTCTTTACATTGCATTTGCATTGGTGCTCTTAAGTCATTGTGTTTTCCATCTGCTATTCCTGGATGGCCTGCCGAAGGCCTGCCTAAAAAGCTTGCCGAAAGGTTAGCCAGTTGTGGGCTCTGCCATGTTGGAAACACAACCCTTGGATCTGGATTATCGCTGTACCGCTTGATCATCCTTTCACTTCTCGGTGATTAGCGTGAGAGAATATTAGGTAATCTTGTCGAGGTACCCCTTTTGACCATTCGGCCTAGCTGCATATAGTAAGCCATAGTGACTGGTCCAACATAAGACAGGATGATCACCCATATGAGGGATTTTGTTAAACTACTTACTTAAAGTAGTAAAACCCTAGATCATGTCAAATTTAGGACAGGGTAACCCTACTCCCTCATAAGGGTGTTTTGGCTTTGTTTACCTAGTATGTGCTTTACAGTGAAACTATACAGGAATGCTTCATGTCTATGGTACAGTTAATATTAGCTTGTGGGGGCAGAATTCAGTGGGAAATATAGTCTTTCAGCTGTGATCATATCTGTCACCAATTCGGCCGAAGTACTGCCTGATTTTTTATTATTTTTTTCTTTTTTGTATTTTTTTTGCTAGGTAGTCTTGCAATCATAGCTTCAGAAAAACCTAATATCCCCTAAGTTTTGTGGACTTGCTTTGGTAGGCTTTGCAAAATTCGAGATCTAGTTTACGGTTAACCAGCATTAGTCTCACTTCCACTAGTTGTTTGGAGTAGAAGAATAAGTAAGATTTCGCCAGCACAGAGTACTCAGCAGTCACGTATCTGTTCTCACCAACTCAGCTCACCAATAGCTAACTCTCCTAGACACGCAATGGCACACAATAGTCCAGAGGAGGTTGCTACTATGATGGCATCTTTTCAAAGAACCATGGATACACTGAATCAAAGAATTACCGCTCAGGATGAAACAATTGCTGAAATGCGACACCCAACTGGGATATCGGTATCTACTGTACATCCAGTTCCGGTTGCCCAGTCGAATCCTGATTCACCTCACCAGTTGAAAACCCACAAATCCCGAATGCCCAAGAGATGTTAGAACAAGCTCAAGCTTTCAAACCTCTAGCACAGCCCCACGCGGGACCTCTTCCTTTTGACATCAACGATATCGATCCGGCTATGATAAAAATTGCCAGACTAGAAAAGGCACTCAAGAAATCTCAAGGCTTCAACTCCATCCTAGATATTGAAAACGGTTATATCGAGGTCTCTGTAAGATTGCTGAAAAAGTTCAAGATGCCTCACATCGATAGATTTGATGGTAGCAGAGATCCTATTGTTCATGTTCATCACTTCTCGGATGTTCTGAAACCAATGGGCCTGACTCGGGCTCAGAAACTGTCATTATTTTGAAGAACTTTATCAAACATGGTAGCTATCTGGTATGCCAAACTGTAGGACTTGACTAAACGAATCTAGGAAGAACTATCTACAGGATTTTTTAATCAATATTCCTACAATACTTAGATAGAAGTAACGATCAACGAGCATGAAGCGACCACTCATAATCCCAAGGAACCCTTCATTGATTTTGTTACAAGATAGAGGGCAAAGGCAGCCAGAATGATAAACAGGCCCTCAGAAAGGGAACAAGTCCGGTTAGTAGTTCAAAACCTCGAACAGGACATGTTACGAAGGATGATAGTTGTTCCACTATCTACGTTTGCTACGTTGCATGAGTTAGAGGATTAAATTGAGAGCGCGTTTAAAAAAGGCATCATCCAGAGAACAAGTGAGCTGGTAAAGAGGCCGTTTACCAAGAGTACCAATGCTAGCAATAGCACTATTCCTAGGCCTATAGAGATCAGTACCATCACCACAACAGCTAAGATAGCCCATCCCTTCGCTGATGTAACCTTACAACCCACCCATCCAACCTAAAACCAATATAGAACCTTTACTCCCCTTTACATGAGCCCAGCTCGTGCTCTTAAACTTCCAATGGAAAAAGGGCACCTTAAGCCCCTTAATCCTCGACCTCTCCCTAACCCACTCCCAACTAAACACGATCCCACCAAATACTGCATTTTCCACCAACAGCACGGTTACCCCACTGATCGTTACTATCACCTTCATCATGAGATCTAGGATCTCATTGACAATAGAATCATAGCTCCACCCTCAAAGCCAAATGTGACCACCAACCTACTCCCTGTCCACAACCAAGTCCCCCTTATCTAGAAATATCAACCTTATTCATACACTACCGCCCACCTTTAACCCCAGCATATATATCACACCATTCCATTTGCCTAAGCCTGAGGTGATTATTCCTGAAAGCACAGATTTGTGCATGACGAATATAACACCCAAAACCCAATCAAAGTTAGAGGTGGCAGAAGTAGAAGAGAAGAGGAATTCACCAGAAGAAGAGATATCTGACGCCCAAGTGGTAGAGAAAGGGCCCTCACCCATGGAAGAGTATGACCCTAGTCAGTATATTGTGGCTTCTGACTAACCAAAGCCTGTAATCATGCTACCAAACTCATTCAACATCAATGTCATTGAGATAATGGGCCTGGGCAAAGTCTAAATGACTAGCCTGAACAAGGTCTTGATGACCTAGCAGAACTAGAAGAGGACTTAGAGAACCTCTATTTCTTTAAGAAAGACGATGTGGGTAGTGTTAAAATTGGGTGGTGGGATCCAAGTCAACCTAGATCTAGCCATGGGTGGTTGAGTAGCGAAGAGGAATCCAATACAGAAGAGCAGACGAAGAAGAATCCAAAAGGAGAAGAAATTAATGAGAATGGCAAAGTTGAGGCCATGCCTATGACTGAGAATAAGCGAGTGTTAGAACAGTTCCAACAAGAGAAAATAGAGGAAATACAAAGGAAAATAGCCCAGGAGCAGGAGAAAGAGAAGAGAAGGGATGATGTCAAGTCAAAGACGAATGATGTCCAAACTACAGAAAAAGCCTGGATGGGAATTCAGTGACAAGGAAAGGATGCCAAAGAAACTTAGACAGTATTGAGAGACAGAGATTGAATCAGCCACAGAGGAAAAGTGGCACACTGACGATGGACGCAATGTGAATATGATCCAGGTGGAACCTAATAATGGCCTAGCAATGACTGCAGGAGAATGGTGGGAGGACAGTGATCTGAACATCGTATACACTGATAAGGGGTGGAAAGTTGGTACCCCAGACAATACATGGTACACAGATAAGGTTAACCACATGACTAGAAGTGGTCGTAATGTCAAACACACATTCCTAGATCAAGCAGAACCCTCCGGGAAAGAGGCTGAAAAGTTGAAGGAGAAGGACATAGAAGAAGACTTGGTATTAAGGAAACTTAAGAAGATCCAAGTAGTTATATCGATTTGAGGGCTGTTGATGGCTTCCCGCGAACACAAGCAAGCGTTGTTAGACGCACTGAACAAGGCCGTGCTGCCTATAGACACCACAACTGACCAACTGGTGTCTTTGGTCACATTTGGGGATGTTATTCCAGTGTTGTCCTTTATAGACAAAGAGCTGCCACTTGAGGAGGCTAACCACAACAGACCTCCATATGTAACCTTGGAAAGCCGGAAGAAATGGATCCCAACAGTGATGGTGGACACTAGCTTGGTAATCAATATATGTCTGGCGAGGACTACTTATGCCATAGGCTTAAAGCTAGCTGACTTCACGCCTACGACACAAGCCGTTCGGGCTTATGAGGACATGCCAGCAACTTTCAATCCACTTTTGGGCAAACCTTTGTTGCATCAAATGAAGACAGTTTCTTTAACGGTGCACCAACTGGTGAAGTATCATTTCAAAGAGGGGATTGCAACTGTTTATGGAAATTATTCAATCCATCCTCCCCTGGGAATCACCACACCCTTGTTGGAGATATTGCACCGAGAAGAGGATGTGTTCTTCTCTGGGTTCACCTTGGCAGAGGTCCGGTTGGTGCAGTCTATCATAGCGAAGGATTAGGGGACTTATGTGAGCGCCCAATCCATCTATATGATGAATAAGGAAGGACACCTTCCTGGATTGGGACTCAGTAGAAGTGGGAGGCAAGGAAATACTGTTGCTAGAGAAGTAAGCTATAACCCCCACGCTTTTGGGCTGGGGTATAAACCAAATGCAAAGGATTGGAAGAGAAAGGGAAATGAATTGAAAGAGAGACTTAAAGCAAAGAGAGCTGGAAGACAATTTGAGTTGGTTCACAAGCCGATCAAGGGGACCTTAAATGGACTCTTTGTCCATAAAGCAGAAGATTTCCCTTTTTGTGGATGTCCCAAGCCATAGGTCGACCAAGAAACAAAGAAGAGATACCCTATGTTCGAGATCTTCTTCAATCACAAGTTATCAGACGGTGAGGAGGAGAGGATCAATCTAAGCATTGATATAAGGCAAGGCAGAAGTGCCATCTCGAATAGTGATGAAGAGGAACTGTTGGGAATGGCACTGGCTGACCTACTAACGGATTCCAACGCCGGGGTTGAGCTCGTTAACTAGGGAGATGGTGTTACTATCTCTATGATCAGGGATGAACCAGCGGCAGATTATTTTGGTTTCGTTGTGGATGCAGCCGAGGCTCCACACCTAGTTTGGCAATTTGAGAAGGACACCATTAATAGTTTTGAATTGGATAATAAGCCTGAATCTGATTCCACCAAGTCTGTTGAGTCAGAATTAGATTCGAGTCCTTCTGAGGAGTCTGAGTCTGGCACACCCGAGGGTGGTAACCTGGGTGCCAAAGTCCTATCTAGATCCTCTTTTGCATTTTTTTTAAGTCGGTTGTAACCGAGGAACCAGAACCTCTGAATGAGAATGTTACAAATTTCGTTTACTTCTCTGTGCCATTAATTTATTGCTTTGACCAAGATTTTCAAAATTTTAATGAAAATGAAAAGGAAGAAATTCCTCATCTTTGAAAAACTTGATTGATCGAGGATGAGAGGCATGCTAAGCCCTACGTAGATGAGATCATTGCAATTAATATGGGTACTAAGAAGGATCCCTGCTTAATCTAGATCGGGTCCACTCTGTCTTCAAAAGAACGCGAGCGTTTAATCACTTTATTAAAAGATTTCAAAGATGTTTTCACATAGTCCTATGAAGACATGCCTGGAATCGATGTGTAGCACCGGATCCCTCTTGACCCCGAGGCCTGACTTGTCAAACAGAAACTTCATAGGATCCATCCAGATTGGGCACTGAAGATTAAAGAGGAAATCACCAAGCAGGTTGACGCTGGTTTTTTGTTGGTATCTGAATATTCGACTTGGTTAGCCCATGTTGTTCCAGTTCCAAAGAAGAATGGCAGAATCAGAGTCTACGTCGACTTCTGAGATCTAAATATGGCTAGTCTGAATGACGACTTTCCACTACCGTACATCGACGAATTGATAGGTTTCATCGCCGGCCATCCCTTGCTACTGTTCATGGATGGGTTTTCCAGGTATAATCAAATTTTGATGGCGCCTAAGGATAGAGAGAAGATTGTATGCACTACGCCGTGGGGTACTTATTGCTATAGAGCTAAGCCTTTTGGGTTGAAGAACGCCGAGGCTACATATCAGAGGGCTGCAACCACTATCTTGCACGACATGATCCATAAGGAGGTCGAGGTGTATGTGGACGACATGATTGTAAAATCCAAAGAGCTAGAAGGCCACTACATCGTGTTGGAAAAATTCTTCGAACAGATCAGGGAGTACAGACTGAGGTTGAACGCACAGAAATGCACTTTTGGGGTGACTACGGGGAAAATGTTAGGATTTCTAATCACGCAGAGAGGAATTGATGTAGATCCATCCAAGATCAAGGCCATCTTAGAAATGCCACAACCAAGGATTGAAAATGAGGTGCGTGGCTTTCTAGGCAAAGTGCAATTCATAAGACGGTCTATCTCAAAATTAACATTGACTTGTGAACCACTATTTGGTCTCTTGAAGAAGGGGAAGAAGTTTCGATGGGATGATCGATATCAGTTCACTTTAGAATAGGTGAAGTAGTACCTTCAGAATCCACCTGTATTGTGCGCCGCCAAAGCCAGAGAAACCGTTGATCATGTATTTGTCGGTAACTGATTCGACAATGGGGTGCATACTAGCACAAGAATCAGAAGCTAAGGTAAAGAAAGCCATCTACTATCTAAGCAAAAAGATGTTGGATTACGAGACTCGCTACACTCTTCTGGAGAAAGCTTGCTTAGCTTTAGTTTGGGCAACCAGGATGTTGAGACATTACCTGTTAGCTCACTTCGTAATTCTAGTTTCAAGATTAGATCCCATCAAATATCTCTTTGGGAAACTAGTGTTTACGAGTAGGCTAGCTCATTGGTTGCTCATTCTCTTCGAATTTGACCTCAAGTACGTCACTCGCAAGTCAGTGAAAGGAAGAGCAGTAGCAGAATTTCTAGCAGACCACCCAGTGAAAGGAGATGAAGCAGGAGTTCCCAGATGAGGATATTCTGTAGGTTGAGAAAAAGACAAGGACAATGTACTTTGACAGAGCATCTAATCAATACGGTTATGGGATAGGCACGTTGCTTATAGCACCTGATGATTCCCATATACTCCTAGCTCTCAAACTTTGATTCAAAGTATCTAACAATGAAGCAAAGTATGAGGCGTGTATCGTTGGATTGGAAGTTACCCTAGAACTAGGGGCAATAAGGTTGGATGTCATCAAAGATTCGAACCCGGTTCTTTCTCAAGCCAATGAAGACTGGAAGGTCAAAGAAGAGAAAATAAAGGTTTATCATCAGGCCTTGGACATTCTGATTCTGAGGTTTTAAAAAGTGACATTCACACATGTGCTAAGGAAGAACAACTGGTTTGCTGATGCGCTGGTAACTCTATCTTCCATGGCAGACATACCGCTTGGGGTGAAAATGCATCCAATTATCATTGAACAAAAGTATACGCCTGTTTATGAGACAATAGCCGTAATAGATGAAGTTCAAGACAAGAACCCCTGGTATTATAACATTTGGAACTTTTTGGAAAATGATGCGTATCCAGCATGGTCAAATGCCAAGGATAAATAGGGAGTATAGCGTCTAGTCATCCAGTTTATCATTTGCGGAAATAAGTTGTATAAAGAGGCCATCTGGGAATGCACAAGCTCTACGTTGAAGAAGAGGAGTCGAAACGTCTCATGGAGGCCATCCACAGAGGAGAGTGATGCACACATGAATGGTGTGATGCTAGCCAGAAAGATTCTCATGCAGGGCTATTATTGGTCAACCATGGAGAAGGATTGTATCAACTTTGTTCGACGATGTCACAAATGTCAAATCGCATAAATATCCTTCGCCAAAGCTCTACAACATGACTTCGCCGTGGCCTTTCTTTGTCTGAGGAATTGATGTCATTGGAGCAGTCTCACCAAAGAGCTCAAATGGACATGAGTTTATCCTGGTGGCGATCGACTATTTTACTAAGTGGGTGGAAGTGCAGTCTTACTCAGTATTGATAGCGTCACATGTGACCAAGTTCATCAGAAACAACATCATCTGCAAGTATAGGGTACCAAATGAGATCATCTCGGATAATGGCTCGCACTTCAGGAAAAAGGTGGTGGATTTGCTCGAGAAATACAACGTGGCTTTTCACAAGTCATCAACATATAGACCACAGACCAACTGAGCTATTGAGGCCACCAACAAGAATATCAAGAACATCCTGCGAAAGATGGTGGAAACCTACAAAGACTGGCTAGATAAACTGCCTTTTGCACTTTGGGGCTATAAAACGTCAATTTGAACATCTACGGGGGAAACCCCCTACTCTTTAGTATACGAGATGGAAGTTGTTTTGCCAATTGAGATCGAAGTATCGTCGCTGAGAATCATGGCCGAGTGTCAGTTAGCACAGGCGGATTGGCAGCAAAGTAGGTTCGAAGAATTGATGTTGTTTGATGAAAGGAGGTTAAAGGCATTATATCACATCCAAGGGTATCGGTGCAGAATATCTAGGGCCTTTAACAAGAGAGTCAAATCTAGGAATCTTAAAGAAGGAGATATAGTCCTCAAGGACAATCAAGCTCCCATCCATAACCCTAGTGGCAAGTTTTGACCTAATTGGACTGGTCCCTATATCATCAAATCTATCTGGTCAGGAGGGGTGATTATCTTTATGGATTTGGATGGCTTAGAGTTCTTACAGCTGATCAACATGGACAAGTTAAAGAAATACTATCCTTGAGAGGCTCGCTAGGCCAAAAACCCGAAAGGGCAACCTAGGCAAAAGTTAGAGCATGAAAAATTGGAAATAAAGAAAAAAAGAGCTCACAAGGTTGAAAACTCGAAAGGTGACTTTGGCAAAAGTTAGAACACAAAAGGAGAGAGTTAATACTTGAGTGAATCCAAATCGAACTACGTAAGGCTTGATTCCCATCTTTGGGATACTTAGGCAACTTTATCTCAAAGTTCGGCTATAACCATCTCCAACTCAATTGTTCTATCCATTTGTTTGATCGGTCTATTTTTTTTCATCATCTGTTAACTTGGTTATGTTACCTCCATTTGGTAGAAAGGCCTGTTGCAAGCTAGAACAGTAACAGTGATTATAGTTATGGGCATTTACGATCTTTTTGATTCAGGGCTGTATGTCTTAAGGACTGATTCCATGTATGTCAGGTAGTGGTCGTTTCCAAAAATTGTTTTGAAAAGTTTTAATCAAGTTGATTTTCTCAAAATTTTACCTTTTACAACACAGATCATTATTTAGACCAAAAAGGGAAATTTTCAATGCTCGCAACTTTAATTCCATGATTTCAACACAAGTACATCCCCCAACTCTTGGGTTAAATCAAAGTTGCTTTTACATCATAAAAACTTGAAAAGAAAAGTCAAAGAAATAAACTGAGGGTGCAAATAAGTCAGGTGCTAGTCCTCTGCCTCCTGTTCTCCCTCTCGGAAGTCCCTGCAGCCAAGGATGGCCTAATTTGCGCTTCATCCTCAAGCCATGCCAAGAACTCGCCGGAAAAGGCGTAACTGGAGCTAGCAGCAGGGGCCAGAAGCTCTCTCGTCCTCCAAGTGACAAGGTATCGAGCTAAGTACGAAGCATGAATTGGAAATGGAGCAAGGTATTTAACCCCCTCATCTGGACGAGTCTGATCACGTCCAAACTGGCGTTTGAACCAGAATGGGAAGTAGAAAATGCAATGTGTAAGACCGATCAACTAGATAGCCGGTTGGCAGGACATGCTATAGCTCATCTCGATCAAGTTTAACCAGGGGCAACGCCAAGCAATGTCAGTCGCAGATCTACTGCACATCCAGTCACACCACAATCCCTCTAAGAGAAAATATACTAGTCGTGGACGAAAGAAGTAGGATCTGGCCGAATACTTGGGGCAAGGGTTTACCACCTTCAGCTTATCCATCAACCACACCTAGGAAGGGATGAAAAAGAAGAGAGATTAAATAATAGAGATATGCACATTGAGAGAAAAAATAAGGAAAAGGTTGTGAAAGAAAATAGAGAGTGAATGCCAAAGTGATGTGAGAAATTATAAATAAGAGAGGAAGGGAAACAATACCTAGAGAAGTAGTAGACTCCCTACAAACTAAGAAGTCTTCTGCCGATGGAAAGCATCCAAGCCCACCAAAGTTTCGGCTAATGCCAAACCTATGCAACTCTGACCCTCCTTCAGGCATTGGGCCACTTCTATCAACCTAATGCTAGCTCAGCTGCAACTAGGGGCAAGTAGAAAATGGCAAGTAAACATAAGCAGAGAGCATGTTGATGATAACCTTCCCAGAGAAGGTCACCTCTGTCTCTAATGCCGAAAAACTGATGAATCAAGACGGTTATATCCAACTCCCCGTCATGAGCCAAGGATCGAGCCTCGTATAAAGTAAGCCCACACATCCGTTCAAGAGCTCATGCATGGCCAAAACGGGGTTGAGACATAATCTCCTCAAAGCGCTAGGACTTCATCAATGCTTGAAACCCTTCAAGAGTAGGACACATTTCTTGTGCTCCGAAGTGAAACACATGAGTAATCGGGTTCCAACATCGAACAACGGCATGAAGGAACGAAAAACAAAGTGAAGTACAGCTCAACGAAAAAAAAGTGTTTATGCCGAAACTATGAAAATTTACCTTTTTCGTGCCATCCAAAGTGGCCATCCAATCCTTGAGCCTCTCGGCAAGAAATATCTCCATTTTCAAAGAAAGCAATGGAAAAGATGATGTTCTGTCGAAAGAAATGGCAAGAGAAGGCCTTTATAGAGGATAAGGTTGTGTTGGTGGCTGACAGTTGTTGCCAGATGAAGGAGATATGTCCATTTGAACTTGGACCTGGAAAGTAGATTTTTGCTATCGGCCACAAGGGTGGCCGGTCGGCCAGTTGAAGTGGCCGGTCGGCCACTAATGTCCCAAACTTAGATATTTTGTAGATATTTATCTCCAGTTATCTTCCATAAGCTCCAACTGTCACTTAATCAGATATTTCGACCCGAGGCTTGTATATTGCTATATATGGAGGCTATATCTCTCATATTGCAAGGTTGGCAAATTTTGGGAGCCTCTCTCTCTAAAAATCCTCTCTCTCTACAATTCTCTCTCTCTAAAAATCTCTCTCTCTCTCTCTCTCTCTCTCTATAATCCTCTCTCTCTTCCTATTTTGTGCTTGAAAGTGGGAATTCTCTACACATTTGCATATAACCCCTTAACCAAATTGGACCACCTTGGGGCTGAGGCATCTTGGGACCTATTTTGGGCTGTTGAAGGGTTATTTGAGCCAAGAAAGTGGTTGTTTAAGTGTTGTGCTTCAAAGGTATAAGTCTTACCTCTTTTAAGCTCTTTGCACACTCTTGTTTTGCCATCTTTTTATGCTGTTTGAGCCTAGTTTTCAACTACAAAAAGTTCTGAATTTTAGGTCTAAACATGTTGGTTTGAAGCCATTTTGTGCTAAAAGGTTGTCTACCCCTTTTTGTTACATATTTGTATGTGCCTTTGCATCATCTCTTAGCATGTAAAAATCAAACTTTTTGGGTCTTTAAACCACTGAAATTCAAAGTTATTTCAGTGGTAAAAAGTGTGTTTTGAAGTCCAAAAATGGAGGGGTTAGTCTCCCCACCTTGAGTCTCCCTTCCATGCTTAGTTAGCACTACAAAGTAGCATATTTTTGTGGCTTGTGTTAGCTTATTTCAAGCATGTTTTAGGCTATATTTTGCCATATCTCAACTCTATTTTTGGTTGGTTGGAGCACTTGTTGCTTGTTTCTTGCCCTTGTAGTGCAATTATGCTTACTAGTCTAGCATGCCTAATGAGTTAGCCTATTGTTCTAGCTTGTGTTAGCTTAACTCCAACACATTTTAGCTATTGTTTTGACATGCTTTAAATCTTTTTTGAGTCAGTTAAGTCCCTCGAGGCTTGGTTTGCATGGCTATAGTGTAACGGTCTTTACTAGTCCATTGTTTTGAGGCTTTGAGCATGAAGTATTTGAGTTGTTTGCATGTCATAGTCTCATTTTACATGTAATTTCAGCACCATAACCTCTGTCATGTGCGCATGTATTTCACTCTTTCATTGCTTTTGAGGGATGTGCTTCGAGCCTTGTTTGCAAGCTATCATGTGCGCATGTTTTTCTTGCCTCTTATGCCTAAATTTCAGCATGTCTTAGCCATTGTTTTGGCATGTTTAAGCTCTGTCCAGAGCTGGTTTGGTCCTTTAAGCTTGATATTGCATTCCTCTAGTGTAATGCTCTTCACTAGTTTTGATGCTTTGGGCTTTTAACATGTTGTGCATGTGTTGCTTACATGATTTAGTGTCTTTTGCATGCCATTTCAGCACTGAAAAGTCTGTAGCCTCCCTCTATTCTTCACTTTTCAATTTGCTGTGAAAGTAGTCTTGAACCCCTTGTTGGCTTGAGTGTGAAATTGAGGTTCTCATGCCTAATGGTTTTAACCCTCTCTTGAGGGTTCCTCTTAATCAACAACATGAGGCCTCTTTCATGCTCAAGACATTTGTGGTTTAGGCCATCTTTCCCATTAGAGGACAATCATCTTGGACTTAACCGGTTAAAGGATTAATCGGTAATTTAAAATGTGTACGCAAAATGAACCAAGTAAAACTTGAGCAAGATAAGAATCTTTGTGTTGCATTGCATGTGTTTGGATCGGATGTTAATCCAAACACGAGAAATGATGGACGTTTCATACTCAAAGTGATGAAACGTGCCACGTTTCTTGGTTGCCGTCATCCTTGATCATGCATGATAGGGTGGTGGCCACTTGAGTCTTATGTGTGTATTCATTAAGCTTGTACAAGCTTGGTTGTTTGGCCATCATGCTTGAAAATGTTTGGTTGACGGCTTGAGAGCCAAGTGCCACACTTCCTTTAAGCTTGAGAAATGATGAGGAGGGTAGCAGTACACACATTCCTTGAAAAATACATTGCTTTGCCTTTGTTGCTCTCTATTGCAGCAAAAACAGAATTTTGGAGAAAAAGGGTGGCCGACCGGCCACTTGAGGTAGTCGACCGGCCAATGTTTGTAGTTGTCAGCCACCTTTTGTGACCGACCGGCCATCAGTCCATTTTTGGTGCAAAAATGTTCTTGTTTTGGAGCAGAAGCAGTTTGGAAGTTGATTCGATATTCAGAAAACAGAAAAGGTGCAAACAGAAGCAACTGAGCATGCATGTCTCCCTCGCCCGCAAGGCCAATTCATTGCTTTATTAGCTAATTATAGTTGATTATTTACATGTGTTGTAATTAATTAGTTTAATTTGGTTTGTAATATTTTAATTAGCTTAGCATAGCTAGTTATTCAATTGTGTTGTAATAATTAATTAGCTAGAATAGTTAATTAGTTGGTTTGTAATAATTAGCTTAACTTATTCATTCGGACCCTCCTTCGTGAGGGCATGATGTTGTAACAAGTGTGTGCGCGTGTGTGCATGTCGTCCAACCCCACGTCTTTCTTCCTTTTATTTAACCGTTTTCGATGGTTAGATTAGGACACGTTTTGATTAGCATACCTTATACTTGCATGTTTGCATCATTCATTTGTCTTGCATGCACCGATACTCGGCGCATCATTCAAACTGCATCGTATTTCGATACGCTTCTTTAAATACGTGTTTCAAAGCATGTTATCAAATTGTTGCATTCATATGCCATCTTAGATAGCCGAGCCTATTTAATTGCATTATTGCATGTGATGCATTAGGCATTTTGTATAGTTAGGAATCATGCATATATCTAACTAGCTTTTGTTTTGGCTTGGAGTACACTGTAAGTTTTACGCATTAGCATACTTGCATTAGTGTGAGTGTTGCCACGATAGCATGCTTGCCATGAGGCTATTTGCTTAAGTGATTAACTGCATGAATGCCTGTGGATGAAGGCTTTGTTGCTTGAATTGGAACAATTCGACGAATGTGAGTTTTAAGCCCACTTTGCGAAGTGGCAAATCATGTTGTTTTAAGCCCATCATGTTTGGTGGAAAATCCGTGCTATAGCCCACTTGAGGGTGGCATTTTCAAACCATTTTCGAAAACAAACAGGAGTTGTTCTGTTCCAATTCTCGCGATCTTAGTCTATACTTGTATGTGTGCGTCACCTAGTAAAGTTAGCTAATAACCGGAATAAGAACACACGTGTTTATAAAACAACATATCATGCTTAGTAGAGGCCGATTCTTTGATCGGGCGAGCGAGGGTGCTAATTTTAGGACCTTCCCCTCTCGTACCCAAGTTCCCAAACTGAGGCAACTTTGGTGATGACGGACACATGGCCTTTGGCACGAGTCAGGGTTTCCTAAATTTCCCAAAAACAAAATATTTAGGTGGCGACTCTGTAATCTGGCAAAACAATCCAGTTTTGGCATTATTTGATTCAAAATCGATTTCCAAAATGATTTGGCGGATTGGACTCTTTGGTGTTTATCAGTCTCACATTGCATTTTGTGAAATTAGATTCAAAACCATGATAGGAGTCCAAACTGTAGGACCAATTCGAGCTCTCCGAAAGAGGGCGCGAAGAAAGTCGAGTCGACAGTGATGAACCGAGCAGAACTAAGCCTTTGCTGGAGGACAAGGCTGGTGGGAGCTTGCGTGTCTCTAATCGAGCTAATGGCTCAACCAGGCTATGAGTAGTAGTACGGCGCTGGATCCTTGGGTGAGGGTCACGAGCTTAACCGAGCTATAGTTAGCTCAGCCAAGACTGGCTCGGTTGAGTGCTACTTGTGCCCCAATGGTACATGGGGGACAAACTATGACTTGTCTAAGTTATTTTTGTTTGTCAGGTTGTTTACTTCTGACAAGTACATACGTGTAAGGGAATAAGAGAATAGAATATCCGCGTCCTAAGACAATGGGAGTGATGCACACTACATAGACAAGAAAGATATTTGCCTGTATAAAAGCCATTGACTTCATTCTTGAAGGTAAGCAATCTTAAGCTCATAACTCTCTCTATTCTCCTATATTTGAGAAGGGTGCTAAACTAGACCATCGGAGGGATTTTCCGGCATGACACCCGCCGGGTAGCTCACCTTCATTGTGTTTGTAGGAGAAACGATGTCGTTTGTAGTGAGACGAATACAGAGGCAAGGAGTACAGAAGTAAAGGAAATTTACCGCCTGTACACTAACTTATAAGACTCTGCTTCTTAACTCTACTTCTATAAGACGCAGCCACACCATTTTATAGGCAAAGAGTGGAGAGTTGAAATCCATAAAATTAAAGATATGGTTCTTGTAACAAGAAAATAAACCTTTTACATTCCAATTTATTGAAACCAACAACTTAGTAGTGATATCTCCACCACTTTGATTTTATTCAGCATGTGATTCACTTTTTAAATCAAATTTAGAAAACAAATTGACTAAATGAATTTTGTTAATTAAAATGCCTTTGTTAGGTAATTTATAACCATTTTTATGATATTTTTGTTTAAAACTCTATAATTTATTACCATACGAGCTTTTCTTCTAAATTTTTATGCATGATTCATTACTATAAATACAGGACTAGAATGAGGACCTTTATTTGATCGTATTAACTTTTATTTTAATAAGTCAGGAATTTGTTTTTCGAATTCCTTAATCATTTCAATACTATGTCTAATGAGTTTTACATTGACTACATAGTTTGGATCCTCAAGCACTATTTTTGTCCAAGGCTTGTCTTTTTCCATAATTTTAGTGGGTTGTTGCTAAAATTATTTTCTAGCACTTTCTTAATATTTTCTAAACTCGGAATATATTTTCCTTTCTTTCCTTGTTTGCCTTGATAGTTTGTGATATCAGTGATCTATTGTTCATCTTCTTCTTCACTATTTGTAGACCGCCCCGAACTCCGCTCCGCGCGCGAGGGGCGCAAATTGTAGTTCTAGCTACTAGAGTTCGGACTCCTGTCACGGTTCTGAATCTAATCTCACAAAGTGCAATGTAAGACTAATAAATCACCAAAGAGTCCAAATCCAGCAAATCGTTTTGGAAAATCAATTTTAATCAAAAAGCGCCAAACATGGACTGCTTTGCCAGATTTCAGAGTCGCCACCTAAATATTTTATTTTGGAAAATTTAGGAAATCCTGACTCGTGCCTAAGGCCACGTGTCCGTCATCACCAAAGTTGTCTCGGCTTGGGAACTTGGGTACGAGAGGGGAAGGTCCTGAAATGGGTACCCCCGCTCGCTCGATCAAAGATCGGCCTCTACTAAACATGATATGTTGTTTTTGAAAACACATGCGTTCTTATTCCGATTTATTAGCTAACTTACTATGTGATGCGCTCAGCATACAAGTATAGACTCAATCACGCAGATTGGAACAAAATAACTCATGTTTGTTTTTTCGAAAATGGTTTGAAGATGCTACTCGCAAGTAGGCTAAAACGTGGATTTGCCACCCTCAAGTGGGCTTAGAAAAACATGATTTTGATACTTCAAGTGGGCTTAAAACTCACATTTCGATGAATTGTTCCAATTCAAATAATGAAGCCTTCATCCACAGGCATTCATGCAGTTATAGCAGTTAAGAAAATAGCCTCATGGCAAGCATGCTATCATGGCAGTCACTTACACACATGCAAGGATGCTAAAGCATAAACACTCACAGTGTATTCCGAGCCAAAAAAGAAGCTAGTTAGAAATCAATGCATGATCCTAGCTATGTTAACAATGCCTAATGTAACACATGCAAAATGCAACTAAGTAGGCTCGGCTATCTAAGATGGCATATGAATGCAACACTTGATAACATGCTTTGAAACACGTATTCAAGTAAGTATTGAAATACGATGCAGTTTGAATGATGCGCCGAGCCCGGTGCATGCAAGACAAATGAATGATATAAACATGCAAAGCGTAAAGTATGCTAATTGAAATATGTCCTAAACTAACCACCGAAAGCGGATAAGTAAAAGGGAGAAAGACGCGGGGTTGGAAGACATTCACACACACACACACCCTTATTACAGCATTTGCCCTCTCGACGGAGAGTCCGAATGAATAAACTAAGCTACACTAAGCTAAGCTAATTATTACAAATCAACTAATTAACTAACTATTCTAGCTAATTAATTATTACAAACCAAATTGAATAACTAGCTAATCTAACCTAATTAGAATATTACAAAGCACTAAGCTAAATTAATTACAGCACAGGTAATTAACTACAACTAGCTAACAAAAGCGATAAATGGCCTCGCGGGCGAGGGAGATATGCATGCTCGGTTGCGTCCTCCCAGAAATCCACTGCCTTGCCTCGAGATGCCTCTATTTGCACTCTTTTGAATCTTTGAAAATTACACCGATTGTCGAATGTTTCTTTCTGATCTCAAGAACACCCCTGAGGGTTGAAATTCCTCATGTTGCTACAATAGAGCACAGACAGAGGCAACACAGTATATTTGCAAGAAAATGTATGCACTTCCACACTCCTTATCATATCTCAAACTCAAAGGAGTATGGCACTTGACTCTCGAGCCGCCAACCAAGCATTTTCAATGCATGGCGGCCAAAGGATCAAGCTTGCGCAAAACTCAATGAATGCACACATAAGACTCGAAAGGCCTCCACCCTATCATGCACAATCAGGCGGGACGACGACCAAGAAATGAGGTGCGTTTCATCACTTCAAGTATGAAACACCCTTCATTTCTCGTGTTTGGATTAACGTCTAATCCAAACACAATGAAATGCAACACACATGAAAACAACATGCTTATCTATGAATGCTAGAGTGGCATGTACAAGGCTCCATCATGTAAGCAATGCATGCATGGCATGTTTAGAAGCTAAGGCATCTAGACTAGCAAAGAGCATAGCACTATAGGCATACAATACTAAGCCTAAATGACCAAACCAACCCCGGACAGAGGTTAAATATGCCAAAACAGTGGCTGAAATATACTAAGATCAAGGCATATAACACAAGGAAAATATGCACGTTTGATGGCTCGCCAACAAGGCATGAAGACACAACTCTCAAACACATTGAAGGAGTGGAAAATGTGAGAGTGTGGCAATGACATATGCTCTGAAATTACATGCCAAGTGAAGCCATATCATGCACACATCACAAATATAGCATGCTAGGGGTTCCAAAGTGCAAGGCTAGTGAAGCCAATCACACTATAGCTATACAAAGCTAAGCATGCATGACCAAAACCACTCAAATCAGACCTAAAGCATGTTAAATCAAAGCCAAAAATGTGCTGGAGTAGAGCATACACATGTTAGATCAATAGGCTAAGACACCGAATACCCTAGGCTAGTGAACAAAATTGCACTACAAGTGCAAGGAGCATGCAAGAGGCAACCAAACCAACCCAAAACAGAGTTATGACATGGAAAATAATGACTAAAAACATACTGAGATGGAGCCAATTCAAGGCACAAAGACATGTTACTTTGCAAGGCTACAAGTAGGATTACACTACAAGTATAAGAAGCATGCAAGAGGTGACCAAGACAGCCAAAAATAGAGTTATGGCAGGTCTGAAAAGTCACAAAAATGGGCCTAAACAAAGCCTCCAAGAAGTAGAAACACATGCTCTTTTGGAGGGCCATCAACACATGGAAACAAGAGAAGAGGATGGGGGACCACCCCCACCCATTTAGGACCTCAAAACCACTTTTCCACCACTTAAATTCCTTTGAGTTTCAGTGGTGAGAAGGCCAAAAAGAGATGGTCTCAAAGGCCTTAAAAGATGGCACAAAGCAAGGCAAAACAAGCCACCAAAGGGGGAAACCACCCCTAACTCAAACAAAGCCTTAAACAACTATTTTAAACACTTCAAAATAGAACTTTTTTCAGTTGAAAGCTAAGCCTAAAATAACATGCAAAGGTGGCTAAATAAGCAATGAAAATAATGCTTTAAAGAGGCTATTACTCACCCTTGAAGCCCAATCTTCAAAACCCGCCACTTCTGAGGCAAAATCAGGTCATAGTCACTCAAATAAGGCTCTCAAGTATCTTAGCTCAATGATGGTGGTGTTTGATGAAGAGTTCCTTTGCAAATCCACCAAGAACTCCCACTTTCAAGCACAAAAATAAAGAGAGGGGGAGAGAGAATTCTAGAGAGAGTAGATTTTTTGCTCCAAAAAATCTGAACCCTCTCTAAGGGTGAAGCACTTCTCCTTATATAGAGATACAAGCAAAAGCTTGCTGAAATCCCTCCCTGCACGTGTAGGGAGGATGCATTTTGTGCCTAACAGTTGGCATAGATGGCAACAAAAATATCTGCAGAAAGTGCAGAAAGGCCGCCGACCAATTAAGGTGGTCGGCCGACCACCCAACCTAGCCGACCGACCACCAAAAGTGGTCGACAGGGACAAAAACTGGTCGACAGGGCGAGGAAAGGTGGTCTACACAAAGAGAAGAAGGTGGTGGCAGGTTGGCGACCACTTAAGGTGGTCGACCGACCACCCACCCTAGCTGACCAACCACCACAAGTGGTCTACAGGGGAGAAAACTAGCTGGCAGGGGAGAAAAGTGGTCTACACCTCTAATTCTCCCTCCAAGCAAAAGGGGGCACTAAGGTTTGGCTTAAAACAAGCACAAAACCAAAAGAGCTCAGAGACTCAGGGGCAAGGCGCGCAGCCGAAAACCTCGAGGACTCCAAACGAGCGCAAACAAGCGTAATCATCGAGCATTCAAATGATGACATCCAAGTCTTTAAGATGGTCAAAAATGGGGTGTTTACACTATCACTTTCATATTCACTATCAATTATAGTATTATTTTCACTATTAATTTCATCTTGAAATAATTATTGTCAAGTTTTTTCTTGATTGTCATCAATTGCTTTAAGCTCACCACGCCGAGATGTGTGAAGAGTGTGGACACCCCTATTTTAACCGGCCTTAAGACTTTGGCACTTTCTTTTGATCACTCGATTATAAAAATTGGAATATGATATTTCATGAATTTCTCAACAGAAAAGTCGAGTTTAAGCTTTAATTCCAACCTTACATCCGTTTTGTCCAAATTATTTTAGACCTATTCAAGAATTTTTTTATGCATTTTTTTTTCTCAGAAAAATTTAGTAGTTTTGGGAAAATTGGATCCTCAAAAAATGAATGGGTTTTGGCTCTTCAAAATTGGCTCTTAAAAAAATAAATGGGTTGGCTTTTCAAAATTGGCTCTTCAAAAGATGAAAAAGTTTTAGCTTTTCAAAATTGGCTCTTCAAAAGATGAAAAAGTTTTGGCTTTTCAAAATTGACTCTTCAAAAATTGAAGGGGTTTTGGTGTAAGTGCACATGACTATACAACATATTTCCACATGGTTTCCTCATTTCCACATTGTTTCCTCATCACTTTTTAATTGCTCATTTACTTATATTTTGATTTCTCAGCAGTTATTTGAAATATATGAGTTTTTTTTAAGAGTTAGTTAAAAAGTTAATTTATTAGCTAAATTTATAATCCTACAAAAATGTTCATTCTAAAAAAATTAGTTTATTTTATATATTTTTATTTTTTTTAACTTTCTAAAATGGTTAGAGTGGTCTTTTTAAAATAGCTAAAACGTCCATAGTGAACAAACAATAATTTCAATTTTCTCAACAGTTATAGATCTAAATAATCACAGTAAACAAACAAAGAAACATCTAATCTTGTTGAATCCACATGCTCGGATGCAATGCATGCATATAATAGCTTTGGGAACTCCTTTGCAAAGGCTCAGCCGATGGTGACATCAATAAATCCCAGAGGCGATTCCTAGTCAATTTTGTCAGATGGTGTGGTGAGGGGCTTAATGTATTTTTTTCGCACAAAAAATTCTAATCAATTCACTGAGAGAATCTTATATGTTCCTAAGCTTGCTTAAGTCTATAAAATGTTTCATTCCACAAAAACCAATTATCTTAACCAATTTTTCCCTAAATTTGTTTGTATTTTTACTAGTTTGCTGATATTATAAAGATTGTTGGCAAGCCTGGATATCATCATTTAATATGGTTTCCAAAACCTAGATAGAATATTTTGAAAGTAAATCACAAATAACTTTAATCTAACAACATTTTCTTTATGCAAATACCGAGCCACTTTAAGCATCTATAGTTTCCTTGTCCATAGAATATTTTGAAAGCAAATCACAAATGCTTCCAATATGTACTCTCAACACACAAATTCACATTTATTTCTTATGATTATTTGGTTTTGTTATTATAAGTACAACAAGTTGGGCCTTGAGTGACGAAATTTTTTTGTCTTCAAAGAGCTAATTTCATCACTATAGATATTTGTGAGGAAATATTTTCGTCACCGGTTTCGTCATTGAATGTTTGTCACTAAAAACCAACGTGACGAAAAATAATTTCGTCACCAATGAAATTACTTCAGCGGCGAAATTTTTTGTCACCAATAAAACAACATTTTGTCGCCAAAAATTCTCATTTTCGTCACCAAATAGTTTTTCAATACCATATTTATAACTTTAGTTGACGAATAAATTTGTCACGCATGTTGATCATTGAAGAGGAAATAATTTCGTCACAATAAGATGTAAAGATGACGAAATTTTTCGTCTTCAAAAGTCATAATTTTGTCACCAATAAAACAATATTTTGTCGCCAAAAATTCTCATTTTCGTCACCAAATAGTCATTCAGTACCATATTTATAACTTTAGTTGACGAATAAATTTGTCACGCATGTTGATCATTGATGAGGAAATAATTTCGTCACAATAAGATGTAAAATTGACAAAATTTTTCGTCTCCAAAAGTCATACATGGGTGACGAAATATATTTTGTCGCAAATATATATATACGCGACGAAATTTTTAGTCACCAAACATCAAAATCAGTGAAAAATTCCATATATAAGTTGCAATAAATTTTATCACAAAATGTTTATTAGCGACGAATAATCACTTTGTCACAATAACAAGTACAAATGACAACAAATTTGTCACTAAACTTGTTCCATATTTTATATTTCAATTTAAATTATTATTTCACAAATATCCCTGCTCATATCCCAATATCCTTTTAATTGTACTAGGAAATCCACTAGCTATTATACACCACTTCACAAAAAAAATCACTAAACAATTTATATTATAAATCAAAATATATCCATCAAACAACTTTAATAATAATCCATTAAGTATAACAAAAAAACCCATCAAAGCAAATCCCAAAATAAACTACCGTGTTGTCCACAAAAAAAATCAACACTCAATCTTAGTTTGCAACTAAGTATTAGTTCAGGAAAAAAAAAATTTCAACACTTGATCTTGATTTGCAAGTATGCTTCCAAACGTCATCAAAAATCAATCTGCAAAGAAAATAAACAAGAAAAATATTAACATATTATCAATTACATTGTACAGACCTCTCTGTCCATGTCAATACAAATTGTGTACACAATGAGTCTAGCTTAACAACCAGAAGTTCCTTTGTACATGGAAAGCTCCTATTAATCACATCACTAACTTAAAGCAACTCCAACACTGCCTAGAAAAATACACAAAAAAGTAAACACATAGTTTTGTCTCTTCTTTGGTTAGTGTGTATTTTAACAAGGGTCATGCTAAGTAAAAAGTAACTAATGAATCTATTTTCATTAAATACATTAAAACTTGTTAAATGTGAAACTGTTGTGTCTTACCTCGCTTGCACTCTGTTTTACTAGAAAGATAAGAAGTTGTGTATTGTTGCTAAGCCTGTATTGGTTGTCCTAGTTTTATTCGAAAAATTGATTAACACTCTTTTTCTTTACCTGATTTAATCTCCGTTTTTCCCCCAAGAGAATGAAGTGGGTGTTGGTGTAGAAATGTGTACTTTCATTCCTTGAATGCTCCTTCGAAATAAACTATAGCTCTTATGACTTCGAAATTTAAAGAAAGTGGAGAAGTTCCAATGCTATGTGTGGAGTTATTGATTAATAGTCAAATTTGATATTTTCTATGACCAAAGTGCAAAGATGACTTATAATTGTAGCACTTGTGACTAGTGGCATGTTCTTATATTTTCCAAGGATAAAAGGACCTAATAGATGCAGGTTTAGGTAATAAGAAAAGACATAGAATAATATGTATTACTTTAACCTATGTCCTAAACAGAATGGACTTGCTGCGTTATGGGATTCATCTTAGTGCCACAAATAATTAGGACAGCATTTCATTGTATTGAGTTGTACTATTATTGTCTATTGAGACAACTGCCTTGTATCTCATCTTAGTGCCACAAATAATTAGGACAGCGTTTCATTGCATTGAATTGTACTATTATTGTTTATTGAGACAACTGACTTGTTATCTCAGTGTTCTCCTCACAGCTCACGGTCTGTTATGCCCCACATTTCTAACTATAAGTATAGGAAAAGTAAATATTCTTGTTGTCTAAAGTCGCTTTTTGTAGCGCTCAGTGTTTAGTGTGTACATTATTGATTTTTTTGCAACACTATTCACATATTGTCCCAGGTAAAGACCGGGAGAACCGGATACCCTATTGAATCTATTTTCATTAAATACATTTTGAAACTTGTTAAATCTTAGTTAATAATTAGTGAAACTACTGTGCTTTAACTAGTATATACTAACCAACATGAGAAAAATAAAACATAAAACAAGCGAAACTTACCAAAACGGCGATCTACGAGTCATAGGATACCATCTCCTCTAAATTGTCCTTTGAAGGGATCCCCCTGCATAGGGCAACCCAAATAAGGGGGGGAAAAAAAAAACACGGATGACTGGTGACACTTTCAATTGGTATGCTATGCAATTAGTTTGGAGCACATATCATCTAAATTAACTAGTAACTCCATCTGTCGTCCTGTTAATTGAGGAAAAGTAGAGAACAAAAAAGCACATATAATCTAAATCATGTTGTTTTTCCTTCATCAGTCAAACAAGCCTGAGGTTTAAAATTTTGCCCACGAAAGGAAAAACAAAGGATTATAATTTATGAACTTTCCTTACTTTTTCCTTCAAAAGCTTCCCCCTGGAACATTTTTCTCCCCAACCAAACACAGCATGTGGCAATGGAGGATAAATTGGGTATTTACTGAATCTTACTTCAATTACATTCTATGCTCTTCTTTTTCTTTTTTTCTCTTTTTTTTTGGGGGGAAAGGTGAGTATGTGGCAATGGAAGATAAATTGTGTCTTTACTGAATATTACTTTAATCAAGTTCTATCCTCTTCTTCTTTTTTTTTTCTTTTTTTTTTTGGGGGGAAAAGGTGAGTAAAATATATTTTTGTTGTCCAAATATTAACAACAAATCCACGAAGTGCAATCTGAAAGTTTTCAACCATTCAATTTAATGTTATTGTTTGGAACTCACTAATATATACAGAGCAGAAAATGTTATTCCTGCAGATGCAAATGTAACCAGCATGTAACCGATTGTGTACATAGGTTTGTTCAAAAGGATACCTGAAAGGAAAAGAAAAAGTCAAATATCAGTATCTTGGTGATTTGAAGCGTATAAATTTGTGGATTTAAATCCAGATTTTAATTTCCTGGCATCCTTCTCAAACGAACAGGAGCACCCAAGGTCAATTTCAACCAAGTAGGAAAAAAAAAAAACAGAATTCTAATGTTGGTAGTGCAGAAAATCCCATTTAACATTATCATTATTTCCCTTAATTTTTTACTTTTCCTTCTAATACCTTGTCTTCTTAAAAAGTAAAAATAATAAGGAGAAAAAGGATAGTCATCATTAAACATATGGCCATTTATCATTTAAAAGTAAAGAACATATGGCCATTCATCATTAAAAAGTAGAGAACAAGGGAACAATCAATCGGTGCAAAGATGTCTTACCTGTAATTGTCCAAGAATGTGGCCATACTGAAGTCCAATTATGCACGTCACAGCAGCTGTCAAGGAACTTCAAATACAGGGTGTCAACAGTACACATTACAACTCCTTGAAGGTTTAATAAACTATGAAGTATAGTCACTTATGCATATCTAAACTCAAACTATTAAACAAATGTGCCGGAATCATATAAGTTATAAATCTAAATATGCTTTCATGACTAATCCAATTTAAGGAACCATTTAATCATAGTCAAATATAAATGACGTCATCTTACCAGTTCAAAATACCAATATCTCAAGTGTATTGCATTTTCATGTAATAACAACGAAGACAGCAATGATAAGACGATACATAATAGAACAAAGGTTTTGAAGTACCATCATCAAGGAAAAAGAAAGGATTAGATTGGTCACCTTAATATACCTTCAAGATCAAAAGGAGTATGACACCATGACGGTGAATTATCTGAAATTTGGCCAATGCTGGAAATATTGCATTCCTGTGAAGGGGATACCATATAGGAATCAACTGATTGCAGAATGCAAACCAGAATTTTACAAAATTTTACCTTCAGAATCGAGTTACCTTCAAGTTTTTACAAACAGGTTTTGTATATAGATGATTAAGACCAAGAACACAACGATCTATCATTGCAGCAGCATTACAGGCAGGTCCATGATCTCCTCTTGTGGAACATGTCACCTAATATGACAAACTTCACAAGTTTTTGTAATATGGATGATTATCTTCTGTGTAATTTCTCACATATTAGCAAGTATTCTGCTATTATATATGTCCCAATATCAAATAGAAGAAAGAAATCAGTTGATGCTTAATGCAGTAATATTTGAGAATCACTATAATCACTAAGAATGGCATAGACATCCTCCCGTCTTAAGTTGACTTGAACACTACAAAACATGGTTTCCATAATAAATCACATGCTCTGAAAAAGCATGAAGATTGGAATATTCAAATTCAACAGCAGTGACTGGAGATGAAAGTAAGCTCACACATTCATTCCACTTCAAAGTCAACAAACTCACCATCCAACCAAGTCACAATAAACACGCACACACGCACACACACAACTACACAAAAAAAAAAAAAAAAAAAAAAAAAAAAATTAAGTGTCTCCCTACCAACATCCCTAAAATTTCCAAGAGAGTGTCAACTTGACAAATCGACTGTTGGCAGGAAAGTTAAGGAGTATAGAGCATAATCTTACAGTGTAAACAAAGCTTCCATTTGTGGGCGGCATAGAAATTGATCTCAGTAACTCAAATTTCCAATCTGGAACATACAGGCCATATGACAACCCCAAGTATACTACCAACAAGGCACATGCAATGCACCTACAAAACAACATTTCACATTGTCACCAACTATTGAAGGGCACAAATTGAAAGGGGTAGAAGACAAAAAATGAAATTTTTTTTTTCTATTTAACTGAATTAACCATTCATTTAAACATAAAATGTTTCAAACTTCGTTTCAAAAACACTACTACAAATACAGATAAAGATCACACTTTTTTTGTGTGATGTATGTTTTTTAATCACACATTTTAAGTTTGATTAAAGTGTGGTCTTTGAAAGTGTGATTAAAAGGGATCATTTTTAATCACACTTTTTAAGTGTCATTAAAAAATGCTTTCATCACATCTTTTAAGTGTGATTAAAAATATTTAAATCACATCTTTTAAGTGTGATTAAAAACAATTAGATCACATCTTTTAAGTGTGATTGAAAACATTTAGATCACATCTTTTAAGTGTGATTAATAACTAATAAAACCTGTGATAAAAAAAAGAATTCAACATATTTGAAGAATAATCAATATTATTTTTGGACGCGCATTTGAAGAATATAATACACACTATATACTATATATTGAATGGAATAACGTCATATATTTCATAAATGAAAGTTAAATGTTCAAAAGTATATATAAAGGAATTAATAAAAAAGTTTTTAACTGTGATTACATATATTAAAAAATGAAAAAAAAAAAACTTGAAAAAAAGCTAAGTTCTTGAATTCTTTGACCGTATTTTGCATCTCTCCAGGAAATTTCTGACCTGAAAAATAAAAACACAAATTAATTCAGAAACCACTAGAAGCATATGAATAGACTTACTATTTTTGTAGAGACTGTTCTTGTCTTACAAAAGACAAAATCGGACAATTTCTCATCACACTGACTCTTCATCCCTTGCATCAATAGAAAATGAATAATGGCATTGATTGTTACTAATATAAAATATTTGTATTACCATATACAAATATGACATATACATAGAATCAATAAATCCAAAATGAAAATCTTCAATGTATGGCCAGATATTTTAAAGTCATAAAACCAAATATATATAGAACCAACAAATCCAAAATTATAAACCAAACATAAAAAAGAGTCCCCTCCCCCCCTCTCTCTCTCTTCATTTCTCACCAAATCACTTTAAACACAGTGTAATTTTTTTAATTTAGCTTCTGGCAAACAAGAACTCAACTTTACTCGACTCCATTAATTCATAATCCAACTAATTTGAAATTAAAAATAAATAAATAAAAGAAAAAAAATGCATAATTGGTTCACTCTCCAATTATGAAATAACAAAAGAGAGCAAGTTACGGGATTTGGATTTATCAATATTATCCTCACTCTTTATATGAAGACTGGTTTTCTTGTAGCCTATGGAGCATGATTGAACAGTATATATAAACACATATTAGTAAATCATAGCCTTGAAAAGATTTTATCAAAAATTTATTATGGCAACACATCAACAGAGAGAGTAAACTAAACTAAATCCCAACAAAAATTAAAACTCAGATCAAGGTAGAGAAAGAAAAGCAATTAACATACCAAGTCAAGATGGGTCAACTCCAAAAGAACAAACAAATGACCAATCCCCGCTGTTCCAGTATTTGAGTGTTGAGCAATTCCACCAAGATTTACATAATCCTAACTTGTCTGATAGAGGAGTATGCTCCACCCCTGTTGAGTATTATTATATGCAAAAGTTAGCAAGAGTTTTTTAGTATTACAAAATCATCAACTGAAAATGTAAAAACATAGGGATTGAATAGAATATCATAACTATAGACTTCAAAAATATAATCAAAAGAAGTTAAAATAAACAGTTTTCTTTTTTCTTTTTATGGATAAATAAATTAAGCTAAGTATTAACTAAAGACACCAAGAGGCCGCCATCCTAGTACACTAGATATCTAGCACTCCACAGAAAGTCAAACTAAAAACCACTTGGCAAAACTAAGCTTTCATATTAAATCAATCAAAGAAAAGGATGACTCACAGAACTGTTGCAAATATACTGGAAAATGTTCAACAAATATAAAACAATTAAGAAACAAAACACATAAATTTCAATTGAAAATTTATGGTCTGGGACTTCGCGTGTGTAGAGAAGGCTTATAAGATTGAAGCAACACCCGATCAGTGGCATTTGCATCCACTCCACACTGCAAATAGGCAACAACTATTATATCAAAATGGCATGCTAATTTAGCAAGATATAAAGCATAGAGAGATTCATTCAAGAGATTAACTAGTCCCCAGATCCTATTAAACACATAGCAGTAAATGTTCCAATTTGCACATGGCACTCTTCTTACACTACTTGAGGAAAAAAACACAGAATCTGTCTGAATAATTCAACCATTCAACCTTAGCAAATTGACAAGTAGCAAAATGTTTGTCTGGAGAAATTTAGTGAAAAGCATCTCATTTCAACCACTTCAATTTACAAGAGAGCCCACATGGTAAGCATATTCTTTGTGTTACGGAGAAGAGAAGCTGCAACTGTTGTATTTAACTCAAATGACATGACTAACGGGAAAGAAAGCAATACTCAGAAGGACCATGGTGAAGCTAAGGGAAACCAAAGATAACCTAATGATTGAAATGACTATAATGTTTGTCTCTTATAAATTAGTTGATGTGATTGGATGATAAACCTAATGTAACACTAGTCATTGGTTATTTTGCTACAATGTTTTTAGCATGTAAATTTTATGAAAATTGCTGCTGGACAGCCCATTTGAGTAAGTGAATATGATTTTTTTACCTTAATGAGAGCATCTACCACATCCATGAACCCTCTGTAGCATGCAGTGACAAGAGAATGCACTGCAATATGAGGACGAATCAGGTCAGATCCCATGAGCAACTCCACATGCCTTGCACGACCATGATAACTTGCCTCTAACAATGCCTCCTCACAAGCTGGCTGAGAAGCACCAGCTTTAACTAAGATCTCCAAAATCTCAAGGTGGCCCTCCCTCACTGCTGCTGTTGTCGCGAAACCCCTGAATAGTTTTTGGTTCACATCGGCTCCAATGCTCTATCATTTTGACAAATGCCAACCCTCAACACATTGCAAAAATAAAGAAAAAACTCAACAAGGAGACATTCGTCATTTTGGCTCAAAATCTTCAAGCTGGTTAAGAAGAAACAAATTAAGCTAGCAGCATAGTAAGCATTTTGGATTCTTCATCAAGTACAGGTAGCCATGGCCACTCCCAAACAAAATGGGCAACATGACTGATGTGACACATAATGGGACATGGGACTTTAACTAAGCATCCAGTAGGTGGTCATTAATATGAAGAAAAATGAGAGTGTATCATGTACGTGTGTGGCACATAATGGGACATGGGACTTCAACTAAGTAGCCAGTAGAAGGTCATTAATACGAAGAAAATGGGGGATGTATCATGTACGTATGCCACTATGCACAAGCTCTGGTCAATGGTTAGATACAACCCAAAATGGGCCTCACCGACCCAAACTTGAAAATTTATATTAAAAGAACACGCCATGAAATGAATCATGTCTCCACCAAGCAAATAAGTAATTGTCTACCTGCCTACCACGGATGAACATTAACAATCAAATGAATCATGTCTCCACCATTCAATCCGAAGAAATCACAACCTTTAAATGCAAAATACAGTCCCAACAAATCACATATAGGACACTGCATGTCTCATTAGTTTCGAAAATTAGGGAAAACATTAATTCTACAAAATTAAGGAAAACGGAGATAGAAAAATAGAAAAATTAAGTGTGTGTGAGAGAGAGAGAGAGAGAGAGAGAGAGGACCCATACCTGAATATACAAAACAGAGAAGTCGAATAATAAGAGGTGTTGATGGAACAGAAAACACGACACTAAAGGAGACGGGCGAACCAGCTCGGAGATACGACATCGGTGGCGCCACCGAAGAAGGAGAACGGGTGACGTCGATGTTGGCGGCGGCGCTGGAGAAGAACACGCTGAGAAGGAGGACAAGGGGCTAAGAGCAACTCCAACCACACTCTTTATTTTTTACTAGCTAAAGTACAAAAAAAGTACACTCTTTATTTTACCTAATTAGTTTAACTATTGTGTGTTCCAACCATACTCTTTATTTTAACTAATATTTAATTTATTTTATAAAAAGTATAGCATGTGAATATTTACCAACATGTGAATTTTGTGGAACCATCTGGAAGGGGAAAGGATGGGAAAAATAAAAGAAAAAAATAAAGAATTAAAAAAAAAAAACAACAATACAAAGGAAGTTCTTCAATAATTATAATTTATCAACACAAAAGAAGAGATGTGAATTGTAATTTCTTCAAGGAAAGGCATTCAGTCCCCATTGTGAGGAGTTTTTTTACTTTCATTAAATTAGATGCCTTTGATAAGTCTCTTTCAGACGGCTGTAAATAGTATATTGACACTCTTTTAAATTCGGATGCATAATTTTGGTCAGGACTTTGATGTTTTACATTATGTAGAGGAAAATGTGCATTGTAGGGATGGCAATGGAGGGTGTTAGGTTTTATTTCTTGGCAATCCCGTTTGACAAAACTCCTTTGAGTTGTAATTTTATTCGCTTTTTTATTTCAGTGAGGCTTTCAGTTGTTAGATGCGAATCCAACCCGAATCAAGCATTTCAGAGAAGTTTGTGATGATAAAGCTTTCAAGATTGCCACTTCGCTGATTATGACGGGGATCGAGCTTTCAGCAAAATGCAAAAATGCATTCCAAGTTGCCTGTTCGATCATGTTATTTTTTCCAGTTTTTCCATTTTTGGCCTTCGCGCTCGAGCGGGGAAAGTGACGCTCGAGCGGGGATTGGAAGCTCTCAGCATCTCTGCAGTCGCCTGTAAAAATACTGGAATGTGTGATTTTACGCTCGAGCGGATGCTCCTACGCTCGAGCGCATCTCAGTTTGTTCGCACGCAGTTTTTGGTCAGTCCGCTCGAGCGGGCTGTGTTGAGCTCGAGCGGAGATCGCGGGACAGATTCTATAAATTCGCGTGTTGGGTCAGATTTTAAGGATAACTTGTCCAGATTTTCTTTTTGGTTTCTAGGGTTTATATCTGGGGATACTTTGGGAGTTTTCTTTGATGTTTTTATTGAGTTTTCAACTCATGATCTAAAGAGAGTACATCAAAGGTTTGTTTGCTATACACAAAAGAGAGAGTTATTCTTCAGTTGTGGATTCTGAAGAATTCGAGCCTGAAGCTCTGGTGGAATCTGGAGTGGCTCATCAGAAAGACAATTCCGTGGTGAAGATGGGGTTGGAAGAGGCACATAAAGGTTGGTTCAATTAGGCGTTATGGATTCGCTAGGTAATTGAGAGTATACCTGTGTAATTCCTTTAATTCTTCTTAGTGGATTGTCTTGTGGCTGTTGCCCGTGGTTTTTGATCACAGTTGGAGGTGTCCAATTGTGGTTTTTTCCACGTTAAATCGCTGTGTCTCTTTGTCTTGATTGTTTGATTGTTTGATTGGGATTGTTATATTCTGCTTAAAATTGATACATAATCACAAATCAACATCTAGGGGATTTCTAGATTTTTCAGAGGGCAATGGGGCAGATATTAATTTCCCCTTCCCATTCCCCTATAATTATTTTTCCCTATCCCCCATCCCCCATCGCTCATGGGTACTACCATCCCCATCCCCTATTGGGTTTGAACTTTCCCCAACCCAACTTGACCCTTTTTTATTTTTTTTAATGTTCGCAACCAAAGTTATATATAATCTATGCATAAGCCCTGTCAAGATCTGCCTACACCACACCAATGCTTTACTACTCTAATGTTCACTCTCTTGTGCATTTGCCTGTATCTAAAAAAAATGCCCTGTAACAGTCCATTGGCAGAATAATGTTGACATTACAAAGTTTCTAATATTTATCTAAATGTTAACAACATAATTCATATCATTATCAAAACATAGTGATCATTGAAAGAACAAAAAGTCAGCACATTTTTAAACATATCATTTGAATTAAAATTTCTTCTTTGGCCTTTCTCAATAACAGTCGTTCATTTACAATGAGGTTATCACTAGTTTCTATAAGAAAAGAGTAATAGCAATAGTCCCTGTTAATGTGCCGAGAAATATAAAATGAGGAAAAGAAAAAGAAAATAGCTTAATTATTTATCTTTTATCAGAGGAACTAAATTAGAAACAAATACCATTCAACTCTCAACTCTGAGGTCTTCAATAAGCCTCATCACTTCATTTCGCATTGTCATCTCCAAAGAAGTATCAACATGCTCTTCAACAGCTGAAAACCAGTTGTCATCCCAGTCCAATACCCACTAGTACCCTCTCCTTCTCCTCCTCTGTTCTGCTCAAATTCAGCTATGTTTGGTGTCTGCTTCAAGTCTCAAATGGGAAGAACAGCCTTGCACTACTACCAGTCTCTTGAACCCCTTGCAAACTTCCATACCCATTTTCAAACCCATCTAGTGAAAAATTAAGGCTTGGCTTGAATTCTTGCATAGGGAACCCAGATGGGTAGATTGTATTATTTGTCTCGGTGACCGACATAGGCAAGAAAGAACTCAGCCCCCTTGAAGCAATTCCAGTACTCTTGACCCATAATTAAAATAAGCAAAAAATTCTAATCATTCTTAGTGTTTGACGCTAAATACATTCTTTAGTGTTGAGTACTTACAGCCGTAAATTATTCAAAAAGATTCGAAAACAACAATTGAGTACTTACAGCTGTTTATGGGGCATATCAAAATCACTGTTGAATGAGCTAATCTTTGGCTCCTCATTGCACCAAAACTCTAGATCAACACCACCCACCAATTATAGTTAGGCGTGTTTGTCCCCAACAAATCAAAAGTGTCAATAGTCTACATTCACCCATAATTAAAATAAGCAAAAAAGATATATATATATATATATATATATAAACTAATCAATCTTACACAAATAATTCAAGGGTCATGCTAATGCCTATTTATTGCAAACAACAAAAAAACAACAGGCTTGAAGCAAAACAGAGGTTGGAATGGCATATTTTCAAGGTTAGCATATTCCTTTAATTACAATATTGCAAACAACAACCCGTAAACAACTTCAACTTGAAACAAAAAAGAGGCTGGAATGGCAGAGTGAACCTCAATTAAATTATGAAATAGGAGACTAGAAAAGCAGGAGCTAAGCAAACACAACCGAAACAGATGTAGCACAAAAGCTGTGTAACTATGGAAAGCCCTTCAGTCAAACATAAACTGAATATAAATCAAGTGAAAGAGGCAGTAGGCTTGAAGTTAAAGAAACCATGGTTTTGAAAATAAATGAATTGCAATCCACATTGAAATCGTAGGGATCAACCATTAATAACTTTTTGAATCTATTAATCTACATAAGCACCATTCTCATCTCAGCACAACAATCTATTCCTGTCAATAAATGTATTTCTTCTGGGAGCAATTTTAGTTGGAAAAGTCAACCACATTCTTTTTCTTTCTCTTATTTTCTTCTCCCTCTCTTTTCCAAATACAAAAAAAGGGGCATTGTCCAAGGCCCATCTCAGTTGCAGGTCTATAAATAACCAATATGACACTATAATATTTAAACTTAGTTCATCTAGATTACAATATGGAACAGCTGTGGAGTTATTGGTAGGACGGTATGTAAATGCACATATGAACATATATATATATATAGAGAGAGAGAGTATACATGTCAAGAGACAATTTTTTTGGGGACTACCCATCCCTGACCCATTCCCCGATGGAGAATTAAATTAGATCACCTACTGACCTGATGGATAGAAAAATTGGGGAAACCCACATATTTTGGGTAGGGTCTCCATACAGCATAAAGCATCCTAAAACAAGAGAACTACAGAGATCTACTTTCAAAATAAAAAGAGATCTAACCAACATTATTGTTGAAATCTTTCTACAAATCATCAATAAAACCATGCATTTCAATACACCTTTCTGATAAAAACAATAAATCTCCTCAGTTGACATGACAAAATTTTAGCAATCATGATAAATTATCACATACCCACATCACAAGAGTACCCAAAAAAGACAAATATTCAATACCCACAAAGCAATTTCACAAAATACTAATAAATCACAAACACCCAATAGTGGATAACATCAGATATTGCATACAAAATGTGAAAACCAAAGAATAACTCAACAAAAGAACAAATCGAGATATTAATGACCCAAAATCAACTATAACAATATGATCAAATCAAAGTCTAATGCGTTCTTACCAAACACATGAATCGACCATAAAGTGGAATTGACTGAAGAGAGTAAGAAAATAGATTTGAATATGGGTTTAGAGCTTCGCCTGCTCTTCTTCTTTTTTGGTCTCAAATATGAGATTAAATACGGAATTTTTAATCAGATTGGATGCCTCTAGGGTTGCAGATTGCTTTTCTCGGAGACAGGGGGTTTATGAGTTGAAAAAAAGGGGAAGACAGAGAGATAGAAGGATCCATACCTTGAGGAAGAGGTCAGATGGAGGGAGTTGCAGACAACGCTGAAGGAGAAGATCGATTTTGTGCTGAAGGAGCAGATCCATTTCGCGGGAGAGACAGTTTGGTGAGCCTTCAATCACTCTCCAATTGAAGCCAGTGGAGAAGGCAAGATGTAAAATAGGAAGCCCTTTGGCTAGCCCATTGGAGTGACAATCCTTTGGAGTTGCTCTAACCCGTGTTTTGTTTTCATAGAGAGAGAGACAAATGAGAGAAAAACTAATAAACACAAAAATAAAAAGGGGTGGAAAATTGTAGTCTATTTTTTTTCATTACCGTTCAATATAGCAAAATTTTCTCTTTAAAATTAGTGATAAAATAATTTTCTCATTAAAAGGTCTTAAAATATTAAAATTTATCAATAACAAAAATATATTCCTCACCAAATGGTCTTAAAATATTTAACATCAAGTTTCTAAAAAATATATATATTTAAAATTATTGGCGACGAAAATATATTCCTCATAAATTAGTTTATAATTTGTGACGAATTTTTTCCTCACCAAAAGTGTCAAAATTTTGGCACCATCCAAAAAAATTAGTAGGAAAAGTTTCGGTGACGAAACTTAATTTTTTTCTCACCTAAAAGGAAGTATCTATTGACGAAAATAAATTTTGTCACCTATTATTTTTATTTTTTTATTATACGTGACAAAATTTATAATTCTTCATGGATTATTCTTATTTAGTGATGAAATTTGTTTTATTCACTAATATATTTACCAAATCAACAACAAAGCTAGATTATAAGCTAAAAAAATTGTGAAGATTGAAAACCCATAAAATTTTTGAAACAACTCAATTAAATTGATGCAATATAAGAAAAAAAAATAAAGAAAAAAGAACCCGAGTTTGATGCAGAGAGTGGAGTCCTGTGTATACAATAAGGGCCAACGGTAGTGTAGGTGTTGAAGGTGGAGTCGTGAGGGCAAAGATCGATGACAAAGAGGTAACGTGCGTGTGTTTTGAGAGATAGAGAGAGAGATGATAAACAAAAAATTGGTTAGAAAATTAATACCTTATTTTTTTTCATTACCACTCAATACATCAAAATTTTCCCACCAAAATTAGTGACAACATTATTTCCTCACCAAATGGTCTAAAAAATATTAAAAATTATTGGTGACGAAAATATATTCCTCACAAATAAATTTATAATTAGTGACAAATTTTTTTCTCACCAAAAGTCCAAAATTTTTAGCGCCACCCACAAAAATTAGCGGGAAACTTTTTGGTGACGAAACTTAATTTTTTCTCACCTAAAGGGAAGTATTTATTGACGGAAATAAATTTCGTCACCTATTATTTTTATTTTTTTAATATATGTGACAAAATTTGTACATTCCTCACGAATTATTCTTATTTAGTGACGAAATTTATTTTCATCACTAGTTTTCGTCACCATAGGTTACTTTTGTTGTAGTGGTGTGTGTATATAATACATGTAGCTACAAAACTAAACAAAGGCAAATTAGGTGGAGAAACACCTTTTTTCCATAACACTCGAGATTGAATTAAAGATTTCTGCATACTTGAATTTGAAATTAACGAAATCCCTAGCATCAAAATTCAAAAGACTTGCAATCATTTTCTCATACTTTCTCAGCAATCAAACAGTTGTAAAAACAAAAACTAGATTTCTAGAAAGAGATAGATACCTTCCAACAGTGCCCCTGAGAATCTGCTAAGTTTTCTCACACTTTCTGATGAATTTGCTGGGCTCGACTTCTTCGGTTGTGCAGTGCGATTTGATGATCTTTGTGTGGAGCATCGATCTTTAGATCTAGGGTTTAAATTATCCTCCTCGACTTCGTCCTTCTTCCACACCCAACCCATTCCAGATTCAAGATTGGTGACGAAAATATATTCTTCACTAATAATTTTAAGATAAATTAAAAACACTTTGTTTGAAATACAAATTGCCCCTGTGGTTCTAAAAATTATATCCTACCCCCTAAGGTTTTTAATTTCATAACGAATAACCCTTTTCATTAATAAAATATCAAATTGATTAATAATTTTTAATGATATTAAAATTTTATTTCAACTAATAATTCATGTAATTTTATTATTATATAGGGCAACAGTTAAGAATTTTATTTTTTCAGTTAATTCTAATAAATAAAAAAAATTTATAAGGGATATTTGTAATTTTTCAAATCACCATCCATATTTAAAGTAAACCTCATGGGGTGCATTTTTAATTTACTCATAATTTTATAATTGGTGACAAATTTTTTTCTCACCAAAAGTCTCAAAATTTTGGCGCCACCCAAAAAAATTAGAGAGAAAACCTTTAGTGACAAAATTTAAGTTTTCCTCACGTAAAAAGAAGTATTTATTGACGAAAATAAATTTTGATACCTAATATTTTTAATTTTTTTATTATATGTGACAAAATTTTATAATTCGTCACGGATTATTCTTATTTAGTGATGAAATTTATTTTATTCACTACTTTTCATCACCATAGGTTACTTAAAGAGCTAATTAACTTGTGTTTTGTTCTGTGTGAGAGAGAGAGAGAGAGGAGAGGAAAATTGATAAAAAAAAAAAAAAAGGAAAAATGTTAGTAGTCTATTTTTTTTCATTATCGCCTAATATGTCAAAAATTTCCCTCCAAAATTAGTGACAAAATAATTTCCTCACTAAAAAGTCTCAAAATATTAAAAATTATTAGTGACAAAAATATATTTCTCACCAAATGGTTTTAAAATATTTAAAATCAAGTTTCTCAAAATATATATATATATATATATATATATATATAAAATTATTGGTGACGAAAATATATTCCTCGCTAATAATTTTATAACTGGTGACAAATTTATTTCTCACCAAAAGTCTCAAAATTTTGGTGCCACCCAAAAAAAATTAGCGGCACCCAAAAAAAATTAGCGGGAAAACCTTCGATGACAAAACTTAATTTTTCCTCACCTAAAAAGAAGTATTTGTTGACGAAAATAAATTCCGTCACCTATTATTTTTATTTTTTTATTATATGTGACAAAATTTTATAATTCGTCACGGATTATTCTTATTTAGTGATGAAATTTATTTTCTTCACTACTTTTCGTCACTATAGATTACTTTTGTTGTATGAGCCACCTACATACTCCTTATTTATTCTTTTCTCGGTGTTACAACAAGACATGTTTTGCTAGACCGAGTTGGCCGGCTGGTTAGCTTCTTTTGGATAAAGTGGAGTAGTCTTCTGGTATTGAGCATACCAATTTCCGATGGTCTCCAAGGCACATGAAGATTCTATTTTGTTTTCATTTGAGTATTTTGTGAGTTTATTTTTTTTTATTTTTTTTTTTGTTGCAATATTTTCCTCCTCCTTCTTTCATTCAGTTTGTAATTATTTATTCAAAGTGTTGTAATAATTTCCTGTCCCGCTTCTCTTTATCTCGTTCTTTATTTGCTTTCCTTATTTGTGAATAAACACCATATTTTTCTTTTCATCATATCCATGCTTTACATCCATGTTTCATGCATCTTGATTCGGCTAAGTTTGCATTTGTGGATGTATTCAATTCCTATGTGTGATTATATGCGCTACCTCATGTTCATGAGATGATTCACATGTCATGTATTATAAGTCAAATCTTTAGTTGCATCTCATGAGTGAATTGCATTAAGATTGTTATATATAAGATCTTACATATTTTGCTAACTTTGTTTTGTAGCTGTTCGCGGGACGTTGGTAAACATGTATGTTTTTATGCTTTAGCATCCCGCTTGTGTGTATTTTTCTTACTATGTTTAGCATCCTACCATGAGACTATTTGCTTACGTGATATAACTATATGAATGCCAATGGATGGAGATTGTGTCACTTAGTTGGAATGATATTGATGTTTCTTGTTTGTGAACTCAATATCTTTGAGTTGTACATCTTCAAAACTCTTTCAAAACACATGAAATCAAGTTGTTCCAAAATGAATGACATAGTCTATACTTGTTTGTTTCATATAGTAAATTTTAGGATTTATTAAATAATAAGAATATGAACATACAAGGTAAATAAAACTAATATCATGGTTTAATAGAGTTCGATCTTTTGATTGGGTGAACGGGGGTGCTCAATTAATGACATTTCCCTCTCATATATAAGGTTTTGAGCCAAGCATCATTGGTTACGACGAACAGTGGTCTTGGCACGAGTCACAGGTTTTCTAATTTTTCTAAAATATTAAGTGGCGACTCTAAGACCTGGTGATATAGTCCATTTCTGACAAAAGTTTTTACAATAAAACGGATTTTCTATAAAATTTTCCAAAACTAGACTCTCATGTATGTTTCGCATTGCACTTGTGAGACTAGATCAAAGAAATCGAGGGTCTGAACTGTTTAACACACACGGGTACTCCCCCCTCCCTCGAGCAATGTTACAAAGAGGTTCAATTTGTGTTAATAAATTTGATTATGTAATTTTAACAAGGGTTAAAACCAAATTTATATTTTTAAGATGCATATTTTAGCAACTGTATTTCATGCATTTTAAGACCAATATATTATTGATCTTGAAAAAAAAATGTCGATTTTCTTCTTATTTAAAAAATGCATTGCCAACTAAAAAAATATCCATCTAAAAATGAAAATTGAATTATTATGTTCGTTATAAATTCTTTTTGATTAAGAATAACAGAAACATGATAATTTTCATATTTCATAGTTACCGATTGACCTTTTGCCAATTTTAATACAATTGGATTTTCAGTTAAAACCCATTTGTCTGGAGGTAATACTCCAGGTTTTGCCAAACTATATGAAGTACCAGTGTCAACTAATGCATCAATAGTATAAGAATAATAACCCGGAAAGTTAAACAATAATTCAATAAATGAATTAATGGGGCTAACTTCAACAGTTTTTTCAAAATTTTAATGAGATCTTTTTCTCATATCTTCATTTATTTTTTCGATTATTTCTTCTACTCCATTTTGGAGTTCCTCTTCGAATAGCCCCCGTTCCTTTAATTTCGCATATAAAATGATGGAGAGATTATTGAGAGAAGCCATTTTTAGGTTTTTGTTATTCTTCGATCGATATCTTTGATGAAGATTTATTGGTAATAGGCATACTTATTGTTTTGTATCCTCCTATTTTTTCATTTGAACTTTCTTGTACACTAGATTCTTTAATGATAATCTTATCTTTATTTTTTGTTCTTTCTAGGCTACTTGTAGAATTAGATCTAGTAAAAAGAATTGATTTTCGTCTAGGTTTGTCTAAATAAACAACACCTCTGTTTTCTCGAATTGTTAAATTTTTGAGATTTTTTCGATCTATAGTTTCTTCAAAAACCCATTTCTTAGGCCATGATAATTGTTTTACATTAACCTTTTTGGATTGAAATCTTCGAGTGTGAGTACTCATGTTTTCAAATAGCTCTACTTCAGATACAGGTTTACTACGAGGATTAACTGTATTAACCATTCTATGCATAAGCTTGTAATTAATAGCAATATTTTGCTTTTTATATCAAGGTTTTGCATACCTTGAGTTTTATTTTCAATTCTAATGCTCGATTAAGATTAAAATCTTCCAATACCAAGAAATAATTTAGTTTGATAATGTAGACACCCCATTTTTGACCGTCCTCAAGACTTGGACGTCACCGTTTGAACACTCGGTGATCATCCATGTTCGTGTTCGTCTTGAGTTCTCGGAGGTCTCGGCTACGCGCCTTGCCTCAAGACCTCTCGACTTGCCTGTTTTGTGTTTGGTTTTGCACCAAACACTTGTGTTTTGCTTTTGAGGAGCAGGGAATGGCTTGTTGGCCATCCCCACATCTCACCGGCCATGGCTTGAGGCCACTGGCCATTGTTTTGTTGCCATCGGCCAAATGCTTGGTCGGTCGACCATTTATTTGGTCAATTTGGCATTTTTGGCTGGCCGATCACTGTGCATCTGCTTTTGGCAGATATTTTGTGCCAGTTGTGCTAGCTGGCACCCACTTTGCACCTCCTCCATATACGTGTATGGAGGGATCTCACTCTTGCTTAGCTTGTTTTGTAAGCTTTGCAAGAGTGATCCTCTATAAAGGGAGGCCTTCTCCTCCCTCCTCAAGGGTTAGAGGGTTGAGTTCCAGAGCTCTGGATTAGGGTTAGCATGGTTGTATCTATTCTATCTCTATATCTCCCTCTCTTCCATATTGTGTGTGCATTAAGGTGTTTTGTTCATAGTTTTGCACACAAACACCTAGAGTTACACTTTCCTTTGGCTATTGAGGTACTAAGGAGTAATTTTTAGAGTTTTTGAGTTGATCTAAGCTTGGAGAAGGGGTTGGAGTGGTCCTTGTGAAGAAGGTCTTCAAGGGTAAAAACTTTACCCCTTTATTCCCCATTTTTGCATAGGCTTTTAGCCATCCTTGCATCTGTTTTTAAGCTTAACTTATAACATATAAAAATTATGATTTTAAGTGCTTAAAATAGTTGTTTAAGGTTACTTTGGTGTTTGGGGTTGTTTAACCCCTCTTAGGCCTTGTTTGGCCCCATTTTTTGTGCTATTTTGGTGAGCTCCGAGACCACCTTATTTAGGCCTCCTCACCACTAAAATCCAGAGGGATTTCAGTGGTGCGGATGGTGCTTTGAGGTCCTAAGGAGGAGAGGGTCATCCCCTCTCCTTGTTGTCTTCAAAAGTTGTCATTTTAGCCTCATGTGTGAGCACCATTGTTGAGTTCATGTTGGCCATGTCTTAGCTAGTATTTGTGCTTATTTTGCCATGATATAGCACTGTTTTAAGTTGATTTAGACACACCATGCATGCTTAGCATACTTGTCTTGTAATGCCATGAAATTGCCTTAACATGCTTTGTGCTTTGAGCTTTGAGCCTTGTTTCTAGCATGATTTTGGCCTAGCTTTGTGAAGCTTTTATGCATGTTTTGGTGTGCTTGAGGTCTGTTTTTGGTTGCTCGGGTTATCCATGCTTTGCTTTGTATAGTTACCATACAATCTCCCTTATAGGCCTTGAGTGTTGACCCCTCTAGCATGCTTTACTTGCTTTGTTTCAGTGGTTTGGAACCACTTATCATGTCATTTTAGTCCTTGTGGCATGCTTGTATGTTTGCATTTGATGCTCCTTTAATGCTTCAAGAGGTTGGTGTCTTATGCTCCATGTTTGGACCCTTTTGCATGCCTTTAGACTTAGGACATTTAGATGCCATCTAGGTGTGCCTTTGACCTTGTTTTGGTCTACCTTGGGGTGGTTTTGAGTCCCCATGGCCCTTTGGGACTTGCTTCATATAGCTATGGTTTAAGCCCCTTGGCTTACCTTGAGTTTTGGACATGGTTGCATGCCTTGCTTGCATTGATAGGTTGATTTGGCATCATTCCACATGTATTTTCAGAGCTTGCTATTCTTGCCATTAGTCCATGTTTATCCTCTTTTAAGTGTGCCTAAAAGTTGCTTCTTTATGCTTAAGAGTTAGGCCATGTGTGCATGCATGTTTGTATGTGTTTTGGCCTTCATTTCCTTAGCATTTGGCCACTGTTTTGGACCTGGTAGAGAGCTGTCCATCTTGGTGTGAGTCCCTCCTTTGCATGTTGTTGCATTCTCACCTTGTGTGTTGTTGCATGCTTGGCCTATCACATTTGCTTAGCCTATCACATGTTGTTGCATGTTTAATTGTGCATTTGGCGTGCATCTTTAGTCAAGTTGTTTAGCATGTTGTCACATGTCTTGCATACTTGCATGTTTAAATTACATCTTGCATGCTTGTTAGTTTGCATAGTTGTTACATGCCTCGCATGCTTGTTTGCTTAGGTTGTGTGCCTAGTGAACATTGCATGTTTGCATACTTGCCCCCATCCTCATATTGCATACTTAGCTCGAATGCTTAGGTTGCATTTTGCATGCATACCTTGCCTCTTGAATCACCATGATAGAGGTTAGGTCCATTATTTGTTTATGTGCATTTCATTTGACATTGAAATGGCACACTTGGCCTCTTTGGCCATTGCGTATTGAAATGCGCGATTGATGGCCCGAGGGTCGAGGACCATCCTCCTTTGAGTCATGAACATGATAAGGAGGGTGTTGGTGCACACATTTGCTTGAAATGTATTGCCATGCCATGTTTGTCCTCTGCTGCTGTCAAAACAGGATTCTGCAGGCATATATGGTCGGCCGACCATCTAAAGTGCCGATCGACCAATGATGGATGGTCGAGAGCTGAATATTTGGTCAATGACCCTTCTACCATGGTCGGTGATGTTTCCCCTTGGTCGGTGATGCTCCACAGTGTTCAGAGAGTGTTCCTTGGGACTTGTGCAACTTTCAAAAGAGCAGAGCAGGGTAAACAGAGGCAGCTTGAGCATGGTGACGGATTTCGGAGCAAACCCGAGCACGCATGCATTGGACCCTCTTCCCGAGGCTGTTTTATTGTTTTCTTAGCTTAGTTAATTTGCTTAACTAGTTAAGTGGTTTATAATAATTAATTAGCTTGTAGGTTAATTAATTTTTATTATTCTTTTGGTCCCTCCAAGCGAGGGCGAATGTGTAATAAGTGTGGGTGTGTGTGTGTATGTCTTCCAACTCCCATTTCTTTCTCCCTTTTACTTACCCACTTTTGATGGTTAGTACTAGGGCATATTTAATTTAGCATACCTTATGCTATGCATGCATGCATTCATTCATCAGTATTGCATGCACCGGGCTCAGCGCATCATGCTAAATGCACAGTATTTTAGATCTAACTTGAATACATGTTACTTGTTGCATTCCACATGCCACTCTTAGATTAGCCGAGCCTATTCTAGATTGCATTTTGCCTGTGATGCATTAACCATTTAACATGAACTTGGATAATACGTTTGATTGCTAACATGTTCTTTGTTTTGGCTCAAAGTACGCTGTAAGTATTTATGCTTTAGCATTTCGCATGAGTGTGAATGTTAACATGACAGCATGCTTACAATGTGGCTATGTGCTTATGTGATATTACTGCCCGAATGCCTGTGGGTGAAGGTTGGATTGCTTGAGTTGGAACAACTCGTTGAAATCCGTATTTTAGCCTACTTGCGAGTAGCAAATTTCAAATCATTTTCCGAACAAACAGATATGCAATGTTTTGTTCCAAATTAGGCGATCTAGTCTATATTTTTGTATTGTGCGCATCACATAGTAAGATTAGCTAATTAATCGGAATAAGAACACATAACGTTTTCAAAACTAGATATCATGGTTAGAAGAGGCCGATCTTCGGATCGGGCGAGCGGGGGTGCTCATAGCTGACCTTCCCCAATCTTACCCAAGTTCCCGAGCCGAGGTAACTTTGGTGATGACAGACACATGGCCTTAGGCAAACGAGTCAGGGTTTCCTAAATTCCCCCATAAAAAATATATAGGTAGCGACTCTGTATCTGGCAAAGTAGTCCATGTTTGGCACTTCTTTCTAAAAATCTGTTTTCTCAAAACGATTTGCCGGATTTGGACTCTTTGGTTCAGATTTAGAACCGTGACAATTTGAGTGTTGAACTGTAGTGAGCCCAGTGACGAACAAAACGGGATTTCCCTTCCGGGACGTTCAGGGGACGTCTACAGTCTCTGGCGACTCTGCTGGGGATTTTAGAGAGCTTGACTCGAACTCGTGATATCTTGTTTTGACTACACTCATGTGTTTCTTTGTATTGCATGTTCATTGGTGCGCCTAAGTCACAGTGTTTGCCGTCTGCTATTCCTGAACGGTTTGCCAGAGGCTCGCTTTGAGAAGCGTGCCACAAGGCTGACCGGTTAAGGGCTCTGCCACGATGGGAACACAAACATCGGTTGTTACCGGGGCACCCTTTTGACCATTTGACCTAGTGCATATTCGGAATCCATAGTGACCATTCCAAACTAGAATAGGTGGCTACCCAATTATAGGTTGTTTGAAACCGCTACGTGCGTAGTGAAACCCTAGCTCCTGACAAAATAGGACAGGGAAACCCTACCCCAACATAGGGGTGTTTTGGTTCTCATTTACTTGTTATGTGCTTTTAGAGTGTATCTCTACAGGAGCGCACATATCAGTTTGCAAGTTTAATACCAGGTCTGAGGGCATCAGTATCAGTGTTTTAGGGAATCAGATATATCTGCGGGTATTAGATTCAGTTTTTTGGGGCAGTGATTTTGGGGACAGTGATCAGTAATAGAGTACAGTTATTCAGCTACACCTGTGTCTATTCCGTTTGGGCTGAAATACTGCCTGTTTTTCCTTTCAGTTCAGAGATTTGGGGTCAGAGATTTGGTGTTCTTCTTTGCTGAGGCAAGACAGACGTCTGATCCGTCAGTCACCATTCCGTTCAGCGGGCTTATGATGACGCAAAGTTCAGAGGAAATTGTGGTTATGGCAACTGCATTAGACCAAGGAATCATCTTGCAGGATGAGACCAATGTTGATGTACCGCATCCGCCCAGGTCGCCTATCGCGCGCCCGATCTGGAAGCCCCAGTTATTTCAAGCTCGTGAGCCCACCACATTTGAATTGATGGGAATGATTGGTGACCTTTAGAGGTCTGTGGCTGATCTCGCTTACGGAATGTCGGCTCCGCCACCAAATGCACCATATGTCGGGAATTTTGTACCACAGGAGCCCCCGCTATTGGGGCGAATTGTGATCGAGCTCAGCCAACCTAAGGCTGTCCCAAGCTATGACCGTGACGTGCCAACAACAACCGAGTTTCGCTCTGATATAGCAACCCAAACCCTCGATCAGGCTGAGGCTAGAGGTAAGAACAAAGTGAGAACAGATGCTGATCCCGTTGAACAACTGCTGTGGGCAGTCGAGGCTTTGAAAGCCGGGGGGTTCAATAAACAACAAGTATTCGCAGTTGTGACTAAAACTGTAGATGATGCTTTCCCCATTCCAACTGAAGGCAGTTCAAGCCAGGCAGAAAATCGGGATAGGCCCCGTCATGCCAGAATAGTTCCTTCCGCTCCCAACCCTGCACCGGGAAAAGATCAGAAAACTGAGGCAGTGCCTGCAGACCCTTTCGCTAGTGTGTCTAGCAAGAACCCTCAGACTTCGAAGTATTTGCCTCGAGGGCGCAGAGTCTTTCATGCCCTCTACATGCCTTTGTCTAGGGCATTTCAAATTTTGGCTAAAAAGGGGCATCTTAAACCCCTTGAGCCTCGACCTCTCCTGAAGAATCTCCCCCTCACACATGATGCTACCTTGTACTGTGCGTACCACCAGCAAACTGGTCACAGCACTGACGGTTGTTTCCGCCTTCGCCACGAAGTGCAAGATTTGATCGACAATGAGGTCATCCTCCCACCTACCTCAGCAAAGTATGTCACCACTGAATTGTTGGATTTCGAGGATACTGCAAGTATGTGATCAGGGGTTGGACCACCTGCGGGCGACGCTCGGTGTATTTCAGATGTGGCGTTTGGCACGCACTGTTGGGAGCATTTGCGAATGCAGTTTTGTAATTTCTGGCTTGGGTGTCGAGTCAGTTCCTTGTTTTGTTTTGGGTCTGTCTCATTGTCTTGAGTCAGTCTTTTTGCTTAAGGATCTGTCTTGTTGTGTCGAGTCAGTCCCATTGTATAGAAACCAGGTGATTCCGGGGTTGTTGCCTCGAACACCGTTTTATTTTGTAATTACCCTTTTGTTTTCTTTTGAGTCTGTCTCTGCTATGGAGCCAGTTGCAACCAGGAAATCTGAATGAAATAGTTGCGGCTATCATGTTTTCCGTGCTTATTGCTACTTTGAGCTAGTTGTGCCAGAGCATTTGAATGAAACGGCGGAGCATCTCACTTACTCTTCTGCACCTCGAATTCACAACATTGACCTAAGTTTTTCAAAACTTTTTTAACACTGTGGTGATGAAAACGAAGAGGAAGGAATTCCTCGGGATTTGTAAAACTTTGATCAAATTGAGAGAAAGAGAGGCATGCTAAACCCTTAATGATTGAAATCATGTTTGTTAACGTGAGTATTGAGAAGGACCCTGGCTTGATCTAGATTGGTTCCGCACTATCTTCAGTGCGAGCGATTTGTCGCTTTCTTAAAAAAATTTCAAAAACAAAATGTTTTGCGCAGTCCTATGAAGACCTATGTGGAATCGCTCTTGAGATTGTGCAGCTTAGGATCGCTCTCAGCCTCAAGACTTAAGCCCTTGCTTTCAAACCTTGGACCTTAGTTCAGAATGTTCAACGGTCAACTACAACATGAGACCTGCGTGGCCAAATTTGAAGCAGCCCCTCGAACAAGAGGCCAAGAAAGTCAGATCAAGAAGATCAGACCTCATCAAAAGAAGCTTGCGAAGCTAGAACAGAAGCACCCCTCGAACTAGGGGCAAAAATGTCCGATGTGCTCGAAGAGCCGAAGATGGATCCTTCTGCAAGTCAATACGACAGCCACCCTTCCGGATACGGATGGCTTCGAGATCCTAAAACCATTTGGCATGGACTGGTTACACTTTTACCCTTTGAGAGGCTCGTTGGGCCAAAAACCCGGAAGGGTGACCCAAGCAAAAGTTCGAGCAAGAAAAAGAAAAGAAAAGAATACAAAAAAATGCAAAAAAAAAGAGAATGAAAAGATTCGAAAAAGAAAAGACAAAAGAAATGAAAAAAAAAAGATTTGAAAAAGAAAAGAAAAAAATATAGAAAATAAAAAGAATTGAAAAGAGAAGAAAAACAAAGCTCGTAAGGTTGAAAACCCGGAAAGGCGGCCTTGGCAAAAGTTAGAGCGTAGAAGGTGAGGGTTAATACACGAGTGAACCCAACCGGAACTACGTAAGGCTTGATTCCCATGTTTGGGATACGTAGGCAACTTCATCTTGAAGTCCAGCCACAAACACTTCCAAATCAAGTGTGTCCATGTAATGGTTTTGATCATCCTTGCCTTTTCTGAATCCGATAGTTCGGTTGTGACACAACCGGAACTACGTAAGGCTTGATTCCCATGTTTGGGATACGTAGGCAACTTCATCCTAAAGTCCAGCCACCAACACTTTCAAAGTGACTATGTCCATATATTGGTTTTGACCATCTTCGTCTTCTCTGTATCCGAGAGTTCGGTTGCGATCATCACTAATGAGGACTGACTACAGTATGCTGGGGCGTTATCCAGACAAGGGGCAACTTTCCGTTGCCATGAGTCGCCATCCAAACCAAGGGCAACTTTCTGTTGCCGTGTTGTGCCCTTTAGAACAAGGGGCAATTTTCCATTGCCTCCGATCCGAGGTTGTGCATCTCGAGAGTAAGTTCCGTGCTCGTTGGGCAGTGACCGTTTGCAAAAATAGTTTTTGAGAATTTTTTTTACTGAGGTTGACTATTTTTTCGAAAATTATTCCATCTTTTCCAAAACTGGACCATTTTCTTGGACCCAAAAAAGGAAAATTTTCAGTGCTCATAGCCTGACTTGCATGATTTTCAAATCAAAAATCGAAAAAGTATATTAATCTAACTATTATTTTGGTCAAAATTATTTTAGTAGAAAACAAAAAAAAATGGTCAAAATGATGAACTAGGAGCACAGTTGAGTCAGGCTTCCTGTCTTTCCCCCATCGCTAGCATACTTGCCAGAAAGGGCACAGCTGAAGCTGTCATTAAAAGGCTGAAAACTCTCTCACCATCCGAGCAACAAGGTATCAAACCAAGTGCGAAGCACGAGTCGGAATGGATTAAGATACTCCACTCCCTTATCAGGAACATCAACTAAACGTCACTGAAGGAAATAGCTGCGAGCTAACAGTGTTGGGCATGAACCCACAATCTCTTGTTTATTCACCGACCATATCTGGGGAGGGATGAAAAAATGAGAGAGTGAAGAATAGAAAGGTGTAAGTCGAGAGAAAAGTGAGCAAAAAAGGGTTTTTGAGAGAAAAACCGAGCTTGAGGGCCGAGTGATGTGAGAATCACAAATAAGAAAAGGGTGGGAAACAATACCTGGAGAAACTGGCTCCTCACAAACTAAGAGGTCTCTTGTCTTTTATAACACGTCCGTGTGTCATGTCTTTTGTTTTAACTGTCTCGATTCTTGTCTCGAGTCGTCTCGAGTGTTACTCGATTTGTTTAGGTTGAGTACCTTTTTGTCTTCTCTGTTGAGTCCTTTTCGCTGTGTTCAGTCGTAGGCTCAATACCCGGTTGAAAACCCTATCCTCAAATTGTTTTGTGCTCAGAGTGCTGTGTCATCCCCCACGTTTGTGCAAAACATGATTTGGTTCTTTCATAAAACTGCAAGGCCCACCCCTGATAAGTGTGAACAGAAAAACCTGGACCTATCTGAAGCTTTTGGGTTTCGGATTACGAAACAAGAAATTTTGGAGCATTCTTGTGTGTTTCAACTTCTGCAGAGTTCAGAATGAACCGTGTATTCAGAATGAGCAATATGCTGTTGTGGGCTATGAGTTTAGAATGAGCAATTTTCAGAATGGGCTGTGTGTTCAGAATAAGCAGTGCGTTGTATGAACTGTGTGTATAGGCTGTATGCAGAGTAAACCAAGCACTGTGTTATGGGCTGTGTGTTCAGAATGAGCAGTAGGTTGTATGAGTTGTTTTGTCATTAGCTGGTTCACTACCTGGTTATTACAATACAAGTGTTTGAGTTTTAGACAAAAGATCAATCTCATTTACATTGAGGTGTAATATGATGCAATGCGATGCGATGTATGAAATACACAAATGCAAGACTTTTCCAGACAAAAAGTTTGTTTCATTTCATCATCTTTTCAAGTACAAAGTTTCAAAGAAAATAAAACCTGTCTGAGGCAGTACAAGGTACTCAAGCTACCATCAAAAAGAAAAAGTAAAACAAAAAGAAGAAAAGCAACAAAAATCTGGATCAGCATCGATCATCTCAGGCCTGAGAGTCTGTCCTCGTCCTCTTCCTAGATGAAGGTCCAGGAGCATCATCGTCAACACTATCTGTAGACACCCCATTTTTGACCGTCCTCAAGACTTGGACGTCACCGTTTGAACACCCGGTGATCATCAATGTTTGTGTTCGTTTGGAGTTCTCAGAGGTCTCGGCTACGCGCTTTGCCTCAGGATCTCCGAACTCGACTGTTTAGTGTCTGGTTTTACACCAAACACTTGTGTTTTGCCTTGGAGGGGCAGGGAATGCCTTGTGAGGCATCCCCACACATCATCGGCCATGGCCAGAGGCCACCGGCTGGTGTTTTATTGCCATCGGCAATGTATATTGCCGGTCGGCATTCTTTGTTGCCGGTCGGCAGTCCATTTTGTCAAAATGGCAATTTTGAGCAGCCGACTACTGTTCATCTGCTTTTGCAGATATTTTAATACAGCTGTATGGCATTTTGTTCCCCTCCATACACGTGTATGGAGGGATGGCTTCCTTGTTAGCTTCTTGAGTAAGCTTTACAAGATTGGCTTCTCTATAAGAGGAGCCTTCCTCTCTTGGCTTGAGGGTTAGAAAAAAAAGGGTTAGACATTTTAGACAGCCATTTTAGGGTTTTGAGTTCTAGGGTTAGGGTTTCATACATATCCTATCTCTATATCTCTCTCTTGTGTGTGTATAAGTGTGTTTGTGTCTTACTATTGCACACAAACACATAGTGTTACACCTTTGCTTGATTCTTGAAGGGCCAGAGGTTTGTTCTTGAAGCTTGGGAGCTGTTTTGAGCTCAAAGAAGCTGCTGGAGCTTCATTTGTGAAGAGGGTCTTCAAGGGTAACAATCTTACTCCTTTATTTCCCATTTTTGCATACTATTTTTGCCTATCTTAGAACTATTTTTGAGCTTAGTGTATAATATAAAAAAGTTCTGTTTTTAGGCCCTCTAAATAGTTTGTTTAGAGTGTTTTGTGATTTGGAGGTGTTTGACCCCTCTTAGGCCTTGAGAGGCTCCATTTTGTGCCATTTTGAGTGAACTCCGGGACCTTGGTGTTTGGGCCTCCTCACCACTGAAATCTTGAGGGATTTCAGAGGTGAGGATGATGCCTTGAGGTCCTAGGGAGGAGAGGGCCACCCCCTCTCCTTATTGTCCTTGAAAAGGACCATTTTTGGCCTCTTGAGGGAGCACCTAGCTTAGGCTCTTGTTGACCATGCCTTAACTGGTTTTTGTGCTTATTATGTCATAATATGCCTCTGTTTTTAATTGGTTTTGGTACACCATGCATGCTTAGCATACCTACCTTGTAATGCCATGTTTAGGCCTTAACGTGCCTTAGGTTGTAAACCATTGTTCTAGCATGTTTTAGGCTTAGCCTTGTGAAGCTTTCATGCTTATTTTGCCATGTTTAAGGTCTGTCCATAGTTGTTTGGGTCGACTTTGGCATGCTTTGTATAGCCCCTTTGCATTTTTGGTTTGTTGGCCTTAAGTGTGTGAATGTATAGCATGCATCCTTGCCTTAATTTAGTGGGCTGGGACCATTTGCCATGTCATTTCAGTCCCTTTAACATGCTTGTATGCTTGCCTTGGATGCCTCTTTGAAGCTTTGAAAGCTTGTCTTGCATGCTCCATGTTTTGGCCATTGTGCATACCCTTTGAATTTGAGCCACTTAGATGTCATCTAGGTGTCCCTTGGGTGTTGTCTAGGCCTGCCTTAGACCTGTTTTAAGTCCTCTTGGCCTTGTGAGGCTTGGTTGATTTATTTTTGGTTTAAGCCTCTTGGCTTGTCTTGGGTTTTAGACCATCGTTGCATGCTATGTTTGTCTTGTTTAAGTTGGTTTGGCACCTCCTATAGCATGATTTTCAAGGCTTATAATGCATGCTATATGTCCATGTTTGCATCCTCTTAACTGTGCTTGAGAATTGCTCTTTAATGTTTGAAGTGTTGGAGATCATTCGCATGCATGTTTGCATGCCATTAGTCCTTCATTTTGGGCACTTTGGCCACTGTTTTGGGGCCTAGTGAGGGCTGCCTAAACCATGCTTAAGTCCACCCTTTGCTTGTTTGCATGTTTGCCTCGCATATTTGCTTGCATAATTGCATGAATGCATTGCATTGCCATGTCGCATCCTTAGCTCACATGCCTAGGATTACGTTCCATTTGCATGCATGCTTGGCCTCTTGAAATGCTTGTGATAAAGGTTGAGTCCCATTGGTTTGTTCATGTGCATTGCATTCCATATCAAAAATGCACACTTGATTCTTTGGGCCATTACTCATTGAAATGCGCGCTTGATGGTCCGAGAACCAAGGACCATGTCCCTTTGAGTCATACACATGACAAGGGGCTTGGTAGGTGCATACATTGCTTGAATTGCATTGCCATGCAAAGTCCTGTACTCTGCTGCTGTCAAACAGGTTCTGCAGGCATTTTCTGCCGATCGACTGCATAGAGTACCGACCGGCAATCCATCGACGGCCGGTGATGCATTCTTGGCCGATGACCACCAGACCACTACCGGTGACCATTCTACTCAGCCGGTGGTGTCTCCCAATGTCCAGAGAAGCAATCCCGAGACTTTGACAGTCTTCAGAGGAGCAGAGCAGAGAAAACAGAGGCATATTACGCATGGCAGTGAATTCCCAAGCAAGACCGAGCATGCATTGCATTGAGCTCTCTTCCCGAGGCGGTTTACTATTTTTCCTAGCTTAGTTAGTTTGTTAACTAATTAGGTAATTTGTAATAATCAATTAGCTAGGATAGTTAATTCATTTTTTGAATTGTATTATTCTTTTGGTCCCTCTAAGCGAGGGCGAATCTGTAATAAGTGTGGGTGAGTGTGTGCATGTCTTCCAACCCCCACTTCTTTCTCCCTTTTACTTACCCGCTTTGATGGTTAGTAATAGGTCATGTTTAAATTAGCATACCTTATGCTATGCATGCGTGCATCCATGCATTTGTCTCGCACGCACCGGGCTCGGTACATCATGCTAACTGCATTTGTACTTCAATTCCAAATTGAATACGTGCATCAATTGGTTGCATTTCACATGCCATGTTTAGGTTAGCCGAGCCTACTCTAATTGCATCCTGTATGTGTTGCATTAGTCAAATTTGACATGAACTAGGAACATGCATGTTGGCTAACTAGTTTATTGTTTTGGCACGGAGTACGATGTAAGTATTTTCATGCTTTAGCATATCGCATGCGTGTGAATGCTATCATGACAGCATGCTTACTATGTGGCTAGATGCTTATGTGATAAACTGTTTGGTTGCCTGTGGGTGAAGGTTGGATTGTCTGAGTTGGAAAAACTCGTTGAAATCCGTATTTTAGCCTGCTTGCGAGTAGCAAATTCCAAAGTGTTTTTCAAGACAAACGGATATGCAATGCTTATCTCCAAGTTAGGTAATCTAGTCTATACTTGTTTGTTGTGCGCATAACATAGTAATTCTAGGTTAATAAATGGAATAAGAACACATAACGTTTTCAAAAACGGTTATCACGGTTAGTAGAGGCCGATCTTCGGATCGGGCGAGAGGGAGTGCTCATAGCTGACCTTCCCCGATCGTACCCAAGTTCCCGAGCCAAGGCAACTCTGGTGATGACGGACACGTGGCCTTTGGCACCGAGTCAGGGTTTCCTAAATTCCCCCATTTTAAAATATTTAGGTGGCGACTCTGTATCTGGCAAAGCAGTCCATGTTTGGCACTTCTTTTCAAAAAATCTATTTCTCAAAACGATTTGCCGGATTTGGACTCTTTGGTTCAGATTAAGAACCGTGACACAAATCGAGTCCGTAACTGTAGCGAGGGGCCCCCACGCGGGCGCGTCTACAGTTTCTGGCGACTCCGCTGGGGATTTTAGAGAGCTTGACTCGAACTCGTGATATCCTGTTTTGATTTCATTTATGTGTCTCTTTGCATTGCATGTGCATTGGTGCGCCTAGGACACCATGTTTGCCATCTGCCATTCCTGAACGGTTTGCCGGAGGCTTGTCTTGTCAAGGCATGACCATAAGGCTGACCGGTTATGGGCTCTAACAGCATGGGAACACAAACCCCGGTTTTACCGGGGCACCCTTTTCGACCATTCGACCTAGTGCATATTCGGATCCATAGTGACCATTCCAAGTTAGGACAAGCTGCTTACCCGATTATAGGTTGTTTGAAACTGCTGCGTGCATAGTGGAACCCTAGCTTCTGACAAAATAGGACAGGGAAATCCTACCCCAACATAGGGGTGTTTTGGCTCTCTTTACTTGCTATGTGCTTTTAGAGTGCATCTCTACAGGAACGTACATATCAGTTTGCAAGATTGAGTATTAGACCTGAGGGCATCAGCATCAGTTTATGAGAATCAGTTATCTGCGGGTATCAGGTTCAGTTTTGGGAACAGTGATTTTGGGGAACAGTGATCAGCAATAGAGTGCAGTTGTTCGGCTACACCTGTGGTTAATCTGTTTGGGCTGAAATATTGTTTGTTTTTCCTTTCAGTTCAGAGTATCCAGAGAATTGGAACAGAATAGCTAGTGTTCCCCTTTGATTGAGGCAGGACTTATGACGACGCAGAATTCAGAAGAGATCGTGGTTATGGCAGCTGCATTAGATCAAGGGATCACTCTGCAAAGTGAGACCAACATTGATATGTCACATCCACCCAGGTCGCCTGTTGCGCACCCGGTCTGGACTCCCCAGCTATACCAGGCTCGCGAGCCTACTACATTTGAACTAATGGGGATGATAGGTGATCTCTAGAGGTCTGTGGCGGATCTCGCCTACGGAATGTCAGCTTCACCTCCAGCCGCACCATATGCCGGGAGTTTTGTACCCCAGGAGCCCCCGTTGTTGGGGCGAATTGTGATTGAACTTAGCCAACCGGAGATGGCCTCCAGCTATGGTAATGACATATCAACATCAACCCAAACCCTCAATCAGGCTGAGGCCAGAGGAAAAGACAAAGCGAAGGCGGATGCCGATCCCATTGAACAATTGCTGCAGGCAGTCGAGGCTTTGAAAGCCAGGGGATGAACAAGCAACAGATATCCGCAGTTGTAGCAAAAACTGTGGAGGATGCTTTCCCCACTCCACCTGAGGGTAGCTCAAGCCAGTCAGAAAATCAGGATAGGCCCCGTCATGCCAGAACAGTTCCTCCTATTCCCAACCCTGCACCGGGAAAGGATCAGAAAGCCAAGGTGGCGCATGCCGACCCTTTCGCTTATGCGTCTAGTAAGAACGCTCAAACTTCAAAATACCTACCCCGAGGGCGCAGGGTCTTTCATGCTCTCTACATGCCTCTGTCTAAGGCACTTCAGATCCTTGCCGAGAGGGCACACCTTAAACCCTTGGAGCCTCGGCCTCTCCCGAAGAATCTCCCTGCTACGCATGATGCTGCTCAGTACTGCGCGTACCACCAGCAGACAGGCCATGCTACCGACAATTGTTTCCGCCTCCGTCATGAGGTGCAAGATTTGATTGACAACGAGGTTATCCTCCAGCCACCTCAGCCAAGTCCGTTACCACCCAGTTATTGGATTTTGAGGACGCAGATACTGCAAGTATGTAATCAGAAAGTGAACCACTTGCGGGCGGCATTCGGTATATTTCAGATGTGGCGTCTGGCACGCATTTTTGAGCATCTGTGAACGCTAGCTTTGTAAATTCTGGCTTGGGTATCGAGTCAGTCTTTTGTTTTGAGTCTGTCTCTTTGTCTTGAGTCAGTCTTTTTGCTTAAGGGTCTGTCTTGTTGTAGCGAGTCAGTCCCCTTTATATAGAATACCAGGTGATTCCGGGGTTGTTGCCTCAAACACCATTTTGTCTTGTAATTACCCGTTTTTGTTTTTGAGTCTGTTTCTGCCGAGGGGCCAGTTATACCAACAAATCTAAATGAAACAGCTGTGGCTATCTCATTTTCATGCTTGCTTTCAGTGTAAGTTAGTTGTGCCAGAGGATTTGAATGGGCTGACAGTACATCTCGCCTGCTCTCCTGCGCGCCAAACTCATTGCATTAGCCTAAGTTTTTCAAAAACCCCTTTTGAACACTGCGGTGATAAAAACGAAGATGAAGGAATTCCTTGGGTTTTGCAAAATTTTGATCATTTTGAGAGAAAGAGAAGCATGCTAAGCCCTTAATGAATGAAATCATGTTTGTCAGCGTGAGTACTGGGAAGGACCCTGGCTTGATTCAGATTGGTTCCACACTATCTTCGGCACGAGCGATTTGTCGCTTTCTTAAAAACTTTCAAAAACAAATGTTTTACGCGGCCCTGTGAAGACCTGTGTGGAACCGCTCTTGAGATTGTGCAGCCTAGGATCACTCTCAGCCTCAAGATTCAACCCGTCTGTTTCGAACCTTGAACCCGTTCAGAAAGTTCAACGGTCAAACATCATGCAAGGTCTGTATAGCCAGATCAGAAGCAGCCCTTGAACAAGAGGCACCAAAGCCGAATCAAAAAGATTAGATCTCACCAGAAGAAGCTCGTGGAGCAGCCGTGATGGATTCTCCTGCAAATCATTGCAACAGCCGTTCTCCTAGATACAAAGAGGCTTCAACTTCAAAAACCATTTGGCATGGACTTGCTACACTTTTACCCTTTGAGAGGCTCGCTGGGCCGAAAACCCGGAAGGGCAACCCAGGCAAAAGTTAGAGCAAGAGAAAAATACAAAAAAGCAAAAAATACAAAAAAGGAAAAGAAAAGAAAAGAAAAAGAAATGAACAAAAGAAAATGAAAAGAAGCTCGCAAGGTCGAAAACCCGCATCGGGCACCTTGGCAAAAGTTAGAGCCTGAAAAATGAAGGTTAAAATACCCGAGTGTACCTTAACCGAAACTACGTAAGGCTTGATTCCCATGTTTGGGATACGTAGGCAACTTCATTCTGAAGTCCAGCCCCCAACGCTTTCATAGCGTCTCGGTCCATACAATGGTTTCGATTTCATCCCAAAGTCCAGTCGCCAACACCTTCAAAGTGACTGTGTCCATATATTGGTTTTGACCATCTTCGTCTTCTCTGTATCCGAGAAAGTTCGGTCATGATCATCACTGGTGAGGACTGCTTACGATATGCTGCGGCATCATCCAAACAAGGGGCAACTTTCCGTTGCCATAAGTCGCCGTTCAAACCAGGGGCAACTTTCCATTGCCGTGCAGCGTCCTTCAAACAAGGGGCAATTTTCCATTGCCTCCGATCCAAGGTTGCGCATCTCAAAGAGTAAGTTCCATGCTCGTTGAGCATTGACTGTTTGCAAAATAGTTTTTGAAATTTTTTTACTGAGGTTGACTATTTTCTCGAAAATTATTTCATTTTCCAAAACTGGACTATTTTCTTGGATCCAAAAAGGAAAATTTTCAGTGCTTACAGCCTGACTTGCATGGTTTTCAAATCAAAAATCGAACAAGTACGTTAATCCGACTCTCATCTTGATCAAAACTGTTTTAGTAGAACTAAAACAAAAAATGGTCAAAATGATGAACTAGGGGCACAGTTGAGTCAGGCGTTCTGTCTTTCCCCCGTCATCAACATACTTGCCAGGAGGGCACTCTACCCACCAGAAGAAATAGCTGTGAGCTAACGGCATCGGGCATGAACCCGCAACTTCCTATTCATTCGTTAATCACCTTGGGGAGGGACGAAAAATGAGAGAATAAAGAATAGAGATGTGTAAGTTGAGAGAAAAAGCGAGCCAAAGGGTTTTGAGAGAAAAACCGAGCTTGAGTGCCAGAGTGATATGAGAATCACAAATGAGAAAAGGGTGGGAAACAATACCAAGAGAAACTGGCTCCTCATGATCTGAGGTCCCCCGTCTTCGTTAACGCGTCTGTATGTCGTGTCTTTTGTTTTGTTTACCTCAACCTTTGTTTTAGGTCTCTTCCGAGCGTGTCTCGTTGTGTTTAGGTCATGTACCCCTTTGTTGAGTCCTTTTCCACTGTATCCAGTTGTAGGCTCGATACCCCGGTTAAGAAAACCCCTTTTCCAAAAGTTAATCGTTTATGCTCGGAATGCCGTGCCATTCTCTATATTTGGGCGAACCGAAAGAAGGACGGGAAAATTTGGGGCATCCGAGCATGTTTCAGCCCCAGCAGGTTTCACCTTTGAAGGTCGTCTTGTTAGATTGGGCTGTTCTGTTTAAAGCTTGCCGTGTGCAGAATAAACCAAGTGTTGGGTTATGGGCTGTATGCTGATTAATCCTCAGCAGAGTATGGACCGTGTGTTCAGGTTAAGCAGTGGTTTGTATGGGTTGCTTTGCTGTTACTTGGTTTGGTTATCTTGTTATTACAATGCAAGTGTTCAACATTCAGACCACAGATCAATTTCATTTACATTGAGGTGTAACATGATGCAATGCAATGGAATATAAAAAAATGTAACGCTTCTTCAGATAAAAAGTTCGTTTCATTTCATAATCTTTTTCAAGTACAAAGTTTTGAGGAAAACAAAAATTTGCCCACGGCAGTACAAGGTAATCTAACTAACAGCAAAAAAACAAAAAAAGAAGAAGAAAAGCAGCAATCTGGGTCATCATCAGCAGTCTCGGGCCCGGGGATCTGCCCTCGCCCTCTTCCTGGACGAAGGTCCAGGGGCATCGTCATCAGCATCGCCATCTGAGCCTGAGTCTGAGTCGTCTCCAGCCTCTTCAGATGACCCGCCCTCTGCCTCTGCCTCGGACTCGTCATCATCATCCTCGTCGTCAACTGGGGTCGGCGCCCGAGAACTACTCCCGATATGAGTACGCCCTCCCCTGGTACGGGGACGTGCAGTGTCTCCACGCCCTCCTCGAGCAGGAATAGAAGGCCCAGCTGGAGCACCGCCCACCGGAGGAATCTGGAAGGGAGGCTGAAAAGCATAAAAAGGTAAACACATCAGAATGCCGTAAGCAGTTTATCAGTGCAGAATGCAGTGTATGAGTGAGGTGTGTGGATGCTGAGAGCAGTGTATCAGTGCAGAATGCAGTATACAGTGTGTGAATGCCGTGGGCAGTTTATCATTGCAGAGTACAGTGTATAAATGTAGTGTATGCAGTATATCATGTGCTGTGAGATCAGTGTGTCAGGTGTTGTGTCGTGCATCAGATTATGTGAAGCAGTGTATGAATGGTTTGAAACCGTCGTCAGAAGGACATACCGGAATACTATAGAGGGCCAGGAGGTCAAAGGTCCGCTGTAGCATCCCCATCATGGAGGCATTCAACTCCACGGACTACCGGGTGTACTCGGAGGACGCCTGCAAGGGTATAAGATATATCAGTATTCCGCGGAATATCAAATAAACTGAAATGAAATGTCAATGCAAGATGTAAAATGAAGTAATACATATCGGAGGCAAGTCGGGGATACCGACTAACTCATGACTAGCCGGGGGAGGAGCAAAGGGGATCTGGTAGGTCGCCCCATCCTGCCCTCTATATGACAGTACAGTGGGCAGGGCGGGCCAACCAGTCCCCCGTCCCCCCCGAGCTCCGCTCCTGTCATGCACTCGAGCCCTCCTCGATGTGCCTGCTCCAGCCCCAACTCCCGCTCCAGCTGTCGGCGCCGCTGGCCTCTCCCCCTCAGCTCGGCGACCACCGCTCAAGGGTCGCATAATGTAGGTTCGGACGTACTCTGCGTAGTCGCCCTCGCCTCTGTGATGCTCTGCTCCCCAGCCGACGGTGTAGTCCCTCATCTCCAGGGCGGCGAACCTCTCTGTGTCTCTCATGTGGACAGGAGGCAGACCCGGCACTATCTGCTCCGGTAAACCTAGGGTCTGACGCAAGAAACGCTCGCCCAGGTACCAAGCCCGACAGGTCGGGCCCTCCAACAAGATCCGACAACGGGCAGTCTCCCATGCGCCCTCATAGTGATCCCTCACCACGGCCGGCAACGGAGCCCAGGGCTGCCAGGTGATCTGAAAATAATATGCAGTTTGTTATCTATCTGTTATTGGAAACATACGGTGCGAAGCAAAGCCAAAAAAAATATAATAAACTCTAAAGTTGAACATACCTTCGCAGCGGTGATGGTGTCGAAGTATCGGCGAAAGAAAATAAGAGACTCCCGTGGTCTCCGCACGCATCACACATCGAAGTGATGAGAGAAGGGGACACCGAGTGGGATCTCCTCATCGGGTACTGGGGCAAGCCTAGGAAAGTAGGCATACACCCATAACTGCAAAACAGATATCAGTATGACTATCAGATAAGGCAGAATACAGAATAAAGCAAAATAGCAGAACCGTGTGTTGTGTAATGTATTGTACAGAGTGTACAGTGTGTGCAGTATACAGTCAGTGTAAAGCAGAGTATATGTGTGCCGAGTGCGCAATGTACAGTCAGTGCGGGCAGTGTACAGTATATGTGTAGTGTACAGAATACAGAAAGCAGAAGGCAGGAATGTAAAATGAGAAGAAGACGTACCTCCCAAGCTCGCCAGTAGCCACCAAGGAGCTGTCCGCTGAGGCGGGAAGAAGAGCCCATATAACCATACAATGTGGCCAAGCCTGCGCCACCCCAGTCATAATGGCGGATCCGCCTGACGTCCACCAGTGCGCTCAACAGGCATAGAGGCACGGTGTTCGCCCGGTCGGCGAAAAGAGTCGTCCCGAAGAGAAAAATGATGAAGCCCCGCGCGTACTGGTCCACCTCCTCCGGGGACATCTGCGCCTCCTCTGCCAAGGCCGGTTGGACCCGAAAGTGGCTCTCGAACCAGGAATACCTGGCGAACCCCGCTCGAGCGAAGGGAGGCTGAGTGCCGAGCAGGTACAGCTGGGCAGCGTCCCACTCATCCATATCCGTGTCGAAGGGAATCGGATCACCCCCTACCCCAATGCCAGTAAGCATCGAGAAGTCGTAAGGGGTCATCGTCATGTCCCCTGCGACGGAGAAGTGGAAGGAGTTGGTGGTATCCCACCACCTTTCCACTAGAGCAGCAAGCAAGGGCCTACAGGTAATCAGTCGAGAGAGCCCCCTGCAGAAGATGCCAAAACCGGCCTCGTCGACGATGTCACGAACCGCGTCTGGCAGCTCTAGGTACCAGTCCCGAGCAACGGTGTTCCCATACCCGCGGATGGTATGGGAATCCCCCTGTAATCAAAAATAACAATTGCAAGGCAATATTCAAAATGCAGTTCTAAGAAGCATACAGTGAACTACAACGTGTGATGTGTCAGCGTGTTTGGGTGGTTCAGGGTAGATGTAGCATGCGTGCAAGTTTTAATAGATTCAAACAAATACCGGGTGCCGGTGTGCTTACAGTGAACTACAACGTGTGATGTGTCAGCGTGTTTGGGTGGTTCAGGGCAGATGTAGCATGCGTGCAAGTTTTAACAGATTCAAACAAATACCGGGTGCCGGTGTGCTTACAGTGAACTACAACGTGTGATGCATCAGTGTGTTCGAATGGTTCAGTGCAAACGTAGCATGCGTGCATGTTTTCAGACTCAAGCAGATACCGGGTACCAGTGTGTATGCAGTGAAATACAATGCGCGCCGTGTGTTCGGGTGATTCGGGGTCAGTGCAGTGTGTGTGCATGTGTCAGTCTCAAACAGATATCAGTTGCACGTATGTTTACAATCAACTACAGTATACAGTATATCAGAATTAAGCAGTTAAAGAGCATAACTAGCCACGGCAGTTTTGCATCCTACATTGCAGAAAGTAAAGCAGAGAAGGAAAGTTACCTCGGAAGCGCCGAAGGACAGGTAGGAGGTAGGCTCACGCAGTAGTAGCTCGGGTGGCATGTGCCTATCAAAGCTCCTGAACTGGCGTAGTCTGTCAGGAAGCATCACGTGAACCGCGGGCCTGTAGGTCTCCGGATCGAACGGCCGGATATGAAGTGGCAAGAGCTCGGCCTCGGGATCCATCTCGAGCTCTGGAGGAGACCCGCCCTGTGGAAGATCGTCCTCCATCTCGAAGAGAATGTGAAAATGGCCGGAAGACGAAAAATCGGGCAAGAAGGCGAAAAGTCAACAAAAAGTCAAACCCCGAGAGGGTCGGAAAAGGCCGGAAAAGCCGGAGTACGGAAAAGGTATGGGTATCGAGGAAAACTCGAGGGAAACAAGCCCCGAGTGGCGGAAATCAAAAAACAAACACCGAAACGAAGTTTCTTTCGGTTGAAAATGTCTGAAACGCGAAGGAGATCGCGAATCGAACAATGAAATGGGAGCTAGAACGCAAGAAAATGGGAGAATCGAAGGAAGAGAACACTCTAGAGAGAGAGGGAGAGGATTTTCGAGCAAAAGGAAGTGAACAAAATAGGGCTAGAAGCCCAATTTTAAAAGGCCCGTAGCGAAATGACAGAACTGCCCCGATACAGGGAGTTTTTGCCGGTCGGCCACACTCTTTGCCGGTCGGCAATATATTGTGCCGATGGAATTTTATGAAGGCCAATGGACGGCTGGTGATGCATTCTGATGGCCGGTGGGCATCCGATGGTCTCCTACAATGGTTTTTTATCCTCCTGCATCCTTGTTTGGGTTATATCTGTGGTTCAGGGCCTTCATTGCTCAAAACAGTGCAAAACAGTGCATTTCCGATGCTCAACCGGCCTCCGTTTTGACCTCGGGTCGTGTCTTCTGTGCGTGGCACTTGAATTCGTGCAAGGTGTATCCTTTTCGTATCCTTTTGGCTTTTACAAAACTCAAAGGTTGCCCCATGCGTATCGCATATCAATCGCACTGTCTTGTGCGCTCGCGTTGTCTAAAACGCATCGCGCGGTTTTTGCGCATCTCATTGCATTTTGCATGCATTCAATCAATTTCATAACTTGCGTAGACCGCATGTTTGTTCAATTTCATAACTTGCGTAGACCGCATGTTTTGCTTGCGTAGACCGCATGTTTGTTCAATTTCATTACTTGCGTAGACCGCATGATTGTTCAAATTCATTACTTGCGTAGACCGCATGTTTTGCCTGCGTAGACCGCATGTTTGTTCAAATTCATTACTTGCGTAGACTGCATGTTTTGCCTGCGTAGACCGCATGTTTATTCAATTTCATTACTTGCGTAGACCGCATGTTTTGCTTGCGTAGACCGCATGTTTGATCAATTTCATTACTTGCGTAGACCGCATATTTTGCTTGCGTAGACCGCATGTTTGTTCAATTTCATTACTTGCGTAGACCGCATGTTTTGCTTGCGTAGACCGCATGTTTGCATTCAATTTCATTGTTTGCATAGACCGCATGTTTTGCTTGCGTAGACCGCATGATTGTTCAAATTCATTGCTTGCGTAGACCGCATGTTTTGCTTGCGTAGACCGCATGATTGTTCAAATTCATTACTTGCGTAGACCGCATGTTTTGCATGCGTAGACCGCATGTTTGTTCAAATTTATTACTTGCGTAGACCGCATGTTTTGCTTGCGTAGACCACATGTTTGCATTCAATTTCATTGCTTGTGTAGACCGCATGTTTTGCCTGCATAGACCGCATGTTTGTTCAATTTCATTACTTGCATAGTCCGCATGTTTTGCTTGCGTAGACCGCATGTTTGTTCAATTTCATTACTTGCGTAGACCGCATGTTTTGCCTGCGTAGACCGCATGGTTGTTCAAATTCATTACTTGCGTAGACCGCATGTTTTGCCTGCGTAGACCGCATGGTTGTTCAAATTCATTACTTGCGTAGACCGCATGTTTTGCTTGTGTAGACCGCATGTTTGTTCAACTTCATTACTTGCGTAGACCGCATGTTTTTCTTGCGTAGACCGCATGTTTGTTCAATTTCATTACTTGCGTAGACCGCATGTTTTGCTTACGTAGACCGCATGTTTGTTCAATTTCATTACTTGCGTAGACCGCATGTTTTGCTTGCGTAGACCGCATGTTTGCATTCAATTTCTTCGCTTGCGTAGACCGCATGTTTTGCTTGCGTAGACCGCATATTTTACTTGCGTAGACCGCACGTTTGAAACCAATTTTTTGCTTGCGTAGACCGCATGCTTATGTCCAATTTCATCGCTTGCGTAGACCGCATGCTTATGACCAGTTTCGTTGCCTGCGTAGACCGCGTGCTCCACTTACATGTCTGTGCTTTCACAGCATTGTTATGCTTCCCACTTGCTTTGCGTTGTCACGCATTTTCAAATACATTAATATGCATATTGTTAATCACATTGTACCTGTTAAGTTTGTTTTCTTTGCAGGCACGATAGTGTATGTACGGTTCATTTAAGGCTGGGGCAACCAGACGAACCGCACAGGTATTGCACGGTCTAGGAGACCTTAAATCCTTGGAAGGTGCAAGACCTTTAGTACGTCCATGTACACAGTCCATTTACATTGTCATGTATCTTAAAAGCCGCGTGTTGTCGCGCATTCCATGCAACATGCATTTCATGCGTCATTTGCATCCCCAAAACAAAAACAAAAACAAGAAATATAGTTGCATTGTCATGCATCATTATAGTATAGTATACATTGCATTGTAATTTGCATGCATTCACTGCATCACCTTCCATCTATGGCTTGCGCCTTTCCATGTTGAGCTTGGTTTGGTATGTGCCCATACTTCTCGTGTCAAAGCATAGTTCAGTGGACCGTTCTATGTTAGCCGCGGCTTGTTTGTGTACACGCATTTCCTAGGCAAGATTTAGTTTGGCTCGCGTACCATATCCACTGCATTGTAATTTGCATGCATTCACTGCATCACTTCCCATCTATGGCTTACGCCTTTCCATGTTGAGCTTGGTTTGGTATGTGCCCATACTTCTCGTGTCAAAGCATAGTTTAGTGGACTGTTCTATGTTAGTCGCGGCTTGTTTGTGTACATGCCTTTCCTAGGCAAGATTTGGTTTGGCCCGCGAGCCATATCCATTGCATTGTAGATCGCGTGCATTCATTGCATCACCTTCCATCTATGGCTTGCGCCTTTCCATGTTGAGCTTGGTCTGGTATGTGCCCCATACTTCTCGTGTCGAAGCATGGTTCAGTGGACCGTTCTATGTTAGACGTGGCTTGTGTGCGTACATGCCTTGCCTAGGCAAGATTTGGTTTGGCCCGCGTGCCATACCCATTGCCATTTCCCCAGCATTTTCATTACATTGTAGTGTAATTGTTGCATTCAGCATTAGGATCGTTGTCCTTTCCCCAGCGGGTCGTTTCCCCACTTATGTCATTCCGCCTCAATACTTGTTCTTATGTCCGTCTACATTACTCATAGTTCAGTTGACCGTTCTATGGTAGACGGACTCGTTACCTCCATCAATCTATTTGACATAGATGTGGTTTCGAACCGCTCACGATTGGATCATGATTCAATTGCTTTGCATATAGTTCGCATTGTTTCAATTACATTGCATTTTCATTTGCATTATTTATACATTGTTTTGTATATATTGCATATCATTTTGCATCCATTTTTACATTGTCATGCATGTTGCTAATAACATCGTACCTGTTAAGTTGTTTTCTTCTCAGGCACGACATTGTATGTACGGTTCATTTGAGGCTGGTGCAACCAGACGAGCCACACTGGTATTGTATCCTCCGAGTGAGACATTTTGAGAATTGCATAATTCTCTTACATCCTTTCTGCATTTTAGTGTAGTTTGGTGTATGCTAGCTTAAAATTGTCGCATGTATGCTTCATTACAGCTTTCTTTGCATGATCATAAGTTATGTCCGGCTCTGTGCATTGTCTTGCATTTTGCCCCTGCCTTCGGGCGCATATCTTATTTGTCTTGCATGTTTGTCTGAGTCTTCGGCCTTGTCAAAAATGGGTCGTCTCTGGGCTTTGACATTCACTCCCGTCATTGTTATGACTTTCAAGTTCTGTCAAAGAGGGGCAACTGTAGACACCCCATTTTTGACCGTCCTCAAGACCTGGACGTCACCGTTTGAACACCCGGTGATCATCCATGTTTGTGTTCGTTTGGAGTTCCCGGAGGTCTCGGCTACACGCTTTGCCTCAGGATCTCCGAACTCGACTGTTTAGTGTCTGGTTTTACACCAAACACTTGTGTTTTGCCTTGGAGGGGCAGGGAATGCCTTGTGAGGCATCCCCACACATCATCGGCCATGGCCAGAGGCCACCGGCTGGTGTTTTGTTGCCATCGGCAATGTATGTTGCCAGTCGGCATTCTTTGTTGCCGGTCGGCAGTCCATTTTGTCAAAATGGAAATTTTGAGCAGCCGACTACTGTTCATCTGCTTTTGCAGATATTTTAATACAGCTGTATGGCATTTTGTTCCCCTCCATACACGTGTATGGAGGGATGGCTTCCTTGTTAGCTTCTTGAGTAAGCTTTACAAGATTGGCTTCTCTATAAGAGGAGCCCTCCTCTCTTGGCTTGAGGGTTAGAAAAAAATGGTTAGACATTTTAGACAGCCATTTTAGGGTTTTGAGTTCTAGGGTTAGGGTTTCATACATATCCTATCTCTATATCTCTCTCTTGTGTGTGTATAAGTGTGTTTGTGTCTTACTATTGCATACAAACACATAGTGTTACACCTTTGCTTGATTCTTGAAGGGCCAGAGGTTTGTTCTTGAAGCTTGGGAGCTGTTTTGAGCTCAAAGAAGCTGCTGGAGCTTCATTTGTGAAGAGGGTCTTCAAGGGTAACAATCTTACTCCTTTATTCCCCATTTTTGCATACTATTTTTGTCTATCTTAGAACTATTTTTGAGCTTAGTGTATAATATAAAAAAGTTCTGTTTTTAGGCCCTCTAAATAGTTTGTTTAGAGTGTTTTGTGGTTTGGAGGTGTTTGACCCCTCTTAGGCCTTGAGAGGCTCCATTTTGTGCCATTTTGAGTGAACTCCGGGACCTTGGTGTTTGGGCCTCCTCACCACTGAAATCTTGAGGGATTTCAGAGGTGAGGATGATGCCTTGAGGTCCTAGGGAGGAGAGGGCCACCCCCTCTCCTTATTGTCCTTGAAAAGGACCATTTTTGGCCTCTTGAGGGAGCACCTAGCTTAGGCTCTTGTTGACCATGCCTTAGCTGGTTTTTGTGCTTATTATGTCATAATATGCCTCTGTTTTTAATTGGTTTTGGTACACCATGCATGCTTAGCATACCTACCTTGTAATGCCATGTTTAGGCCTTAACATGCCTTAGGTTGTAAACCATTGTTCAAGCATGTTTTAGGCTTAGCCTTGTGAAGCTTTCATGCTTATTTTGCCATGTTTAAGGTCTGTCCATAGTTGTTTGGGTCGACTTTGGCATGCTTTGTATAGCCCCTTTGCATTTTTTGTTTGTTGGCCTTAAGTGTGTGAATGTATAGCATGCATCCTTGCCTTAATTTAGTGGGCTGGGACCATTTGCCATGTCATTTCAGTCCCTTTAACATGCTTGTATGCTTGCCTTGGATGCCTCTTTGAAGCTTTGAAAGCTTGTCTTGCATGCTCCATGTTTTGGCCATTGTGCATACCCTTTGAATTTGAGCCACTTAGATGTCATCTAGGTGTCCCTTGGGTGTTGTCTAGGCCTGCCTTAGACCTGTTTTAAGTCCTCTTGGCCTTGTGAGGCTTGGTTGATTTAGTTTTGGTTTAAGCCTCTTGGCTTGTCTTGGGTTTTAGACCATCGTTGCATGCTATGTTTGTCTTGTTTAAGTTGGTTTGGCACCTCCTATAGCATGATTTTCAAGGCTTATAATGCATGCTATATGTCCATGTTTGCATCCTCTTAACTGTGCTTGAGAATTGCTCTTTAATGTTTGAAGTGTTGGAGATCATTCGCATGCATGTTTGCATGCCATTAGTCCTTCATTTTGGGCACTTTGGCCACTGTTTTGGGGCCTAGTGAGGGCTACCTAAACCATGCTTAAGTCCACCCTTTGCTTGTTTGCATGTTTGCCTCGCATATTTGCTTGCATAATTGCATGAATGCATTGCATTGCCATGTCGCATCCTTAGCTCACATGCCTAGGATTACGTTCCATTTGCATGCATGCTTGGCCTCTTGAAATGCTTGTGATAAAGGTTGAGTCCCATTGGTTTGTTCATGTGCATTGCATTCCATATCAAAAATGCACACTTGATTCTTTGGGCCATTACGCATTGAAATGCGCGCTTGATGGTCCGAGAACCAAGGACCATGTCCCTTTGAGTCATACACATGAAAAGGGGCTTGGTAGGTGCATACATTGCTTGAATTGCATTGCCATGCAAAGTCCTGTACTCTGCTGCTGTCAAACAGGTTCTGCAGGCATTTTCTGCCGATCGACTGCATAGAGTACCGACCGGCAATCCATCGACGGCCGGTGATGCATTCTTGGCCGATGACCACCAGACCACTGCCGGTGACCATTCTACTCAGCCGGTGGTGTCTCCCAATGTCCAGAGAAGCAATCCCGAGACTTTGACAGTCTTCAGAGGAGCAGAACAGAGAAAACAGAGGTAGATTGCGCATGGCAGTGAATTCCCGAGCAAGACCGAGCATGCATTGCATTGAGCTCTCTTCCCGAGGCGGTTTACTATTTTTCCTAGCTTAGTTAGTTTGTTAACTAATTAGGTAATTTGTAATAATCAATTAGCTACGATAGTTAATTCATTTTTCGAATTGTATTATTCTTTTGGTCCCTCTAAGCGAGGGCGAATCTGTAATAAGTGTGGGTGAGTGTGTGCATGTCTTCCAACCCCCATTTCTTTCTCCCTTTTACTTACCCGCTTTGATGGTTAGTAATAGGTCATGTTTAAATTAGCATACCTTATGCTATGCATGCGTGCATCCATGCATTTGTCTCGCACGCACCGGGCTCGGTACATCATGCTAACTGCATTTGTACTTCAATTCCAAATTGAATACGTGCATCAATTGGTTGCATTTCACATGCCATGTTTAGGTTAGCCGAGCCTACTCTAATTGCATCCTGTATGTGTTGCATTAGTCAAATTTGACATGAACTAGGAACATGCATGTTGGCTAACTAGTTTATTGTTTTGGCACGGAGTACGATGTAAGTATTTTCATGCTTTAGCATATCGCATGCGTGTGAATGCTATCATGACAGCATGCTTACTATGTGGCTAGATGCTTATGTGATAAACTGTTTGGTTGCCTGTGGGTGAAGGTTGGATTGTCTGAGTTGGAAAAACTCGTTGAAATCCGTATTTTAGCCTGCTTACGAGTAGCAAATTCCAAAGTGTTTTTCAAGACAAACGGATATGCAATGCTTATCTCCAAGTTAGGCAATCTAGTCTATACTTGTTTGCTGTGCGCATAACATAGTAATTCTAGGCTAATAAATGGAATAAGAACACATAACGTTTTCAAAAACGGTTATCACGGTTAGTAGAGGCCGATCTTCGGATCGGGCGAGAGGGAGTGCTCATAGCTGACCTTCCCCGATCGTACCCAAGTTCCCGAGCCAAGGCAACTCTGGTGATGACGGACACGTGGCCTTTGGCACCGAGTCAGGGTTTCCTAAATTCCTCCATTTTAAAATATTTAGGTGGCGACTCTGTATCTGGAAAAGCAGTCCATGTTTGGCACTTCTTTTCAAAAAATCTGTTTCTCAAAACGATTTGCTGGATTTGAACTCTTTGGTTCAGATTAAGAACTGTGACACAAATCGAGTCCGTAACTATAGCGAGGGCCCCCCATGCGGGCGCGTCTACACTATCATCTGAGCCCGAGTTCGAATCGTCTCCAGTCTCCTCCTCAGATGACTCTGCCTCTATCTCTGCCTCGGACTCGTCATCATCTGGGATCGGTGCTCGAGAGCTACTCCCAACATGAGTGCGCCCCACTTTGGTGCGAGGGAATACTGTGCCACCTCGCCCTCCTCCTCGAGCAGGAACAGAAGGCCCAGCTGGAGCACCTCCTGCAGTAGAAATCTGGAATGGAGGCTGAAAAGCACAAATGGCAAACGCATCAGTATGCTACACAAAAGTATAGTATGAATGCTGTGAGCAGTGTATCAGTACAGAATGCAGTGTATGGGTATGTAGACACCCCATTTGTGACCATCCTCAAGACTTGGACGCCACCGTTTGAACACTCGGTGATCATCCATGTTTGTGTTCGTCTTGAGTTCCCGGAGGTCTCGGCCACGCGCCCTGCCTCAGGATCTCTCGACTCGATTGTTTTGTGCTTGGTTTTGCACCAAACACTTGTGTTTTGCCTTTGAGGGGCAAGGAATGGCTTGTTGGCCATCCCCACACTCCACCGGCCATGGCTTGAGGCCACCGGCTGTGTTTTGTTTCCATCGGCCAAATGTTTGGCCGACCGACACTCTAGATGGTCGACCGGCCATCTATTTTGGTCAAATTGCATTTTTGGCTGGCCGACCACTGTTCATCTGCTTTGCAAGAGTGAGCTCTATAAGAAGGAGCCTTTTCTCCCTCCATTAGGGTTGACAAAAAAAAAAGCTCCAGAGCTCTGAGTTTTAGGGTTAGGATTTACATACACTCTATCTCTATATCTCTTCCTCCTTTTGGTGTATTAGTGTGTGTTTGTTCTTACTATTGCACACAAACACCTACCATTACACCTTTCCTTAGTTGCTGAGGCATTAGAGGGTTGATCTTAAACTTTTTAAGCTAGTTTTGATCCAAGAAGAGGTCTGGTCTTGTGATCTTGGAAGTGTTCTTCAAGGGTGAGTGTTCTTGCCCTTTATTCCCCATTTTTACATAGCTTTTTTGACTACCTTACACCTATTTTTGAGCTTAGCTTATAACATATAAAAGTCTTGTTTTTGCTTGCTCTAAATAGTTGTTTAAGAGTGTTTTGTTGTTTGGGGTTATTTGACCCCTCTTGGGCCTTGTTTGGCCCTATTTTTGTGCTATTTTGGTGAGCTCCGGGACCACTTTGTTTGGGCCTCCTCACCACTGAAATCTTGAGGGATTTCAGTGGTGAGGATGGTGCCTTAAGGTCCCAAGAAGGAGAGGGCCACCCCCTCTCCTTGTTGTCCTTGAAAAGAGCCATTTTTTCCTCATGAGTGAGCATCTTATTTAGGTTCATGTTGGCCATGCCTTAGCTGATTTTTGTGCTTATCTTGACATGTTATAGCACTGTTTTATGTTGGTTTAGACACACCTTGCATGCCTTGCATACATGTCTTGTAATGCCATGTTTTAGCCTTAACATGCTTTAGACTTTGACCCTTGTTCTAACATGACTTAGGCTTAGCTTTGTGAAGCTTTTATGTTTGTTTTAGCATGCTTAAGTTTTGTTTTTGGTTGTTTTGGTCGACCATAACATGCTTAGTGTAGCCATCTTACATTTTGGCTTGTTAGCCTTGGGTGTGTGAGTGTGTAGCATGCTTTACCTGCCTTGTTTCAGTGGTTTGGAACCACTTACCATGTTATTTCAGTCCCCATAGCATGGTTGTATGCTTGCATTTGATGCCCCTTTAATGTGTTAAAAGGTTGTTATCTTATGCCCCTTGTTTAGGCCCTTGTGCATGCTTGCATGTTTAGGCCACTTTGATGCCATCTAGGTGTATCATTAGCATTGTTTAGGTCTGCCTTGGACCTGTTTTAAGCCCTCTTAGCCTCGTGGGGCTTGGTTGACTTACCCATGGTTTAAGCCCCCTTGGGCTTGCCTTAGACCTTAGCCTTTGTTGCATGCTATGCTTGTCTTGTTTAATTGATTTGGCATCATCTTTGACATGATTTTCAGAGCTTATAATGCATGCCATTAGTCCATGTTTAGTCTCTTTTAAGTGTGCTTAAAGGTTGCTTGTTTGATGCTTAAGTGTTGGCCCATTTGCATGCATGTTTGTATGTGTAATTGTCCCTCATTTCCATAGCATTGGCCACTGTTTTGGGCTTAGTATAGAGCTGCCCAAACTAGTTTAAGACCATCCCTTGCATGTTGGTGCATGCTCACCTTGTGTGTTGTTGCATATTTGTGTGTTGTTGCATGATTGAATGAAGTCACATGCTTACTTGCATGCTTGAACATCCACTTTGTATCTTGTATGCTCATTGATTAGCATTAATGCTTCATACCTTGCATGTTTGCTTGCATAGGTTGTATGCCTAATATGCATTATGCATTGCTTGTGTCTATGCTCATGTTGCATACTTAGTTAATATGCCTAGGTTGCATTACATGAGCATGCGTGCCTTGCCTCTTAAATTGAGTATGATAGAGGTTGGGTTTCATTTGTTTGTCTGATTGTGAATCTCATTTGAAATCAAAGTGCATAATTGGTTTCTTGGGCCATCACGCATTGAAATACGCGATTGGTGGTCCGAGAACCAAGATCCATGTCCCTTTGAGTCATAAACATAATAAGGAGTGTGGTTGGTGCAAACATTGCTTGAAATGCATTGCCATGCCATGTTTTGCCCTCTGTTGCTGTCAAAACAGGTCTCTGCAGGAAGCTTTGGCCGGCCGGCCATCTGTACTGCCGACCGACCAAATATTGACGGCCGAGAGATCAATCAATGGTCGATGACCATTACTAATGGCCGGTGATGATTCCCCTTGGCCGGTGGTACTCTACAGTGTCCATGGAGCATACCTTGGGAGTTGTGCCACTTTCAGAGGAGCAGAGCAGGGAAAACAGAGGCAGCTTGTGCATGGTGATGGGTTTCCGAGCCAATCCGAGCATAAGTGCATTGGGCCCTCTTCCCGAGGCTATTTACTGCTTAAATTAGCTTAGTTAATTTGCTTAACTAGTTAATTGTCTGTAATAATTAATTAGCTTGCAGGTTAATTAATTGTATTATTCTTTTGGTCCCTCCGAGCGAGGGTGAATTTGTAATAAGTGTGGGTGCGTGTGTGCATGTCTTCCAACCCCCACTTCTTTCTCCCTTTTACTTACCTGTTTTGATGGTTAGTATTAGGGCATATTTAATTTAGCATACCTTATGCTATGCATGCATACATCATTCATCAGCATTGCATGCAATAGGCTCAGCGCATCATGCTAACTGCATAAGTATTTCAAATCTAACTTGAATATGTGCATCAAATGGTTGCATTTCACATGCCATCCTAGGATTAGCCAAGCCTATCCTAATTGCATTCTGTATGCGTTGCATTAGGCACTTAACATGGATTTGGATCATACATTGATTGTTAACGAGTTCTTTGTTTTGGCTTGGAGTACACTGTAAGTATTTTGTGCTTTAGCATCTCGCACAAGTGTGAATGTTAACATGACAGCATGCTTACCATATGGCTAGATGCTTATGTGATATGAACTGTTTGAATGCCTGTGGGTAAAGGTTGGATTGCTTGAGTTGGAACAACTCATCAAAATCGGTGTTTTAGCCTACTCGCGAGTAACAAATTTCAAAACATTTTCCAAACAAACGGATATGCGATGCTTTGTTCCAAATTAGGCGATCTAGTCTATACTTGTTTTGCTGTGCGCATCACATAGTAATTCTAGCTAATTAACCGGAATAAGAACACATAACATTTTCAAAATTGGATATCATGGTTAGTAAAGGCCGATCTTCGGATCGGGCAAGAGGGGGTGCTCATAGCTGACCTTCCCCAATCATACCCAAGTTCCCGAGCCGAGGCAACTTTGGTAATGACGGACACGTGGCCTTAGGCAAACGAGTCAGGGTTTCCTAAATTCCCCCATTAAAAAGTATTTAGGTGGCGACTCTGTATCTGGCAAAGCAGTCCATGTTTGGCACTTCTTTTCTAAAAATCTGTTTTTCTCAAAACGATTTGCCGGATTTGAACTTTTTGATTCAGACTAAGAACCGTGACACAAAAAGGGAGTCCAAACTGTGGTGGCATAAAGCCCGAGGGCGCGTCCACAGGGTATAGTGTATGAATACAGAATACAATGACTGAGTGCAGTGTATGAATGCCGTGAGGGCCGTGTATCAAGTGCTGTGTTGATAAGTGCGATACATCAGATTGCGTAAAGTTTGAGTCGGTGGTCAGAAAGACTTACCGGGATACTGTAAAGGACCAGCAGGTCTAAGCTCCGCTGGAGCATCCCCATCATGGAGGCATTCAACTCCAGGGACTGGCGAGTATACTCGGAGGAAGCCTGCAAAAGTGTTAGAAGTATCAGTATTCTGCGAAATATCAAGACAAATGAAATGAATGACTGTACAAAATGCAGTGGTACATACCAGGGGCAAGTCATAGAAACCGACTAGCTCGTAATCAGCCAGAGGGAGAGCGAAGGGGATCTGGTAAGTCTCACCATCCTGCCCTCTGTATGTCACCATCGTGGGTAGTGCGGACCACCCAGCTCCCCGTCCTCTCCGCGGCCCACTCCTGCCACGGGCCCGAGCCATCCTCAGTGCTCCCGTCCCTACCCCTGCTCCTGCTCTAGCCGCCGGCGCTGCTGGCCTCTCCCTCTCAGCTCGACCGCCACCACTCAGAGACCGCATGATATAGGTCTGGACGTACTCCGCATAGTCGCCCTCGCCTCTAAAGCCCGCCGTCTCCCATCTGATCGTGTAATCGGCCATCTCATGTAGGGGATATCTCTCTGTCTGCCTCATGTCGATAGGAGGCGGACCTGGAACTATCTGCTCTGGTAAACCTAAGGTCTGGCGCAGGAAACACTCGCCTAGGTACCAAGCCCAACAAACCGGGCCCTCCAACAGAAGCCTGAATCGAGCGGACTCCTCAGCGCCTGCATACCGCTCCCGAACTGCGGCTGGCAATGGAGCCCAAGGCTGCCAGGTAATCTGCAAATGATACACAGTTGATTATCTACTGTTATCGAAAGAACAATGCAAAGCGAAGCTTGAAATAAACTCTAAAGTTGAAAATACCTCTGCGGCAGTAATGGTGTCGAAATAGCGGCGGAAGAATATAAACGACTCCCGGGGTCTCCGCACGCATCTCACGTCAAAGCGGCGGGAGAATGGAACGCCGAAGGGGTCTCCTAGTCCGGCACTGGGGCAAGCCTCGGGAAGTAGGCATAGACCCACAACTGCAGAGCAAATATCAGTATGCTTATCAGATAAAGCAGAATGCAAGATAAAGCAGAAATTACAGAACCGTGTATTGTGCAGTGTATTGTGCAGAGTGTACAGTGTGTGCAGTATACAGTCAGTGTAAAACAGATTGCATGTTTGCAGTATGTGCGGTGTATAGTCAGTTGGCATCAAATTGTGCAGTATGTGAAGTATTGTGCAGTATACAGTTAGTGTAAAGCAGATTATATGTGTGCTGTGTGTGCAGTATACAGTCAGCGTGAGGCAGACTGTAGTGTGTGCAGTGTACAAAGTACAGATAATGTAGAGCAGAAATGTAAAACAGAGAAAGAGGATGTACCTCCCAAGCCCGCCAGTAGCCTCCAAGCAACTGTCCGCTGAGGCGAAAGGATAAACTCATGTAGCCGTATAGTGTGGCCAAGCCGGCACCACCCTAGTCGTAAAGACGGATCCATGTGATGTCCACTAAAGCGCTCAACAGACAAAGGGGCACAGTGTTCGCCCGGTCAGCGAAGAGGGTCGTCCCCAGCAAGAACATAAGGAAGCCGCGTGCATACTGCTCCGCCTCCTCCTGAGCCATCGGCGCCTCCTCAACTAAGGCTGGCTGAATCCTGAAGTGGTCCTCGAACCACGAATACCTGACAAATCCTAGACGGGCAAGAAGCGGTAGGTCGCCAAGCAAGTACATCTGAGCGACCTCCCACTCGTCCATGTCTGTATCGAAGGGGATCGGATCACCCTCTACCCCGATGCCGGTGAGCATCGAGAAGTCGAAGGGAGTCATCGTCATGTCTCCCGTGACAGAAAAGTGGAAGGAATCGGAAGTGTCCCACCACCTCTCCACCAAAGCGGCAAGAAGAGGCCTGCTCGCAGTAAGGCACGACAGTTCCCTGCAGAAAATGCCGAAGCCGGCCTGATCAACAATATGGCGGACCGTGTCCGGTAGCTCCATATGCCATCCTCTGGCGGCAACATTCCCATGCCCCTGGAAGGCATGGGAATCCCCCTGTATTCAAAAACAAACAATTGCGAAGCAATATTAAATGTATAGTTTTGAAGAACAGTCAAAATTGATGCAAATACAGCTTGTGTGCACGTTTTCAGATTCAAACAGATATAGGGTGCCGGTGTGCTCGAAGTGAACTACAGCATATGATGTGTCAGTGTGTTCAAGTGGTTCAGTGAAAACGCAGCGTGTGTGCACGTTTTCAGGTTCAAACAGATATCGGGTATCAGTGTGCTCACAGATTAATTACAGTGTGTAATATATTGGTGTATCCGGGCTAAGCAGTTAAAGAACAGAATCAACTATTGCAATTATGTTCCACATTGCGAAAAATAAAACAGAGGGAAGACTGTACCTTAGAAGCGCTGTAAGACAGATGTGACTCTGGCTTGCGCAGAAGAAGCTCTCGTGGCACACCCCTATCAAAAGTCCTGAACTAGCGAAGACCATCAAGAGGTAGCACGTGAATCACCGGCCTGTAGACCGTCGGATTGAACGGTCGGATATGAAAAGGCAAGAGCTCGGCCTCTAGGTCCACATCCATCTCCGGGGGAGCCCCACCGCCTGGAATATCTTCTGCCATCTCAAGGGTAGTGGGAAAATGGCCGGAAAAGTGAAAACTGGGCAAAAATACGAAAAGTCAACTAAAAGTCAACCCTGGGAGGGTGAAAAGTGGCCGGAAAGGTCGGGGTGCAGAAAAGGCACAGAGATCAAGGAAAACTCGAGGGAAACAAACCCCGAGTGGTGGAAATCGAGAAAAAGACACCGAAACAAAGATTTGTTCGGTTCAAAATGTTCGAAACGATGAAGGTTTCGCGAATCGAACGTCGAAACGGGCCCGAAAACCGAGGAAAATGGGGAAATGAAGGTTGGGAAATAACCTAGAGAGAGGGAAGGATTTTTCGAGCAAGAGAAAGTGAGAAATATAGGGCTAGAAGCCCTATATTTAAAAACCCGTGCCGAATTGACCAAACAGCCCCGATTTAGCATATCTGGCCGGTCGGCCACATTGTTGGCCGGTCGGCCAAATATTTGGCCGATGGCTTTATTTTGTGGCCGGTGTATGACCAGTGACCTCCCCCGATGGCCGGTGAACCTTCTGCACCTTTGTTTGGGTCTTTGATGTGGTTTGGGGCCTCCATTTCTCAACACAGTGCAAGAAAATACATTTCCGAAGCTTAACCGGTCTCTTTGCCGTGTCTTCTATGCGTAGCACTCGAATACGTGCAAGGTGTATCCTTTTCGTATCCTTTGATATCTTACGAGATTCAATAACTGCTTTGAATGCATCGCATTACAATGTTTTACCTTTTTAACGGTTACCATACATAGGTTGCATTGTTATGCATGCATACACGCGTTGTAACGCACACAACTTGCGTTGTTATGCACCTCCCTTCGGTCTAGGAGACCTTAAATCATGTCGGTCTAGGAGACCTTAAATCCTCTGAAGGTGCAAGTCCTTTGGTGTTTGTCGTGCCCAAACGACTTTTGGTAGGTTTCATCTTAGGCCGCATCGTCATGCGCACTTTACATGCATTGTCATGCATGGTCATTGTCCCGCATCATCATGCGTACCTTACATGCATTTGTCATGCATTTCAAAGAGGACATTTGTTGTCGCACATCTGAGTCCCCTTGCATCGTCATGCACATTCTAGTTGCATTGTCATGCATTTTCTCTATCATGCATTGTCATGCTTATCTTACTTGCATTGTTATGCATTTTAATTTTGGTTCAGGAGACCTTAAATCCTCTGAAGGTGCAAGTCCTTTGGTGTTTGTCGTGCCCGAACGACTCTTGGCAAGTTTTATCTTAGGTTGCATTGTCATGCACGCCGCACTTGCATTGTTATGCACACACCTTGTGCATTGTAGCGCACGCCATACTTGCATTGTCATGCATGATCCTTATCACGTGTCGTCATGCGCACCTTACATGCATTGTCGTGCATCTTCCTTACCCCGCATTGTCATGCGCAGTTCATTTGCATTGTCATACATGTCTCATGTACATTGTCATTATCATGCATTATCATTTGCATTTCAAAAAAAAAAAACAATAAAAAACAAAAAACAAACATACATTGTCATGCTTCATTGTAAATAGTGCATTGTCATGCATTTCATTGTAAATATTACATTCCATTGCATATTGTATATATTGCATTGTAGCTTGCATGTATTCGCTGCATCACCCCCATCTACGGCTTGCGTCTTTCCATGTTGAGCCTGGTCTGGTATTTGCCCATACTCTTCGCGTTAAAGCACTGTTATGATATTATGTGTACGCACCTAGTGTTGTGGGTGACGGCACCGTTTTCGTGTTAAACGTGGTCTGTATGTGTCCATGCCTTTCCTAGGCAAGATACGGTTCGGCCGCAGGCCTTATCCATCGTAAATATTACATTGCATATTGTATATATTGCATTGTAGCTTGCATGCATTTATTGTATCACCTCTATTTACGGCTTGCGCCTTTCCATGTTGAGCTTGGTCTGGTATGTACCCGTACTCTTCGCGTTGAAGCACGGTTATGATATTATGTGTACGCACCTAGTGTTGTGGGTGACGGCACCGTTTCCGTGTTAAACGTGGTCTGTATGTGTCCATGCCTTTCCTAGGCAAGATACGGTTTGGCCGCGTACCTTATCCATTGTAAATATTACATTCCATTGCATAATGTAGATTGCATTGTAGCTTGCATGCATTTATTGCATCACCTCCATTTACAACTTGCGTCTTTCCATGTTGAGCTTGGTATGGTATGTGCCCGTACTCTTCGCGTTGAAGCACAGTTATGATATTACGTGTACGCACCTAGTGTTGTGGGTGACGGCACCGTTTCCGTGTTAAACGTGGTATGTATGTGTCCATGCCTTTCCTAGGCAAGATACGGTTTGGCCGCAGGCCTTATCCACTGCATCCATTGCATTTTAGCTAGTAAATATTGCATTGTACATAGCTTGCATTGTCATGCATCTTTCCTTACATGCATTGTAGTGCATTCTTCCTTACTTTGCATTGTCATGCATTTCCCTACTGCATCATTTAGTATGTAAGTTTCATTGTAAATAGTGCATTGTCATGCATTCATTGTATTGCATTGTAGTTGCATGCATTCACTACATCATCTCCATCTACGGCTTGCGCCTTTCCATGTTGAGCTTGGTCTGGTATGTGCCCATACTTTTGGCGTTGAAGCACAGTTATGATATTATGTGTACGCACCTAGTATTGAGGGTGACGGCACCGTTTTTGTGTTAAACGTGGTTTGTTTGTGTCCATGCCTTTCCTAGGCAAGATATGTTTTGGTCGCTCGCCATATCCATTCCATTCATTACATTGTAGTGTAGTGTTTTGCATCCAGCATTTTGGATCACGATCTCTCCTGAACAGAGCATTCCCCACTTATATCATCCCACCCAATTACTTGTATCTTGTGTTCCGTCTACACACTCATAGTTCTGCATGTGTACGCGCCTATTCCACTGCTGGTATTGTGGTTTGAGGGTGTCGGCACCTTTTCTGTGGTAGACGGACTTTGCATCTCCATCATCTTTATGATATTTGTGTGGTTTTGAACTGCTTATGGTTTGATCATGTTTCAATTACATGGCATATCATTTGCATTGTTTATATATAGTTTTGTATATATTGCATTGTCATTTTGCATCCATTCCGCATTGTTATGCGTTGTCACACATAGGTTGCATTGTCATGCACTCCTTCACTTGCGTTGTTACGCAGCTTAGATTGCATTGTTATGCATGTTGCTAACGATATCATACCTGTTAAAGTTTTCTTTCTCTTTCAGGCACGATATTGTATGTACGGTTCATTTGAAGCGGGTGCAACCAGACGAGCCGCACAGGTATTGTATTCTCCGTGTGAGACGTATCGAGAATTGAATAATTCTCTTACATCCTTTCTGCATTGTAATGTAGCTGGGTTCTTGCTTAAAACTGTTGCACGTTATGTTTCGTTACAGCTTTCTTTGCATGATCATGAGTTATGTACGGCTTCTTGCATTGTCAGTTGCATTTTACCCCCATCTTCGGGCGCATATCTTTATTGTCTTGCATATTTGTCTAAGTCTTCGGCCTTGTCAAAAATGGGTCGTCTCTAGGCCTTGACACTCACTCCCGTCATTGTTATGACTTTCGAGTTCTGTCAAAGAGGGGCAACTGTAGACACCCCATTTTTGACCGTCCTCAAGACTTGGACGTCACCATTTGAACACTCGATGATCATCCATGTTCGTGTTCGTCTTGAGTTCTCGGAGGTCTCGGTCACGCGCCTTGCCTCAAGACCTCTTGACTTGCCTGTTTTGTGTTTGGTTTTGCACCAAACACTTGTGTTTTGCTTTTGAGGAGCAGGGAATGGCTTGTTGGCCATCCCCACATCTCACCGGCCATGACTTTAGGCCACCGGCCATTGTTTTGTTGCCATCGGCCAAATGTTTGGTCGGTTGGCACTCTGTTTGGTCAGTCGACCATTTATTTGGTCAATTTGGCATTTTTGACTGGTCGATCACTGTGCATCTACTTTTGGCAGATATTTTGTGCCAGTTGTGCTAGCTGGCACCCACTTTGCACCCCCTCCATACACGTGTATGGAGAGATTTTACTCTTGCTTAGCTTGTTTTGTAAGCTTTGCAAGAGTGATCCTCTATAAAGGGAGGCCTTCTCCTCCCTCCTCAAGGGTTAGAGGGTTGAGTTCCAGAGCTCTGGATTAGGGTTAGCTTAGTTGTATCTATTCTATCTCTATATCTCCCTCTCTTTCATATTGTGTGTGTATTAAGGTGTTTTGTTCATAGTTTTGCACACAAACACCTAGAGTTACACTTTCCTTTGGCTACTGAGGTACTAAGGAGTAATTTTCAGAGTTTTTCAGTTGATATAAGCTTGGAGAAGGGGCTGGAGTGGTCCTTGTGAGAAAGGTCTTCAAGGGTAAGAACTTTACCCCTTTATTCCCTATTTTTGCATAGGCTTTTAGCCATCCTTGTATCTGTTTTTAAGCTTAACTTATAACACATAAAAGTTCTGCTTTTAAGTGCTTAAAATAGTTGTTTAAGGTTGCTTTAGTGTTTGGGGTTGTTTAACCCCTCTTAGGCCTTGTTTGGCCCCATTTTTTGTGCTATTTTGGTGAGCTCCGGGACCACCTTGTTTAGGCCTCCTCACCACTGAAATCCAGAGGGATTTTAGTGGTGGAGATGGTGCTTTGAGGTCCTAAGGAGGAGAGGGCCATCCCCTCTCCTTATTGTCTTCAAAAGTTGTCATTTTAGCCTCATGTGTGAGCACCATTGTTGAGTTCATGTTGGCCATGTCTTAGCTAGTATTTGTGCTTATTTTTCCATGATATAGCACTGTTTTAAGTTGATTTAGACACACCATGCATGCTTAGCATACTTGTCTTGTAATGCCATGAAATTGCCTTAACATGCTTTGTGCTTTGAGCCTTGTTTCTAGCATGATTTTGGCCTAGTTTGTGAAGCTTTTATGCATGTTTTGGTGTGCTTGAGGTCTGTTTTTGGTTGCTCGGGTCATCCATGCTTTGCTTTGTATAGCTACCATACAATCTCCCTTGTAGGCCTTGAGTATTGACCCCTCTAGCATGCTTTACTTGCTTTGTTTCAGTGGTTTGGAACCACTTATCATGTCATTTCAGTCCTTGCGGCATGCTTGTATGTTTGCATTTGATGCTCTTTTAATGCTTCAAGAGGTTGGTGTCTTATGCTCCATGTTTGGACCCTTTTGCATGCCTTTAGACTTAGGCCATTTAGATGCCATCTAGGTGTGCCTTTGACCTTGTTTTGGTTTGCCTTGGGGTGGTTTTGAGTCCCCATGGCCCTTTGGGACTTGCTTCATATAGCTATGGTTTAAGCCCCTTGGCTTACCTTGAGTTTTGGACATGGTTGCATGCCTTGCTTGCATTGATAGGTTGATTTGGCATCATTCCACATGTATTTTCAGAGCTTGCTATGCTTTCCATTAGTCCATGTTTATCCTCTTTTAAGTGTGTTTAAAAGTTGCTTCTTTATGCTTAAGAGTTAGGCCATATGTGCATGCATGTTTGTATGTGTTTTGGCCTTCATTTCCTTAGCATTTGGCCACTGTTTTGGACCTGGTAAAGAGCTGTCCATCTTGGTGTAAGTCCCTCCTTTGCATGTTATTGCATGCTCGCCTTGTGTGTTGTTGCATGCTTGGCCTATCACATTTGCTTAGCCTATCACATGTTGTTATATGTTTAATTGCACATTTGGCGTGCATCTTTGGTCAAGTTGTTTAGCATGTTGTCACATGTCTTGCATACTTGCATATTTAAATTACATCTTGCATGCTTGTTAGTTTGCATAGTTGTTACATGCCTCGCATGCTTGTTTGCTTAGGTTGTGTGCCCAGTGCACATTGCATGTTTTCATACTGGCCCCCATCTTCATATTGCATACTTAGCTCGCATGCTTAGGTTGCATTTTGCATGCATACCTTGCCTCTTGAATCACCATGATAGAGGTTAGGTCCATTATTTGTTTATGTGCATTTCATTTGACATTGAAATGGCACACTTGGCCTCTTTGGCCATCACGCATTGAAATGCGTGATTGATGGCCCGAGGGTCGAGGACCATCCTCTTTTAAGTCATGAACATAATAAGGAGGGTGTTGGTGCACACATTTGCTTGAAATGTATTGCTATGCCATGTTTGTCCTTTGCTGTTGTCAAAACAGGATTTTGCAGGCATGTATGGTCGGCCGAACATCTAAAGTGCCGATCGACCAATGATGGATGGCCAAGAGCTGAATATTTGGTCGATGACCCTTCTACCATGGTCGGTGATGTTTCCCCTTGGTCGGTGATGCTCCACAGTGTTCAGAGAGCTTTCCTTGGGACTTGTGCAACTTTCAGAAGAGTAGAGCAGGGTAAACAGAGGCAGCTTGAGCATGGTGACGGATTTCGGAGCAAACCCGAGCACGCATGCATTGGACCCTCTTCCCGAGGCTGTTTTATTGCTTTCTTAGCTTAGTTAATTTGCTTAACTAGTTAAGTGGTCTGTAATAATTAATTAGCTTGTAGGTTAATTAATTTGTATTATTCTTTTGGTCCCTCCGAGCGAGGGCGAATGTGTAATAAGTGTGGGTGTGTGTGTGTGTGTGTATGTCTTCCAACTCCCATTTCTTTTTCCCTTTTACTTACCCACTTTTGATGGTTAGTACTAGGGCATATTTAATTTAGCATACCTTATGCTATGCATGCGTGCATTCATTCATCAGTATTACATGCACCGGGCTCGGCGCATCATGCTAAATGCACAGTATTTCAAATCTAACTTGAATACGTGTTACTTGTTGCATTCCACATGCCACTCTTAGATTAGCCGAGCCTATTCTAGATTGCATTTTGCCTGTGATGCATTAGCCATTTAACATGAACTTGGATCATACGTTTGATTGCTAACATATTCTTTGTTTTGGCTCAGAGTACGCTGTAAGTATTTATGCTTTAGCATTTCGCATGAGTGTGAATGTTAACATGACAGCATGCTTACCATGTGGCTATGTGCTTATGTGATATTACTGCCCGAATGCCTGTGGGTGAAAGTTGGATTGCTTGAGTTGGAACAACTTGTTGAAATCTGTATTTTAGCCTACTTGCGAGTAGCAAATTTCAAACCATTTTCCGAACAAACAGATATGCAATGTTTTGTTCCAAATTAGGCGATCTAGTCTATACTTTTGTATTGTGCGCATCACATAGTAAGATTAGCTAATTAATCAAAATAAGAACACATAACGTTTTCAAAACTAGATATCATGGTTAGTAGAGGCCGATCTTCAGATCGGGCGAGCGAGGGTGCTCATAGCTGACCTTCCCCAATCGTACCCAAGTTCCCGAGCCGAGGCAACTTTGGTGATGACAGACACGTGGCCTTAGGCAAACGAGTTAGGGTTTCCTAAAGTCCCCCATAAAAAATATTTAGGTGGCGAGTCTGTATCTGGCAAAGTAGTCCATGTTTGGCACTTCTTTCTAAAAATCTGTTTTGTCAAAACGATTTGCCGGATTAGGACTCTTTGGTTCAGATTTAGAACTGTGACAATTTGAGTCCTGAACTGTAGTGAGCCCAATAACGAACAAAACGGGATTTCCCTCCTGGGACGTTCGGGGGATGTCTACAGATAGTGAACCAAATTGGTCCATTATACAGATTACTTTGAGTTCCTCTGATTAAGGTATTTTCAAAACTATGCCATCTATTATCCATAACACATGTTAACACAGGAAGAATGTCTTTTCCGCCTGAAAAATAGAGGACATATACTAACTTGTATAAGTCCTAAATGAATGTAATTATATTTTTTATTACGATATTGTTTGATCTTATTCATATCAAACAATGGTATATGTATAGATGTTTCTTCTGTATTACTAACTGAAATTCTTCCTTCAAAGATTTCTATATTCAGTTTATTTCGAGGTGTGAAGATTGAGTTTTTATAAATTTCCGTAATTGAAATTTTCAAATTTTTCTAATCATTTACGGAAAATTTTGGTTTTTTTATTTCAAATGATTCACTTTCTCCTTTCTTAAGAAGGATCATTTCATTCTCATCATCTAAATCTATTTTCATCATAAAAATAGTTCCTGTTAAAGTTTCCTCTAAGCTTTGTTCATAGTTTTCATCATAACTATATTTAGATTCTGATTCATATTCTAAAATGAGTTTTTCTACTCCATCGTCAGACTCTATTTCATATCCCATATCGGTTCATAATTTTTTTTTCATAAAATAATATTTGTTTAACATGTTTTCTTTGTTTGTTAGGACATTTGTTTATGAAATGTCTTTTTTCTTCACAAAGCCAACATTTGCATTCTTCATGAGATTGTTCTTTTGGACATAGAGGCTCTTTATTAATTGTAAATTTATTAGATTTCTTTATAATATATCTACCCCAAGATTTTGATTTTTTTCTTTATAAGGATTAAATTTTCTTTTCTAATTTTTTTTTTTTTAAACAAATTTCTTCTTTTTAACCAATGGCTTGGACTTCTTATCACAACTACAGCTTCCTATCATATCTTTTATTTTTAAACAGCAACTATAATCTATATATGCATTTTTCATATCTTTTATAGTTTGTCATTCTACACAATATTTCTTTATAACTTCTTGGATAGAAGCTATTCTCCCACCTAAAGAATCACAGATTTTTTGAGATAGTCCATCCGATGGTTTAGTAAGTTTGGCTATAAATTATTTTTGCCATTGAATAGTATCTTTTAGGTCTAGTTTAAATAACCATTTTTCATATTCACAAGCATAATTTTCAAAATAGCACATATCACTTACTCGTATCTTATTAGTTAGATTTGTAAATGCTATTTTTTCTTGAATTCCCAACAGTAGTTAAAGCTAACCACTAAACTCTTATGTTATCATTATCTGATAGAGTATCCCAAAATTTTGCAGTTTGACCTCTTAGAATAGCTTTTACAAAAGTATTTAGACCTCATGCGTCTATAGCTTGTCTGGTTACTACAATTCTTACTGCTTGAGCCTAATTATCTATAAACTCTTCTATGCTAGTTACACAGTCGAGGTCAAGATATATTCCATATTTAGAATCAGGCTCATTTTTTGCAACTTTAAGAATAAAGTCATATTTTATATGAGTTTTTAGTATTCTTTTTTTTTTCCCTAACTTTATTTCCTTCTTAGAAGATTTTTTTTCATTATCTCCAAAGATATTCATAAAATCGAGGTTTCTCCAAAAATTGAAATTTCCAAATGCTTTATTTAATTCAGATATTTAAGCTATTCTTTCTTATTGATAGTGTTGTTCTTTTAACTCTCCTGGATCAATAGAATCGCTTGTTGGCTTTTTAAGCGCTTTTTCTCTTTCATAATTATCCAAACATTTTTTAAAATTTTTCGAGGATAATCCTTCTATAGGATTTTTTGGTGTAGATGTACCACTACCATCCAGATCTTTTTCAACTTTTGCCGTTTTTATAGTTTGTTCAATAACCATAAAAGAAGTTCCAAGTCTTTTAATAAAACTTTCTTTTTGATTTTTTAGAAGAAATTTCTTTTATTTCTATTAACTCTTTAGATATTCCAGTAATCATTATATTTGATTTCTGCAAATATTTAAAGTTTCTTTACTTACATCTATTAGATTATTTAATAGTCTTGTGGTTTCAGTTTTACTATTTCTGTAATCAAGATGTATAAATTTTCTTACATATATTATATCTTGCATTAAATATTGAATTTTCATATTTAAAATTTTTCCTAGATTCGATTTCTAGGCTCTGATACGAAAATGAGGGTCTCACAATGTCTTACAAGTGAAAATTAAATTTTACAAATTATACTGAACTTAAAACTTAATTATAAAATTATACTAAAGCTTAGGGTCATTTTATGATTTATGAAACTTGAAGTTAGTGGAAAGATGAGTGGGATTGTTTGGTGAGTAGAAAGATAAGGTGGATGATTAGGTAGAATGCCACCTAAGTGATGGTCTTTTTAAGAATGAAGAAATGGTGATCTCAAGTTTTATCCAAATTTCTGTATATAAGCTATACACGGTTTGTACACAGTTTGTGTAATCTATAAATAAAGAGGTTGTGTGATTGTTTGAGATAGAGTGGGAGAAAATATAATCTCCAAGGAGAAACATAACATCTCTATTGAGAGAGAGATGTCTAAGAGAGTTTGAGAGTCATAGAGTACTGAGAGATTGACCCTCTGTGGTAGAGAGGGGAGCACCTTCGGTGTGAGAGAGGGAAGCTCAATGGGAGTTGAGTGAGAGAGAGTCTTCCTCCATTCTAATCTCTTTGTAATTTCCATTATATACTGAAAATAGTTACTCTCCCGTGGACGTAGGCAGTGAGGCCAAATCACGTTAAATATTGTGTCTTTTTGTGAATCATACATTGATTCACACCCCTCTCCCACTTTCATTAGTGGTATCAGAGTTTATATAAAGGGGATTTTCTATAATTTCATTTCCCAATACTGCTATCAAAGCCACAACAATCCAAAAGAGTATATCAAAGCTAGTTTGGGCCAAAATCTTGAAGAAAATAGAGAAGAAACAGAGAGTTTTCAAATTTTATAGCGATTTCAAAGATGTCAAAATCAAAATCTGAATATACTAGAGGGTTCGTGTCGACTAGTAGAGTCCAAACCCACTAACTAGAAAAGTCAAGAAGTATTCAATGTTCACCAATAAATGTGACATCCCAAAACGAAATTTTTTGAAATTGTCGAAATCCCGTTTTGAGTATATCATTGTGAAGTACTTTTCGAGAGGATTCTGATGGTATAAAGAACGACTTAAACGAACTCCGAATGAACCTATACGGCGGTTGAAAAGTTGAGCGCGTACATAGCAATCGTCATCTTCCACATTCTGGAGTCGTAAAGAAGTTAACAAGAAATTATTCAGTGCATTCTAGCAAAGTTACAACCAAGCCACCAAGCCGAGCCATTGAGTCGAGCTGCCAAGCCACCGAGCCCAGCCACTGATGTCATATTGACACAAGCTAATCCAAGAGGGATTATTCTGTGTTTCGCAGTTGAGTTGCAATCGTGAATCTAAACTGTTCAGATTGTTTTGGCTATATGTGAGCCATTAGAGGTCTGATTTTGATGATCAAATAGTGCTTTCTAACTATTTGAAATACTCTGAACACATCCATATGCTTAGATTTTATAAATTTCATACTAGTAATTTATAGATTTTATGAACGGAATGAAAATTCTTCGAAACAGGTGGTTGCTTTATGACATTGGAGAGACATAAGTCAACAGGTGGTTGACTACAGTGGACAAGGTTGTACCACGCAACAGACAACAAATGGTTGATCTACAAGAGAAAAGACATCAACAAGAGGGGGATGGGAACAAGCAAGAGGCTGCTAGAAAGTTTCAGGGAGAAGAAGAAGAAAGCTTCAAGGAAACTCCATTGATAAAGCTGAAGAAAGAAGAAACATTGTTGCTATACATAGTTTGTACACAATTTGTGTAATCTATAAATAGAGAGATTGTGTGATTGTTTGAGGTAGAGTGAGAGAAAATGTAATCTCCAGGGAGAAACATAACATCTCCATTGAGAGAGATATCTAAGAGCGTTTGAGAGTTATAGAGCATTGAGAGATTAACCCTCTATGGCAGAGAGGGGAACTCCTTCGACGTGAGAGAGAGAAGCTCAGTGGAAGTTGAGTGAGAGAGAGTCTTCCTACATTCTAATTTTTTTGTAATTTCCATTATATAGTGAAAATGGTTACTCTCTCGTGGACATAGGAAGTAAGGCCAAAGCACGTTAAATATTATGTCTCTTTGTGAATCATACATTGATTCACACTCCTCTCCCACTTTCATCAATCGTATCAGAGTTTATATAAAGGGAAGTTTCCATAATTTCATTTCTCAACATTGTGTGTGATTTTCTAACTAGGCATGTCAAATTAGCAAAGGTAATATTAATTGAAAGGGTAAATTACAAACACACCCCTTGAGATTTACTTAAATTACAAATTACCCCCCATAATTTTAGAAATTACATTATGCCCTCTAAGGTTTTTAATTTCATAACAAATAAGTTATTTTATTAATAAATCATCAAGTTAATTAATAGTTCTTGATAATATTAAAATTTTATTTCAATTAATAATTCAGATAATTTTATTATTGTTTAGGTGAACAATTAGAAATTTTATTTTTTCAATTACTTCTGTTAAATAAAAAATTTTGACAGAGAGGTATTTGTAGTTTTTCAAACCACAGGGAGGCAATTCGTATTTTAAGCAAATCTCAAGGAGTATATTTATAATTTATCCTAATTTTAAACCATAGTAAGACATTCTAAGGGCTCTTTTTTACATTATGTGTTCGAAAGAGGGGTGGGCATATTACTGTTAAAGTAATTAGTTTGTGTACAATGTGTGTTTTGTAAGGTTTAAAATTTTTTAAGTGTAAATAATTTTGTCAGATCAGTCTATACGAGATTTTACTTTGGTTATAATTGGATCTCTCGCTAGTAGTCGGTGGAATTAAACTCCTAAATTAATTAATCTAATGAATTAACTTTCGTGTTATAAAGGAAAAAATCAAATATAAAAAGGCAACTCATTTCACGAGAATCCTGTCATTGTGGATTAAATTAACCACGACACTCAAGTCACAGGAAATCAACTTTATTAATGTGCCAAAGCCGACCTTAAAAGGGTAAATACAATCAATAGTAGTTCCAACATAGTTCCCTGTTAGTGGCCCATGATCTACCTTGACTTTTAAGCAATACCAACTAAATTCTGAGTCTTGAATATGCTTTAATGTGATCACATGCTATTTCACGAGAAAAAAAGTGAAGTGAATGCATGAAAAGAAAAGTTATTGTCTGAGAAATTTGAGAAGGTGAGCCTAAAATGATATAAATTCCATTATGAGGTGAGTTAAAATTGATAGTATGTCAGCTTTCAACATCCCAACACTAGTGCAAGTAAAGATAATGCTATATTCTGAAATTTTCAAGGCCAAGGTACCTAAAGAATTCAAGACTGCTACATTTGTGGAAGTATGAGAGAGAGAGAGCATGTGGAAAGTAGATATACATGAGTATGAAGTTAGCAAGCATGATATCTATATATATGGTGGTGGTCACAGTTACAAGTGATGCGATATTTTCATGTCTGTTGTAGTTGAGTATTTGCCAAACAAAGGCTACACAGCAGCCTTTTGTTATGAGCTTATGATATACTTGTATAGTCTTATGTCTCTCTCACAAAAGAAATTTTGCTTTTTGCTTCTCATGAATACCATGCTTTGAGAGAGAGAAAATAATAAGTACATAATTTCAATTCTTTGGCCAACAAATTTAAAAAATCTACACTTTTTTTTATAAAAAAAAAAATCAAGGACTTGAACCCATGAACAGCCTTTAATCACTGCTACTTTTCTTGATGTATACTGTTTTTTTGTTTGGGTAAATTATACTTACGCTTCGTTTGTTTTGGCAGAAAAAAAAAATTTACGAAAATTTTTTTTCAAAATTTTTTTTTTCTATATTTGATGGTGATGGTGGTGAAATGAAAGTAGAGATGGAGATGGTGGCATGGTAGTCAGGCAGCGGCGGCGGTGATAGTGACACTAGCTATGGTAATCATGGCTGGTAGAGATGAGAGTCGCGGTGATAATGTGGTAATATTGATAAAATTTTAGTCCGGAAAGCAATTTTCGCCTTTTAAAAGTAAAAAATAAAAAAATAAAAAACATTTTCTATCCATATGAGTTTGTTTTCTGTTAACCATGAAAAATGTTTTCTGTCAATTTTTTTTTTCCATTGTACCAAATACAAGAAAATATAGAAAACAATTTCCAAAAATTTTTTTCCGCCCAAACAATGGGGCATAACATCCCTTAAAGTTTGGACAAAAAATATTGAAAATTCTACAGTTTTAATACAATTACATTGGGTTCCCCTTAAAATTTTAATTTACACAACACTTAACTCTTTTCTTAACAATAATTCGTTAGTCATATGAAGAAGAAAAAAATATTCTCATCACTTTTACACTGAAATATATATATATATATATATATATATATATTATCTATCATTTGTCTCCATGCCATTTGCATTATCTTTAACAAAATCTTTTTAATAGAAAATTAGTCTCATCACTTAACTCTTTTCAGTACCATCTGCACTAGGAAAATCTTTTTGTTTTTTTTATTTATATAAACAACACAAGACAGAAAATTAATAAGCACACACAAAACGACCAAAAAAAAAAAAAAGAAAAAAAAAAACCATAAACAGAGAGAAAAACAAAAAAACAAATATAAAAAAAAAGATCTAAATAAACATGTTAGATCAAGTCAACTTTTCTTATCCAAACTGCTTTAGTATTAACAATGTTGTGAGAATTGCAGTTCTTGGATGATTTCTTAACGTTGTGGTTCTTTCCCCTTTAATTGGGACCCGTCTCGACTTGGTTTCCAACCTCCTACTCCATGGTCTAGGTAAATGTAAACTCGCTTCATGTTTCGTCTGAAGCAAATCAAAATAAGAAGGTCTGACCCTTAACTTCATTTCGACTAATGAAATGTCTCTTATCCCAAGAGGTATTAGAATTTCTTCTATTTTTATGAGACACTCTCTTATACAACTCATAGCAATAAGAGCGAATATGACCATACATACCATAATGATAACAAATAAAAACAAGGTGTACCTTCTTTTCTTTAGCCTTACCAACTCTAAGGAGATTGAGAAATCCAACCTCTCGTTGAATCTTTTGCTCTTCCTTTCCTTGAGTTCTGGTATCATGAGATATAAATGCACTCCATTTTTGCTTTTTGTCACAGCCAAAGCCAATGCCACTCTTGTCATAACACATTTGTTAAGATCCAATAATATAGTCCAAAGTCTATGATCCTTTATTCCAAAGACCAATGGTGGCCATAGCACACTTGAGCTCTTCTTCTTTCTTGACAACTAGCTCTTCCAAGGCAACTTGAGACATCTTGAGAGTTTCAATCTTTTCTTTATATATTGCATAGATTTGTTGTAGCTTATTTCTCTCTGTCTCATAAGTCAAGAGTTTTGCACAAAGAGCTTGTTGATCATTAGAGATTTTGATGGCATCATTCCTACACTCGGAAATCTCTTTCTTTAATTCTCACTTTCAACTTTATTAGACTCTGATTCATCATCCCAACTAATAGCAAAACCTTTCTTCTTCCTCAATTGACTAGGGCATTCTTGAAAAAAGTGTCAAATCCTTGGCATTCATAGCATTGGACACTTTGAGAGTTCCCTTGTATTTTTCCCTTCTTCTTTTTGGTTCTAGAATCAATTTTGAGTTTATCTTTGCCTTTGGATTTATGAGTTGATTCCAAAATATTAGGGTTCTTTTTCAGAAAAATTTTTTTTAATTATTTTACAAAAACATCCGTAATCTTAGAATCAATCTCACAATCCTCATTAGAATCTTTTCCAATTACTACTAAAAGCAATATAATCTTTTTGTTTCTTTTTGAAATTTATATGTGCCTCATAGGTTTGGAGATTTCCAATCATATGATCCAGCTTAAGGTTATCAACATCTTGAGCTTCCTTAATAGCCGTAACTTTTGGTTGGAACCGATTGGGCAAGGACCTCAAAATTTTTTCCAAAATCTTGGATTCCGGTATTTTTTTTCACCTAAATTGAAGGTGGAATTTACAATGTCACTCAACTTCGTATAAAATTCATCAAAAGTCTCACTATTTTTCATTGAAAGGTTTTCAAAACTAGACGTGATCCTTTGAAGTTTTGAGTGTTTAACCGAAGGAGTGCCCTCATTAATAGTTTATAAGATATCCCAAGCCTCTTTTGTGACTTCACAATTACAAATACGACTAAACTCTTCCAGTGTGACAACGCAAAAGAGAGAATTGATAACTTTATTATTCCAGCTACTATTTTGGTAATCAGTTGCATCCCACATATCAATTGGTTTGGGAAAAGTTACTTCATCAATGGTAATCGTTGGTTCGATCCACCCACACATAACAGATTGCCAAACTTTTACATCAGTAGATTTTAAGAACGCTCTTATCCAAACTTTCCAAAAAGAATAATTAGATCCATCAAGTAGGGATAGTCAAACCATAGAATTCCCTTCACGAATTGAATCCATTATTATAAATCAAACAAGATCTCGCTCTAATAGTTTTGAAAGAATAAAAATAGAGCGACCTGCCCTGATACCAATTGCAAAATCTAAAAAATCCAAGATATTGATTTGTAATTATGTATCAATTTTAAACAATAAATAACAATCACAATCAAACAATCAAAGACAAATAGACACAATGATTTAATGTGAAAAAATCACAATTGGAGCACCTCCAATTGTGATAAAAAAAAAATTAAAAAAAAAATCACAAGCCAAAGCCACAAAACAATTCACTAAGAAGACAAAAAGAAATTACACAAGTGTATCCTCAATTACCTAGCGAATCCATGCTCGAGTTGAACCAACCCCTATGTGCCTCTTCCACCACCGTCTTCACCTCAGAATTGCCTTGCCCGATGTTGAATCCACAACACCGATGTTGAATCCACGACGATGAGCCACTTTAGAATCCACCAAAGCTTTAGGCTTAAGTTCTCCAGAATCTACCGAAGAACAGCTCTCTCTTTTGTGAATAAAAGAAAACAAACAAACCCTTGGTGATGTTGATATGAAGTTCACGGATCCATTGATCACTCTTAAATCATCAAGGAAACTCATAAAGCACCCTCCAATATAAAACACTTTGTATCTTGTTTCTCTCTAAAAATATGGACAGCTCAAACCCTAGAAACAGCAAATAGCTCACTATATAGAAAATAGGATCGAGTAGACAGCTCGAGTGCACAATTCACCGCTCAAGCGGTGTAACTAAAAGTTGTGCGAAACATAAAGGCTGACCGCTCGAGCGAAGTTTTCACCGCTCGAGCGATAAAACTTTCTTCCCATAAGTTCAAATGCTCTGCAATAGTGAATGATCCTTTTCTTCGCTTGAGCGCACAAACAACTTTGACTGCATTTTTTCTTTTTGCTTCAGAGGCGCTGCCCCTCAACCCTGTATTTAGTCAGCGAAGGGGGAAACATGAAGGAATGAGATCACAAACTCCTCTACATAGACACAATTTGAGTTAGATTCGCATCTAAACACTCATAGTTTCATTGTTATAAATGAGCGAATAAAATTACAACTGAAAGGAGTTTTGTTAAACGAAATTGCCAATAACAAAAACTTAACATTCTATTATGATAAGTTCATGATCAAAGTTATAAACGAGTTGTGCAGTACAATTTTCTACCATTTCCATCAGTTGTTGTAACTTTGTTTTTCATATAGATTTGTTGTAAAACGAAAGAGGGTGTGATTCATACAGAATTATTATTCTAGCTTTGTATCGAATCAATATAGAGTTGTTTTTCTTGCTTTGAATCTCCATTGTTGACAGCAAACAAGGATAGGTGACGGCAGCGAAGTAGACATGACGTTGTGAGGGTTTCGTTGGCAAACTTGTCGTCATGTTTCATTGGCAGACTTCGTTGATAATTGTTTTAACTTGTTAATGTGAATATTCACATTGTTAGAATATCAAATGATTGTTCCAACACATCATCATGAATATCCACACTGTTAGAATATCAAATGATTGTTTCAACTCATCAATGTGAATACCCACATTGTTACAATATTAGAAGATCTGAAACATTAACATTGTGATGTGAATCTTTTCATTCGTATAACAGTTTTCACTTTGAAGGGCTTTTGTTGTCTCTGGTGATTGTTCAAACTTACTTATGTTAATCTCTACATTTTTATAATATTGGAAGATTTGCAACATTAACATTGTAATGTGAATTCAACAATGATGTGAACTTCAGCGATGATGACGATAGTGGACTGGTACTGACGGCAATATGAACTTCAGCAATGACAACGATGATGGACCAGCGACCATGATGATGGTGGACTCAAGAAAGGGGAAGAAGGTAGAAAACTATGCCGGAAGGGGAGGGTTTAGAAAGTCTAGGCGGTTTACATTGTATGGTGTACACATTCACATCTATTTTTTTAGAATCTTCCCTTTTTGCAGAAATAGCAATTTTTTAAATTTCCCAAACATAGGAGTGTTTTTGTAACTTTACAACCTACCGGACTAATTGGATTATTAAAAAAAAAAAAATGTCCTGACAAATTGAAACATAAGTAATAGAAATAGGATTTATGAAAAAATATCCATTTTTTCGATATTGCAACCATCTCAACAATGAGTATGAGTAGCATATATATATAGCGTCTTATATGACACTAGTCATATCATTCGAAGACCCCATTTTTATTTCATGAGCAATGCTAGAGTAATCTTATTTGCATAAGGTACGCATTATCTCTATCATCTAGAAAGTATTAACAGTAATATTCTATAGACGTATGAAGTGTAATATGTCACATAATATCACATGATATAATTATTGTCATATAAAACATCAAAATAATGTTCAAGTAGTCATATAAAAGCAACATTAAACGAGATTCAAATTTAATCAACTTAACATTAGTGATTTACGAGACTAAGAAATTATTTTGGTAGATGAAATGTTCCGTTATCAAGTATAACATTGGTGTTCAAGTCTTTTTACTCTGTGTGCAACTTTTCTTCTCTTATTTCTCTCCAGTCGATTTTTAAAAAAAAAAAATTAAAAATTATTGGACAATCTTCACTGTATTTAAATAGATTAAATTTTGTTGTATACTGAATAACAACAAGAATATAAAAAAGTAAAGGAGATGAGAGAATTTGCTTGATTACAAAAATCAAACTAGAAATAAATAAATAAATAAATAAAAACAGATTTTATTTTGTTACAAAAATAAAATTAAAATATGATTTAAATAAACAAATAAAACAGAATAATAAATTAAACAACTTACTTGATTAATTTATTCGAATAATAATTCGATCAAGTTCAGTGTTTGACACTGTGTCCTTAAGACAGATTCGTCCTCTCCTCGGTGCTTTCAAAATGTGGACGTCTATCTCCTAGGATGAAATGATTAACTACAAACAATAGCAGCACTACAAATTGTTTGTCTAACGAACATACTAAGTGTTTATAATCTTTCTCACAAAAATTAAATGCAGCGAAATGAAAAATAAATTTACAAAGGTGAAGTACGAATTTTCTGAATGTGTTAAACATCAAATGAGGGTTGTCCTATTTATAGATGTAGTGGGGGCTGTAGGTTTTGAAATAAATAGGTGCAAGCCTGTTTGGTTTTGAATTTAAACAGATTTGAATCTGTTGAGTTCAAAATTCAAACAGATAAAAAACGGGAAGAGCCCTGTTTGGGTGTACAGTAAAACCAGACCAGTTTTATTTCCAAAATTAATTTGAATTCTGGATGTTTTTGGCCGAACAAGCCCAACACACCACACACCCGCGCCCAAGCCCAATCTAGCCCGCTCAACCGGACGGACGGACGGCGGCGCGTGCGTGTGTGGTGATTTTTGGGTCCAATGGGTCTAGCCATTTTACCCATAACCTCCATCTCTAAAACACTTGGGTACCCCTTGAGGCACACCCCAAATTCCAATCCCATACATTATAAACCCATTCAAAACTTCTCACCAAATCAATGTGTTATTCAAACCTTTAAGGATTTTCCACCAAAAAACAATTTTCATGGAGCATACTTTGGCTTCAATTTTCCATTCACTCGGTAATAGTTTTGAGCAACCAAATATACCACGTGAATCACAACGCGGCATAGAACGCGTTACCATTTTGACCCGCGAAAAACGACGCATTTATTTTCTAACTAGAAAATTAATTTGTGTTTTAATTTTTTTTTATTTTTGTAATCAGAGATTATGGCTACTGCAACTGAAACTGCAACTGGTAGTGGTACCCCGATTGTTACACCAACACCAGCCCCTATCCAGAACCATGTTCATGTGCCAATAAATCATGAAGAAAAATTAAAAAAAATTTAATTAATTTATTTATTTAAATCAGATTTTAATTTTATTTTGGTAACAAAATAAAATCTATTTTTATTTATTTATTTATTTATTTCTAATTTGATTTTTGTAATCAAACAAATTTTCTCCTTTCTTTTATTTCTTTATATTTTTAATTTTATTTAGTATATAACAAAATTTAACCTATTTAAATATAGTAAAAATTGTCCAACAAAAATAACATTAGTGTTGTGCAATTTGTGGTCAACGTAAGACAATTTGAAGACAACGAAACACACAATTTCCCGCATATGACTAGCAAAGATGACTTTTAAAAAGCATGCATTAAGAGAGAGAGAGAGAGAGAGAGAGAGGCTTTAGTCTTTAGTAGATGAAAATGATTGGGAAGTACTTAAAAGGAAGCTTTGGTTAGCAAAAAATATAAAAAAGGAATAAAAGGTTGTCTGGGATAATTTGATCAAATTGGGAATTGGTCATGACTCATGATTCAAGATTATTAGTCAAAAGTTGGTAATTTACTTAAAAGTAATTGTTGAGTGGCAATTTTTTGATCATTTTTTAAATATAAACTTCGTCTCCAAAGTTTCAACCTAAACCCTTCCCCCCAAAAAAAATTGGTAATTTACTTAAAAGTAATTGTTGAGTGGCAATTTTTTGATCATTTTTTGAATATAAACTTCGTCTCCAAGGTTTCAACCTACAACAACCCCTCCCTCCCCCCTCCCCCCTCCAAAAAAAAAAAAGTTAGTAATTTACTTAAAAGTAATTGTTGAGTGGCAATTTTTTGATCATTTTTTGAATATAAACTTCATCTCCGAGGTTTCAACCTACAACCCCTCCCCCTCCCCTCCCCCCCCCCCCCAAAGTTCTCATAGATTACAATCTACTTTATCTTAATTCCTTTCGACCTTTGGTTGCTAAGGAAACAACAATTACAGGGACATAAAAAAGAAAATCCAAAAAAAAAAGAAGTCATTGTAAGGTTCTGTTTGCACCTATTTTTGTTTAATTTATATCGACAGGTAGATCAACTAGATGGTGACATATGGCAAAGTCAAAGTGGGAGTTATTCATCAGTCAAAGGGATATGTGGCATTAGAGGAATTGATCATGTGCATTTGATGGCCCAAATAGTGGAGCAGTTATCAGGCTAAGTCATAGACTTAATTGGTGGATTGCAGAAACGATCATGGGAAAAATAAAGCATTTGCTCTGTCGATAGAAAGCCCAAAATGTTGAGGGACACATGGCAACATGGAGTGAAGGTGGTTCGAGAGGAGAAGTTGAAGACTTGGTTGAGTTTGAAGGCTTAAAAGAGAGAGAGAGAGCAGTCATGTACTAGAGAAAGATAGTAAGCTATAAAAGCCAGAAATTGCCAGAGAGAAAGGGATCATCAACAACTCAATAACATTTAGTTTTTAGACTTAGGAGTAGTTTCTTTTGTAATTCGTAATTTGTAACTTGGTGAACTTTATTAGTTTCATCTAAAATTATTTTTTGTTTACTTCTTTTCCCTTGTCGATTGTAATTTGTTCCCAAGAAGTCTTTGTACTTTCAAGGCAGTTTGAATTAAATACGCAGTCGCTTGATCTGTTTGTTCAATTGTTTGTGTGAATTATTGTTTAATTTCTGTCGATTGGGAATAAGCATAACTTTTACTAACAGGTACATACTATGGGATATTGGTTATTACTTATTGTGATTATTATTTTAGTTATAATCCAAAAAATCTTTGGCTATACCCAGGGACGAGTGGCCCATGGTATTCTTGAATTTTTTAAAATTATCAATTAACCCCATATTTTATGAATAATTTATAACTAATATCAAGTCAAAATCAAGTCATAACTAACACCACAAAAAATCATAACCAAATACTACAAATATCATAACTAAGAAATATGTACACACCCCAAAATAAAGGGTGTGTTATAGAATTTTTCAAAAAAATAAATATAGAATATAATGTTGACAGTACTTCATTCATCTTGAATGGAGTCCACACCCCCATTCAAATGAATGTAGTGAACATAAATTGCTTTATTATTGTGTATGTAGGGTAAATTGCAAATATTTTTTATGTGATTTACTTAAAATATTAGTTGTTTCCTGTCACTATAAGAAAAATATGATTTAATTAGTGACATCAAACTAGTATCATCATTTTCTAAACAGGTGCCACGAAAATATTATCTAATAGTATTTTACGATTTAATAGTATTAATGTAGTGTCATTTGTTTGAAAACTGTCGTGAAAACATTAACTATAGTGGCATTTTTTGAAAGTATAACCAAACCATTTACTTTTAGTGGTATTTTTCTGAAAGGTAACTAAATGGTTTATTCTTCGCAGCATAGTAAAGGATGTCACTAGAATAATCTAATACTAAAATATTTTCATGGAAGTTTTTTTTTTTTTTTTTTTTTTTTTGACTCTTTGATCTTGGAGTGAAGGTAATGCTCTTCTAAACTAAAATTTAAAAGCCCTAATTTTTTTAGATTGAATTTTGTTTAGAGTTTGATTAAAATTAAGCAATTGAGAAGACAATCGAATACCTAGATCTGATTAAAAAAATCGTTCATGCTGAAAATCTTAATTTGTTTAAATCGAGAATATATGGAAAAGAAAACAAAAGAAACACAATTTTTAATCTTTTATTTATCTACCGAAGTAAGCATGTTGGTTGGGGATTGTGAACATTTTTGTATGATAAGAGTTACGGTGTTTGTTATCCATGGGGATGTGTATAATTTTTTTCCCTCACACCACGAGATTACTCTGTTTGGAGAGTGTAATTTGGTAGAAAGTGTGAGCACCATATTCGTATGGAAATCAATCATTATTACCCACTATTGAAAATTTCCATTTATTATGAATTTTTATTTTCAAAATTACTTTAAAAGTGGAATGTATATTTTTGTTCTTTCTAAAAAACACTTAAGAGCCCCTCTTCTCCCAAAACCAACCAATCCAAATCAAATCAAGTCTTAAGTCCTATCAAATGAGATTGGTTATATTAATCTTTCTTTTTCACTCGACTTTATCAGAGATCATTTGGTTAATCAAAATAAAGAAATTCATATATCTATTTACTACACTAACCCACTTCAATTTAGGTCTACACCTTACCCTAACACTTCTATCTACCACTATCGCCTCTACTGGTCTTCGTTGTGTATGACTAAATCATCTCAATCTATTCTCTTTTAGCTTATCTTCTATCGGTGCTACTTGAATAGACTCATTTCTAACTATGTCCTTTCTAATCTTGCCATCCACCTTAATACCCTCATTTCAGCAATACTTATCTTATCTACATGTTTCTTAGTTGTCCAACAATTTCATGTTTTATAGAATTTTCCTTTTAGTCTAGTAAGTACTCGTTTATCGCACAGGACTTCAGATGCACGCCTCCATTTAAGTCACCCCACCTTAATTCTATAGACCACATCTGCATTACACTTCATGTACTCTGTCTTAGTGTAAAGGGTCAGAAATTAAAGTTCAAATTAAGTATGGACCTAAGTGCGGAGGTTGCCTCTGTTAGGTGACTAGGAATGATTAAAGAAGCATGGGCTAAAGCCCAAGGGAAGTGGGCCGAAGTAGGTCCGACCCGTCAAGGGTCCAAGCAAACTCCACGAAGAAAAATACCTAAGTCAAATTGCGGAGGCAATACCTCTAGCGGTGAAGTTGCGGAGGGAACATGTGCAGTTGGAAAGTTGCTGAGGCACTTTGCCTCAACACTGCCATTCCTAATATCTTCGATTCCGCTGCCATCTAAAATTGCTGAGGGAAAGAGAAAGCCGAAGCAACTAAGTTACCGAGGCAACACTTGCAGCGACCAAGTTACGGAGGCACTTTGACTCAGCGCCGCCATTCCTAATATCTTCGGTTCCGCCGCAATCTGAAGTTGCTGAGGGACAGAGAAAACTGAAGCAACTAAGTTGCAGAGGCAACACTTGTAGCGACCAAGTTGCGGAGGCACTTCATCTCAGCGCCGCCAATTCAAGTAATGTCGGTGCTGCCACCATTCCAAGTAATGTCAATACCACAGCCATCTAGAATTGCTCAGAAAAGGAGAAAACCGAAGCAACTAAGTTACAGAGGCAGTACTTGCAACGCCCATGTTACGGAGGTATTATGTCGGGGCCGCCATCTCTAATATTCTCAGTTTTGCCATTTGGGCTCGCTGCGGGAAATGGTTACCGCAGTAATTATGACCTCAACAACTAAGTTGCAGAGGGAATATCCTACCAAGGTGATAACAACATTTGAGATAGGCTTCCCTCTGCAAGTAGAGGCTAATGCTTGGCGCTGATAACAAGCCCCAAGGCATACTAGCCTAAGGCTGATAGCAGGCCCCAAAGTTTATTAACTTGGCGCTGATAGCAAGCCCCAAGACTTACTTGTTGTAGCTGATAGCAGGTCCAGAAATACCAGTTTACCGTGGCGATCCCGCGAAGATGGGAGCAAGGTAGCCCGAACATAAGGGACTCCATTTCCATTACCCAAGTCATGAACCTGCCTTAGTCGCATAAGCAAGACTAAGGAAGCCCCCTTGGGCTTGGTACTAAGGCAGAGCATAGCTGATAGCAGGCCTGGATGTGGCCTTCGCCCTAGGAAGTTGGGGAGTTTGTGGTTAGATGGCTAAGGGTGGAGGCTTCGCTAAGGTGAACACAAACATAGTCGATAGCAGACTAATGGAGTCCTGAGAATGCATGTACTAGCCAACTAGAATTGAGAAGGCAAGTGCAGCGGCAAGGTTCACTGCTGCAAGTGCACTTGCTGAGGTTCAAGCTGAGAAGACAAGTGCAGAGGCAAACACTCCCGCTACAATTACACTTGCTGAGGCTCAAAAAGGAGTTGTCGCGCCAAACACTTCCGTCGCAACTACACTTGCTGAGGTTCAAAAAGATAGTGCGGAGGCAAACAGATAGTACACAGTACATGTAGAGGGACACGTGGCACCTTCAGCCTGGTGGCTCAAAGCAGAATATTTCATGTGATCCTCTAGGACACATGTCTTCTCTCTATTTGGCCATTTGGTGTCCTCTTGGCTCCAAGGAAAAGCCTATAAATAGGATCCATTTCCCAAGGTTCAACAAGAGGAATTTTTGGGGATTTGGAGGAGATGCTGCCCAATTTGGTACTGCCATACACTTCTTCTTGAGCCACTTGTTTCAGCTTCACCTAGCTACACACTCTCCAATTCCCAAATAGTTGTTGCTACTCATTCTTCAGCCGCTTCCGCCATTATTAGACCATTAATATAGTTTTGCCTCTCTAATCACTTCTCTAACCTTGAACCCGTCTACACTTAGTCTTACTTATCCTAAATCCTTTAGATTTAAGTGTTTCTCTCCAATTCTCCAACTTAGTGTTAACTACTCCTCTAATCTCATCCACTAACACAATATCATCTGTGAAAAACACACACCATGGCATATCATCCTAAATATTTCCCGTTAACTCGTCCATAACTAAAGCAAAAAGATAATGACTTAAGATTGATCCTTAGTGTAACCCCATTGTAATTAGAAATTCACTTGTTTTTTCAGTCGGCGATATAATAGTGGTCACCACACTTTCATACATATCCCTAATCACATCAATATAGACTTTTGTCACCCATTTCTTCTCTAACACCTACCAAATTATATCACGAGACACTTTATCATATGCCTTCTCAAGAACAATAAAAATCATGCGAATGTGTCTTTTCTCTTCTCTATACTTTTCTATTACTCTCCTCAAAAAATAGATCGCTTCCATTGTTGACCTACTAGGCATAAATCGAAATTGATTCTCCAGTACCTTTGTTATATCTCGTAATCGACGTTCAGCTTGATTCCTTTATAGTTGTTGAAATTTTGGACATCTCCTTTATTCTTATTAGATTGTCACTAAAATATTCTTCCTCAACTTTTTTGGCATTTTCCTAGTCAACAAAATCCTGTTAAATAACCTAGTCAACGAAGCAACCCCTTTCTTATCCAAACATTTCTAAGCTTTAATAAGGATATCATTGAGTCTTAAAGCCATATTCGATTTTATCTTCTTAAGTGCAATCTCCACTTCAAAGTTCCTAATAGAACAATGTAATCTTGGTTTTCCTCAATACTGGCTACTTTCTCTCCTTTTCACCTTCCTATATGTTCCTCATTTAACAACTTAAAATGGGTCTTCTATTTCTCTTTAATCTCTTCATTTTTCACAAACACCTTAAAGTTCTCGCTCTTGATGTATTTAACTTGATTAAAATCTATTGTTTTCTTCTCTCTTATCTTAACAAGTTTATATATTCACTTCTCTTCCTCCCTACTTTCTAGTCTAGTATATAGATCATCATAAGCTTTTAACTTAGCATCTCTCACTATTTTTTTGACCTCTTTATTAGTCAATCTGTAACTCTTAAGATTTTTCACAGTTCTATCATTCTGTCACTTTTTAAAAGCACTTCTTTTTCGTCTTTACTATTGCTTAAACCTCCTTCCTCCACCACCAAATTTCTTTAGAGTTGGGTCCCTTTCCTTTTGACTCTCCAAGGACTTCCTTGAGATTCTGTTCATACAATTGGCCATCAAGTTTCACATAGTATTAGCATCATCTGCCAAGTCCCAAGTACCTTCTTCAACCTTTATAATCTTAAATATATATATATATATATATATATATATATATATATATAGTTTATCCTCTTTTAGGTCCCATAATCTTGTGCTACGACGCCCAGTATATTTCCCTTTGAAACATAAATCTAGTACTAAAATCTTATGTTGAGACATCAGATTCTCTTTAGGAATCACCTTACAGTCGCTACATTTTAGTTTATCCTTTTCTCATTCTTCTTAGTTATTTTTTTATGAAAAGAAATATGAAAGAAAATATATGTAAATATATCCTCTTTTACATAGTTTAGTTTTTTTTTTAATTATCTTTTACATATTTGAAAAAAATGAGCTTTTTTGATAAATCCTTTTTCTAAGAGTTTTATTCCATCCAACCCATATTCTTTTTTACTATTCCATTAGGTCCTATTTGAGGTAAGAAGACCAAAATACCATTTTCATCTACTTATGTTTCATTTAGTCCACATTATTTTCTTATGTTTTAATAAGCCCTTTGGGTAACATAATTACCAAAATACCCCTAATGTGAATGTTTACACCGTCAATGTGAATGTTCCTATTTGAGGTAAGAAGACCAAAATATCTTTTTCATCTACTTATGTTCCATTTAGTTCACATTATTTTCTTATGTTTCAATAAGTCCTATGGGTGACATAATTACCAAAATACCCCTAATGTGAATGTTCACATCCTATGGGTGACATAATTACCAAAATACTCCTAATGTGAATGTTCACATCGTCAATGTGAATGTTCACACTGTCAATGTAAATGTTCACACCGTCAATGTGAATGTTCCTATTTGAGGTAAGAAGACCAAAATACCTTTTTCATCTACTTATGTTCCATTTAGTCCACATTATTTTCTTATGTTTCAATAAGCCCTTTGGGTGACATAATTACCAAAATACCCCTAATGTGAATGTTCACATCCTATGGGTGACATAATTATCAAAATACCCCTAATATAAATGTTCACACCGTCAATGTGAATGTTCCTATTTGAGGTAAGAAGACCAAAATACAATTTTCATCTACTTATGTTCCATTTAGTCCACATTATTTTCTTATGTTTCAATAAGTCCTATGAGTGACATAATTACCAAAATACCCCTAATGTGAATGTTCACATCGTCAATGTGAATGTTTTCACTGTCAATGTAAATGTTCACTCCGTCAATATGAATGTTCATATCATCAATGTGTAGGGGCTCGGCCCAGCCCAAGTCGAGGCCAACCCATGTAAAGCCTCGTGGGTGCTTGCCAAAATTCGGGCCGAGCCGGACCGGCCCACGGGCCAAAAAATTAGGCCTAGGCCCTAGCCCTGGCACAAAGGTATTCAGGCTTTGGGTGCCCCGGTGGGTCGAGCCAAGGGGCTTAGGCCTAGACTTGGGCTTGGGTCGGGCTTGAGTGAGTCTCGCCATTTTTTTTAATTTTTTTTTATTTTTTGTCCCAAAATTTTATTATTTTCCACAAAAAACACACCGGGCCTCTGGTGGGCCGAGCCTTAAATAGGCCTTATACGGGCCGAGATTCAAAGTGATGGCCCAGGTCCTAGCTCAAGTTCTCGGGCTGGGCTCTGGCCTGGGCCCAAACGAGCTTGCCCCGGGCCGCAGAAAGGCTTCGGGTGGCCCACGGGTCGCGGGCCAATTTTACACTCCTATCAATGTGAATATTAACATATCAATATGAATATTCTCATTGTCAACAGGTCGAACCCGCTCCGGGCGGCAGGCTAATTTTACACTCCTATCAATGTTAATGTTAACATGTCAATGTGAATATTCACATTGTAAACGGGTCGGGCCGGGTCGGGCCCACGAGCGGGTTTCGGGCCGCCTACAGGCCGCGGGTCAATTTTACACTCCTATCAACGTGAATGTTAATATGTTAATGTGAATATTCACATTGTCAACCGGTCGGGCCGGGCCCGCCCCGGGCAGCGCATGGGCCGCAGGCGGGTTTCGGGTCGCCCACGGGCCGCGGGCCAATTTTACACTTCTATTAATATGAATGTTAACATGTCAATGTGAATATTCACATTGTCAACGGACCGAGCCCGCCCCGGCCCAGAGAGGAGCTTCAGACCGCCCACGGGCCACGGGCCAATTTTACATTCTTATCAATGTGAATGTTAAAATATGAATATTTACAGCCCGCCCCGCCCCGGGCAACGGGCTTCGGACCGCCCACGGGCCGCGAGCCAATTTTACACGCTTATCAATGTGAATGTTAACATGTCAATGTAAATATTCACATTGTAAACGGGGTAGGCCCACGGCGGGTTTCGGGCCGCCCACGGGCCGCGGGCCAATTTTACACTCCTATCAGTGTAAATATTAACATGTCAATGTAAATATTCACATTGTAAACGGGCCGGACCAGGCCGGACCCGCGGGCAGATTTCGGGCCGCCTACAGGCCGCTGGTCAATTTTACACTCCTATCAACGTGAATGTTAATATGTTAATGTGAATATTCACATTGTCAACGGGTCGCGGACGGATTTCTGGCCGCCCACGGGCCGCGGGCCAATTTTACACTTCTATCAATGTAAATGTTAACATGTCAATGTGAATATTCACATTGTCAACGAACCGGGCCCGCCCCGGCTCGAGGGCGAGCTTCGAACCGCCCACGGGCGATGAGCTAATTTTATATTCTTACCAACGTGAATGTTAAAATATGAATATTTACTGCCCGCCCCGCCCCGGGCAACGGGCTGGCTTTTGGCCGCCCACGGGCCGCGGGCCAATTTTACATTCCTATCAATGTGAATGTTAAATGTCAATGTGAATATTCACATTGTAAACGGGCCGGGCCGGGCCGGGCCCGCGGGCGGGTTTCGGGCCGCCTACGGGCCGCGGGCCAATTTTGCACTCTTATCAACATGAATGTTAATATGTTAATGTGAATATTCACATTGTCAACGGGTCGGGCCAGGCCCGGCCGGGCCCGCCCCAAGCAGCCTGCGGGCCGCCCACGGGCTGTGGGCCAATTTTACACTTCTATCAATATGAATGTTAACATGTCAATGTGAATATTCGCATTGTCAACGAACCGGGCCCGCCCCGGCCCGGGGGCGATCTTCGGACCGCCCACGCGCCACGGGCTAATTTTACATTCTTACCAATGTGAATGTTAAAATATGAATATTTACATCATAAAACTGCTAACCGTTCAAAAAATATTTGTAAGGGTATCAAAATTAAATATAAAGGCATAAGAATCTAAAAAAAAGTGTAAATTAAGAAAAAAGACTTCATGAAATAAAATTATGCATACATGGGACTAAATGGGTTAATAAATTTATTCATGAACTTTTTAGGTTAAAACACTTTTAAATAGGATTTATCAATAAAAATCCCTTGAAAATATGCCTCAAAGGGGTTTAGACATATATATGGCTTTTCTTTTCTTTTTTTTTTAATTTCATTTAACATGTGTGTTTAACTTCTTAATTTTATTAGTTGCTCTGTGCTTTTTTTAGTTATAAAATATTTAAATAAATTTAAGGAAGTGGACAAGAAAATTGTCAGAGCATAAACTATGCAACAAAGTACGATTAAAAAAATCGAAACACAAATAGGTGTTATCTTTAAATGTGAAGGAGTTAGGAAGATGCATGGACTTCTTTGAAGAGTATTGTAGCAAAACTTAAAGTCATCAAAGAAATGAACAATTTTTTTTTTATCCAAATGGAATTGATATACTTATAATTGTTCAAGATAGATGAGACTGATAAGTTATAATTTTTTGTTTGAAATATTTTTAGTTAGGTTACAAATGGTTGTGTTTCTTGTATTTTGTTAATTTCGTAGATATTGTATTTGCATTATATAAATGAAATTTTATTTTATTGTGTATAAAAGAAAATGATTAGTTGAATTAATGTTGTAAACTTTCAAAATTTTTATTTTTAGTGGCAGCTACCGGGGTTGTGCAAAATACGGCTTGTTAAAACCGTCCAATCTGTGCTGATCTGCACCAATCCATCCGCTAACCGTGGATTAAACTTTGAAATTTATAATTGATTGTCGCGAATCAATCTTTCCAAACTCTAATAAAGTAGCGTAGATAGCAAGTATGGGTATTGTATCCACAGGGACTATAGTGTAATTATAACTATTTTAATTATCAATTCTCAAATTAGTTTGTTGAATGACAAGTTGTTTGTTTTTTATAACAAATTACGAAACCCTAATTAAATAAGCAAGAAAATGATGTTTAAATTATCAGAATTGAGGACCTACGGGTCCGAATCCACCACTAGCTTTGTACCCAAAATTGAAATCTTGAAATACACAAATGATTTATTGGAACAAGTCAATTTATCAACTACAAGATGAAAATTGGAGAGAAGAGTAAAGTTGCGTTCGAAGTGTGAGTATGACCTATCTTATTCGACACGGATTGTCCATTCTAAACTAGGGGTTTGCGGCACAATTTGTCTAGTCAAAAGCCCGTCTTGAGTTCCAAATACAACAACAATGAAAACAAAGTAAAACATTCATTCTCAATCATAGAAATTGAATAAAGAGTAGAGATTAAAGCATATTTAATCGAAACTCAAAATTTTTACAAAATATTCCAATCATAAGAATACATTACAAAGCTATCAAGATATAACTCGGTTACTTGACTAGGATTTCATTGATACCCTAAGTGTGATGCTTAGCCACTCATGGAGGTGGGAAAGGAAAGAGAAGAAAAAGGTGAAGATGATGAACCCCGTGATGGGCAAGCTCCTCTTCCTTTAGCCCTAGTTGCTGCCCAAATTCAATTCCAAGAAGTGAGATCCCAATCTTCTATTTTCTTTTCCCTTTTATACTTCATTTCACTTATGTTTCTTTTTGCATTTTCTCACACACATTTCAAGATTTGGCCACACATGCAAAAATAAAGCATTGTGGTCTTGAGGATTGGCTGCTTGTGCACCCAACTTGGTCTCTCGAGCGGTGGTTGCCCACATGTGCGATGGAGCTTGGTCATATGTACGGTGGCTCAACGGGCAATGAAGTTTCATCACTAGAGCGGAGATCCTTCTACTCACGCGTCACTTTTAGCAATTAAATCGAGGATTTTCCCGCCAAACTTGAACACACAAGAAACGCATCCTATCCACCAAGTAACCCTATTTCAAAAACTATAAATGTAACTTAGGCAGCCTCAATGTGAACTTTTCTGCCCAGATCAATAATCCGCCTTTGAAACCGCTCTGCTCCGCTATAGTTAATATATATATATATATATATATATATATATTTTAATTTCTAATGAAATACCAAAGTAAAAATGAGTGTGAAAGAGATTTTAGGTGTAAAATTTGTTACAAATTAGTAGTTATATATATGAAAAAATATTATGTAAATGTTTAATAATTATTTAAGAATATTTTTCAATCAACTAGCAAATTGAAACCACCCCAAACTATCCAAATTGCGGTTTAGTTATTTATTAATCCACCATTCACAATTTACTTTATAATTGTATTCTCAAATTTCCCAAACTATGCTGCTCACACCCCTAGCAACCACAAACACCACTAAATGTAACATTTGAGTACCGGTCGGTAAGCCGAAGTGACATTTTTAAGTGACACTAGCAAGAAATTTAGTGGCATTGAAAAAAATGACACATAATATGTACCGTCATAAATGGTGTCTAAAATGGCACTCAAAGTATTGGTATTGTAGCACTTATAAGTGTCACTAACTTAGAGCGACATAGGTATCAATGACACTTATTGAAAATGCCACTTACTAGAAATATTTTATTGTAACATTTCTAATTCCAACTAAACCAAGTATTTCTTATTGCCATTCACATGTGATTATAAAAATTATATATGGCTCCTTAAAATTTTTAATTGGATAACAAAAAATTCCTTTCATTAATCAACTACTAAGTCAAATAATAGTTTTAATGAAGTCAACAATATATTTCAATTAACAGTTCTGATAATTTTATTGATACATAAAGAATAGTTTAAAAAAATTATTTTTCTATGAACACTGTTGAATAACAAATTCTCACAATCAGATATTTATAATTTTTAGAACTACATCGTGCAATCTATATTTGAAGCAAACCTTAAATAATGTATTTATAATTTACTTATCAGTTTAGTAATATAATAATTTAGGGCATGTTTGGTGTAACTTTTAACAAGCTGAAAGTTGATAATACAAATACACAACTAAAAGCACCTCTCTCATACTTTTTAATAATTAGTTTTTTTTTTAATTTATTTAAGTTATTTATGTCTAAGCAGAATTTGTACCAAATACTTTGATACAAATTCATAAAATTAACACACACACACACACAAATCACACATATACTTTTTGAAATTTACTTAAAATACAGATTGCCCCATCTAATTTTAAAAATTACATGCTATCTCTTCAAATTTTTAATCACATAAAACAATGACTTATAAATCATTACTCAATTAACATTTTTAAATTATATCAAATATATATTTTAATTAGTAATTTTTTTGTTATATGAAAAAATAGTTAAAAAATTATTTTTTTCCCTTAATTCTGTTAATTATAACTAAACACCACACATATGATAGCTTATATATATTACATAAAAAAAAAAAATTACAAATCAGTGTATGTTTTCAAAAATAATTTTAAATTAGTGATAAACTTTAAAAATTTTAATAATTAAATTTATAAATATTTTGTAAAATTATTAATTTGCAATTTTTGTTTTTTTTTTTTTAAAAAAAAAATGTATAAAATGGCCCTATCAAGTCTACCCTTGGCATGCTTGTAAATAGTGGGACCTGTTTGTTATTGGATTCCAATTTCTGAGTTTCACGCATTTCAACATAATACTAGTGGCTACTCTACCCTTTACTGAGAATAAGACAATATTACCCCTATTATTCCATGCTGAGGGATCATCTCACTTGATACTTATCAAGAATAAAGGGCAAAATCAGTGGCAAATCTTATCTTTTTAACTAACAAGATTGTAAGGCGCAAAACACTCAAGTCAATACAGATAATTTGGGCTGGCAGTGATTGGGATAGATGGTATATATGTTTCTACTCAAAAAGAAAAAGAAATTTTGGCTATAAGGATCTTGAAAATTGTGTGCTCAAAGGTCTGTCATCAATTCCATTTATTCCTGTGGCCCCTTTATTTATAGTACCATAATTACCCTCCTCTCACACCCCAACTCTTTTTTCTCCCAATTTTGGTATGTGCAACAAAAAAAACTTTCATAGGGCAAGTAAATACACTTACAAAAAAATTGGAAAATGCGTGGGAGTTCGAATGTGTAGAGTTCAAATGGTTCGAAAATATTATCTTACCGGTAAGAGAATAAAAAAACACTCTAAAACGACGTCGTTTTGGGATTTTGAGCCATTCGAGCCATTTGATTTTCGAGCTGCGTAGCAGTGCCGAAAAAAAATAGAGCTGTGATTGAGGCCTCGAAAATGAGGCTCGAAATTGCCTCGAATGCAATTTTTTTTTTCTGGGCTAATACATTGCAAAAATAAATAAATAAATAAAATAATAATAATAACAAGCAAAGCATCAACCCAGCAAAAAAAAAAAAACAAAAAGAAAAATCAAATTTGAGCCAAAAAATTTGAGGCCTCAATCATTAATCAAAAAGATAATAATAATAATAATAATAATAATAATAATAATTAAAACTAAGTTTTGTTTAATTTAATTTTCAGTATTTTTTTAAAAAAATAAAAATTTATTTAATCAAAGAAATAAAATTAGCAATGTCACATTATTTTTATGTTATTTATTATAAGTTTTCTATATAAATATAATTGTTTCTAATAATATAATACTAGTGTATGACTCCGACTGGATACAATATCCTTGTGCACGAACATTCCTAGTGAAATTTTAATTTCCGTCAACTTCCATTCCCCTCTGCTAGGCTAGAGAATATTTGATTTTGGATAGTCGAAAGTAGTGTGGCTATTGTACATCAATCATTGTTATGCACGTAAATTAATGGGACCTAATTCTGCTTGTTCACTTTTTAAGGTACGTGGAGTATAATATTTTTGTAAAATGTACGAATAGTCTTATGATTAGATCAAATTTACATTTGTAAAAATAAATAGCGTGTATAATTTTGAGTATAAATCTGCAAAAATAAATAATATGTGTAATTTTGAGTATAAAATTGAATACAAATTTCATTTGATCATAGGTCTACCGATCTCCATTTAAGTTACAATTTTAGAATATTGTTCTATTCAACGTACCCTAAAAATTCAACGGTTTGATTTATTAAAATAAGACTTAAATTGGGTTCCATTACACGCACTACGATGGCTGCATCCCTGATAACCAAGTGCATGAAACTCAGTTAAAGTGAAAATTTTAAAATTCCCGATATATTAATTTGTGATTACGTTTCAATTTTAAATAATGAATACCAATCTCAATTAAATAATTAATAACAAATTGACACAACGATTTAAGGTGAAAAAAAATCACAATTGAAGCGCCTCCAATTGTGATTTAAAAAAAAACTACAAGCCAAAGTCACAAAACAATCTACTAAGAACACCAAAAGGAATTGCACATATGTACCCTCAATTACCTAGTGAATCCATGACCGAATTAAACCGACCCCTATATACCTCTTCTATCCCCGTCTTTTCTTCGGAATTGTCTTGCCCAACATTGAATCCACAACACTGATGTCGAATCTACAATGATAAGTCACTCTGGAATCCACCAAAACTTCAGGCCCAACTTCTCCGGAATCTACCAAAAAACATCTCTCTCTTTTATGAATAAAAGAACAGAAACAAATCCCTTGATGATATTAATATGAAATTCATAGATCTATTGATTATTCTCAAATCATTAAGGAAAACACTTATAAAATACCATCCAATATAAAAAATTTTGTTTTCTCATCCTATTTCAGAATTTGAACAAGATAAACCCTTAAAACAACAAACGACGCACTTTCTAGTAAATAAGATCGCGAAAACCACTCGAGTGTACACTTCACCGCTCGAACAGTAAAACTTACTTCCTAGAAGTTCAATTTGCAGGCAGAGATATTGGATGCTACTATTCACTACTCGAGCGTACAAATAATCACTCGAGCAGTGAATGTTGTACTCGAACAGTCGGGTTGGATTAACCCCATGCATAATCAACAAAGTGGCAAACAGAAAATACTCAAAATATGGAATGTCATTACAAACTTCATTACTCAGGCATTACTCAGATTGGATTCATATCTAAACACTCATAGCCTCACTGAAACAAAAGAGCAAATAAAATTATAATTGAAAAAAATTTTGTCAAACAAAATTACTAATTACAAAAACCTAACATAAAAGAAGAACTAATAAGGTAAAATGTATATAATTTTATCTAAACTTTTGAAGTGACTACTTTTGTAACTTTGAACCTACAAGTCAAGGGAAATTTTAACATATACACCTTTAAAAGGGGTGTATCATATGTATTTATAGCTATGTCATTTTCTTATTTAGTTATAATTAATTTTCTTCTTTAGTTAGAATATTATTTTAGTTATCACTCATAAATTTTTTAGTTATGTCTCATGTTGTGTTTGGTTATGATTTTTTTATTTTTTTTATTTTTTTATAGTTATAATTCAAAAAATATGAGATTATGTCATTTTCTTCTTTAATTATATGGTATATATAATACACACCCTTAAATGAGTGTGTGCCATAGTGTTTCCTACAACTCAAAGATGCTAGTGTGAAGTCTTATTGTCCATTTTAAATAATTTTTTTATGTTAAAAGAACTAAATATCAAGTCATGTTTTTGAAAGTTTGTAGCAAATAAAAAAAAAAAAGGTAAATTACTCCGGCATTCCTTTAGGTTTAGAGAAAATATAGTGAGTTTTACAAGTTTGGCATAATTATACTAGACTTTCTTAAGGTTTTAATTTATATAACATTTAGCTATTTTCATCACAAATTCGTTAGTCGTATGAATGAAAAAATGATATGATCATCCTTTTTATATTAATATATTTATTTTACCTTGTGTATATTTGTATGTTCATGCCATTTGCATTAGTTTTGATCCCTTTAAATCTTATTAAAAGGAAATTTTGTGTAATTATATTAAAATTCTAAAATTTGTTATATATATATTTTTAAATCTAAAAAGAGATTTGTGTAATTTATGAAAAGAAAAAAATGCCTGCAAATCTTTATTGTGTTGTTGGTTGGCAGATCATATTGAACCTACTCTCTCGTATTTCCTTTAGAGTTAAATGTATTTATATTTTAACTAGCCAAACAATCTATATCTATACATATGTATATAAGGAACTCTTTTTTTATGACTTGTCATTTCTTTTCTTATTTTTTTCCTTAACTTATTTTGAAATTGTTATTTTGCTTTTTAGTTGGTTGGTGAAATAATTTGAGTGGTGGCATTTTAAAAATTATGTAAGATATTTTGGTTGTTTTGGTTGGGAAGGTTTTTTTGGATTGCCTATTTTACCCTTAGCTTGTTTGAAAATTTCCTATTTTGCCCTTTTATTTGTATAATTTACTAATGATATAATAATTTGAATGAAGATTCTCTCATAAACAAACATTCTGGTCAATTGTAAAACATAAATCTTTTATTTTTTAACAAATTACAAACACACCTATAATGTTTGTTTAAAATATGAATTAGTCATATAATAATACAAATTACAACTATCGCTTGTTATAAATTTTAATTTAACCCAATAATCAGAAGAAAAAATAAATAATTACTCTCCTACTCAATAATAAATTATCAAAATTGTTCTTAATTGACTTAAGGATTTATTTGTTAATAAAATTGATCATTTGTTATACGAGTATGATTTATTTATTAATAAAATGGGTCATTTGTGTATATATATGTGTGTGTGTATTCTCTTCTGCTTCTTTATTAGTTTGGTTTTTTTTTTTTTTTAGATGGGGAATTATCTTATCTTTTTTATACTAAAATGTATATTTTATTTTGTTTATCTTTATGTCTTCACATTTAGTCTTACTAAAAAAGAAAAAAATATAATTATGTTAAAACGATAGGACTTATTATATTTTTTCTAATTTTTATTATTTATAATACAATTTATATAATTCTATCAGATATCTAATGATTTATTCGATTTAATTTCATAAAATAATATCCTTATTTTTAAAAATTATTAAAATACAAAACTTAAATATGCTGTAATAATCACAGGCCTTTGTAACTAGTATATATATATAAGTGGCGGTTTGCTACTTGTGGCTTGTCATTTTTTTTCCTATTTTGCCGTTCATGTATTTTGAAATTGTTATTTTGCACTTTAGTTTGGTTGGTGAAACAATTTGGGTATAATTACGCAAATATTTTTAGTCAATTGTAAAATATAAAGCTTTTATTTTTTTATCAAATTACAAATACACCCACAAGTTTAAAATATAAATCAATCCTATAATACTAAAAATTACAACTATCATTTGTTATAAATTTTAATTTAACACAATACTCAGGGGGAAAAAAAATTCTCTAATTCAATAATAAATTATCAAAATTATTTATTGAAAAATATTTCTCATAACATTAAAAACTATTAATTGACTTAATGATTTATTTATTAGCAAAATGGTTAACTGAAAAATATTTTTCATATTATTAAAAATTATTAATAAACTTAATGATTTACTTATTAATAAAATTGGTTATTTGTTATACAAGTATGATTTATGTATTAATAAAATTAGTCATTTGTATATAGATGTATTTTCTTCTATTTTGTTATTAGTTCAGTGAATTATCTTAATACTTTTTTTTAGATGGGAGAATAATTTTAGTATTTGTTTTATATTTATGTGTTGAGAAAAGTTACACACATATTTTTTTTTTTAAATTCAGAAGAAATGTATAAATTCACTCAAAATGATATAGTAATAGAATTGAAATCTACATCATTAAGTATATAATAAATAAAAAAATAATACATATCATATCACATAATTCTATCATATATCTAATTATTTATTCTATTTAATTTCATGAAATAATATTTTAATTTTTAAAATACTTCTGCGTAAGTAAAAATAAATAAATAAATAAACAAAAACAAAAGACAAGAGACAAGAGACAAAAAAAAAAAAAAAAAAAAAACAAAACAAAACAAAAAAACAAAAAGAAAGCTATGTGGAAATTACTAGTAGAAGGGACAGTTGAGATGAAGACAAAAAATTAAAGAGGGATAAAGAGTCTTTAATATAGAGTGGAGTATGGAATAAAGGCTTGGATAATGAAGAATAAAGTGAATTTGGACAAAACTTAATAAAGGAATGACCGAGAAGAAATCTACATTTGCATAAAATACACCACAAAAAAGAAAAATAAAATAAGAAAAAATTTAGCAAAGTTTATGTATCCAATTTTTTTGTTTTTTATATTTGACATTAAAATTTACGCAAATACATAACAAAGTTCACAATAAGAAAAAAGAATCAAAATAATCCAAGCTCAAGTAACAAACAAATAACAAACAAATTATAACAAAATAGCATCTAAATATCATGCTTTTCTAATTTTTAACTACAAAATTGCTAGTCATGCTTGTATAATTCAATTAAATCAATTTTAATTGATAAAATTGCTCATCAAATAATCTTTCTTCCTAGTTAACGGAAGGTCAAATTTAATCAACTTTAAATTAGAAAAGTTTATTTCCCTATAAACAATTCAATTCAGGTATTTGTAAAACAATCGTCTATTAATTTTAAATAACTCACGATATCAATCGGCTTTTTAATTTTTTCAGTAAAAACAATCATCTATTAGTTTTAAATAATTCACCACATCAACTATCTGTTAATTTTAAATTTTCATCAAACTTTGTAAAAATCTTTTTAAATTCAAGCCTTTTTTTTATTTTATTTTAGAGTAACTAAAAATATTTCGAGAACTTTTTCAAAATTTAGGAGGCAAAGCAACGGCTTACGGACTGTGGATCAAAGCTGGCCCTATTGTTAAATAATTAATTTCACATAAACGGATATTTATGTAATTTATTACATTCAATTGATATTATTATTGTTATTTCAATTGCTGTTATATTTATTTCAAATCTTTTAACCCTAGATATTAGGTTATTGATATATTGATGGACTTGTTATATGCCTGTGATATATAAATTAGAGGAAATAATAATTCAATATATGTTTGTAAAAAAAAAAAAAAAATTAATGATAAATTTCATAAATTTTAATAATTAAAAGTATAAATTTTTTTATGAATCAATAATTTTTGGGTAAACTATCAATCAGTAAATCCTAAAAGTTGAACTTATTTCCCATCAAATTCTATTGAAAAAAAAGACCCTAATAAAATCGTCGCTAAAAATAATTTTTGGTGATGATTTTTTAGATATCTTGCTAAAAATTGACAATTAATAACTTTTTTTTGTCACGATTTTTATAAATTATCGCTAAAACTTACAATTAGTAACGTTTTTCTGTGATGGATTTTTCAAACTGTCGCTGAAAGTTGTAAATTAATGACATTTTTCTGTGAAGATTTTTTTAATATGAAAATTTATAATTAGTGACACTTTTTGTAACAATTTTCAAACTATCTATGAAAATTAACAATTAGTGATATTTTTTAATAGTGTTTAATAAAAAATATCATTAATTATCATAAAACTTTTTAAATAATAAATCTACTTATTAAAATCTACACGTAAGTCTCCTAATTTTTTTTTAAAGATAAAACTAATTTGTAATTTTTCTTATAAATTATCCCCTACGAGTTAATCAGAAAATTGATACCAAAATGGTAAATAAAAAAAATAAAAATAAAAAGGGTGTGGTCCACCGATGGTGCCAAGGTGTCTTTAAGTAGGTTTTTTTGAACTCGTGTCTTTAATAAGTAGTTTGATCTACCATTTCGAATCAAATTAAATTCATTTCATGTCAAAGTAGTTAATTCGAGGACAATGTCTGACAAATTTACCCACGAAAATGACCTATCATCAATATTGTTTTTCAAACACCATCCAATAGGATGATGCTAGTAGTTAATTAATGAGAAATTTAGGTATAAATCTTAATTAGTAAATTTATTGTCCAACGAATCTTTTAATAATTAATGATATTTTTTTATCAAATATTATTAAAAAAAGTCATTAATTATTAATTTTCAGCGACAATCTAAAAAATTAATCAAAAAAATATCACTAATTACAAGTTTTAACGATAAAAATCATCACAAAAAATCACTAATTTTTAACTTTCAACGAGAGTTTAAAAAATTCGTTATAGAAAATCGTCACCAATTGTAAGTTTTACCTACAAGTTATAAAAATCATGACAAAAATAATTATTAATTATCAATTTTTAATGACATAGGTCTTGCTTGAGAATAAACTATTCTAATAATTTTTTAAATTTTTATGAAAATATGTGCAGAAAAATAAAAAAAAAAGTGATGTGACAACTTATAGTGATTTTTTGATTTTTTGGCTAAAATTGGAGGTCGCCAAACGAGATCCAACTATTGGGACTTATTAGTAATTTATCCTTAATTAATTAGGCTAGTTTAATTACGTATTTTTGTAGAATTAAATTTTTATTATACAAAACATAATTTTAAGAAAAATCATTTTAGATGATTCGACTTTAATTTAATTGGTCAATTCTGTACATTTCTATTTTTAAGAGGTCGGTGGATCAATATTTTATAAGATTCTTTTTGTTGTTCATTTCTTTTTCATTATGAGATTTTTTATTAAGACTTTAATTGATTGTTGTGTTTTTATAATTGTTGAACTATAATTGTTCAAATGTAATTATGTTTATATGGCAAATAATCTCCTGGAAAAATGTTTGAGGGCCACAAAAAGTGTGACTCAAATGGCTCAAAACTGTCAAAACGACATTATTTGTCTATAATAAGCCATGACATGACACATGTATATTTTTAAGGTATTATTTTCAATTTTCATAAAACTATGTATTTTATTATTTATAGTTTATATTATTATTTGTTAGTAGTTTCTTTTTTCTTTGAACTTCATCTATAGGCTGATCGGATTTATACTGGTGCAGGATGATTGATCCGCCATTCAAACTGTATTCTTATATTTTAAAATATTTCACCTATATCCGTTCTCTAAAAATCACACATCTACTCAAAATCAATTTAATTAAATTAATTTAATTATATTAGACGGATCCATAATCACCCATAATCTAACCCACCTCAACCTGTCAAAAAATTTCCCTAGAGGTTGGCACGGGGCGGATTTGTTAGACTCTATTTTCGAGGCCAGCAGGAAGAAATTTAAAAATGATCTCTTTATCAAGTAATGTCTAACTTGTCATGTGATGGCTGGAATGAAATGGCAATATCCCAGCATTCCAACGGGACATCATGGTCATATTGAGCATTCCTCTCCTTGACAATACAACACATTAATTAAATAAGATAAATAATATATATATATATATATATATGCATATGATATAAGCAAGGGTTTGTTTGGAAATGAAAGTTTTTAATTAAAAAAAGTCAAAAAAAAAATTGTCAAATGATTTTTTTATTTTTTTATAAAAAATTTAAAAATTAGTAATTTTTTTTTTCTTTTTTCAAATTCTAAAGCCTTGTTTCGTTTAACTCTCAAAATATAATTTTTGAAATTTTTTTTCAAAATTTTGTTTGGTTGGCAATTTTTTGAAATTTTTTTTCAAAATTACTTTATCTCTCTTACACATCAATCAATCACTTTTTCTCTCTCCTCTCTCATTTTCAATCATTTTTTCTCTCACACATCTACTCAACTATAATAAAATATTAAATCATTCCTCATTCTCATAGTCCAAAACTATTTCTAAAATATATAATAAAATAAACCAATTTCTTTTTTTTAAACTCTTTATTTATCTTCCAAAATCAAACCAAACACACCTTAAATTTTCCGACGACATTAGTAAGCCCAGGGCGTGAAGGAAGAACCGCACTAACCCACCCACCTACCTATTTTCAGCTAAAGGTGGAGTTAATTATCATCCTTTTGACCATATGTCTACGCCACTAACTAACATGCATTTATGTGTATGTCTCCTTTTTCTTTTCTTAATTTTTGTTGCGTTTTTTCACATAAGAGATGAGAAAAAAATTCAAAATAAATAAGTAAATAAATGATATATAACAACTCCCTAAATTAAATCTAATACTAGATTAAAAAACAAATTTAAAGGAAGAATTTCAATCTAATCCACCCCATTTCTTTTTAAATTCTTATTTAGGATATATTTATTTAAACACACGATATTGCATGACAACCTCTGAAGTCAAAATTGACCCTCAAATTGAATGTGGTAGTTCTTTTAAACCAACCTAACCTGTGTTCCTGCTGGCTTTTGGCATCTCCTTTTGGTGGTCGTTTTATTAGTTACATGGCTTAGACTTTTCTTCCGTTCGAAATCAAATGAGATAGTATTGTTGGATTTCGTGAACCTCTCAAGAAGTCTATATAGATGATCCAAACCGTTAATATATAAATTTTATTAAATATTTTATCTTTATAAAAAATTAAGTTGATTGGATATTGATAGTTATTTGATTTGATCAAATTTATGTCAATGGTAATTATAATTTAAAAAATAAATTATTAACATAAATGTAATTTTATTAAATGGTTATTAATATCTGATCAACGTAATTTTTTTTTACAAAGATAACATACTTGACGAGCCCTACCTATTGAACAATGCAAATCAATGATATGAGTTCCGTGGTGGACACACAGAAACCCAACATCACAGTCTAGTTGAGAAACCCAAGTGGAGAGAAGTTATTCTCTAATTATATTACTGTAACCTCTTTCTCAATTTAATGAAAAATGATTTACAAACAAACTATTTGCACAAAAAATTATTCAAAATAATATAGCAATGTCATTTTTGAAATTATAAATCATAACGATGAGTATTTCGATTGAAAATGAAATGACCACAAACTGTCTCATTGTTTTTATATAGAAAAATTGTATTAAAATTTGTTTGTACATCATTTTTCAAATGAATCATTTTTTTTTTCTTTTTCCTTTCCTAATTTTTTGTTGATTAATTATTGATAGAGAAATTCACAAAAATATGATGTAAATCAGTCAAATCAAAACGAGTAGTAAATTGTTGAAATGAGACTGTAACTTGTTAATGAGCAAGGTCAAAAAAATTAGTAGATTGTTGAAATTTATTTTAAAATTTTAACAATATATTTTAATTTGGCTCGTTTATTTTTCATAACGATATGAAACAAGCTTTAATTAAATTAATCAAAAGTTAAACTCAAATAATTTAATTTTCATAATGCATACATGCTTAAAAAGTAAAGTTTGAACTAAATTTATAAGATTAAAAAGTTCTAAAATCCATTTAAACTTAATTTATTTATACCGAAAATCAATCTTAAATCAATTTTTAACCACCGAAACACAAGTCATAGTTAATGTGTTCTACAATATTACTGCTAGCTAAAGAACAAATCACAAACATGTTTGAGGTTCAAAGACAAAGTTATAGAGGAAGGTTTTGCATAATTATATTGGGGGAATTGTAAATTAACGGAAAGAAGTAAAATTATTTAACAATAAAAATATGAAGCTGTAAATCAAGTCTATGTTTTAGTATAATAAGATCACACGTTTCACTTCCACTTTCATGTTTTATAATTATTTTCATTGTTTTATTAACTTATAATTCCCACAACTTTATTCAATGTCATTTCTTTTCAAAAATTCCTTAGGCTGTGTTTGAATATTATTGACCTAAGTAAAAATTTGTGAAGAAAAGAAAAAAGAAAAAAAAAAATGAAGGAAAAAGTGACTCAATGAATTCGCTCTTAAATTCTTCAACAAACACAATATTTACAAATTTTATATTTTGTGTAACCAATATACTATTGTGGTCCAGCAATGCTAACTATCATGAAAAACCTTTCATGAAAATAATCATGAACGTTTTGTGACCTTTGGATTACATTTAGAATAAAACATCACACACTAATCAAGGTAATTTAAAGATCATAAATTTTTCATGATCATTTTCATGACAAAATTTCCATGATTCCTAACTTTTCCCATTATGGTCATAATATACTTCTCTCATATATGTCTCATACATGTAATGCAGTTCTCTACTATATAAATGTGAGCTTTACATATATGTAGCATAAATAGATTACATTGGTCAAATGGTCAATTAAAATAATTTTTTTTTTAAATGGAAACTAAGTGAATAATCTTTTTATCTCGCAACTACATAACAAAGATAAATTGCCAAGTTTACTATAAAATTTCTCACTAAGATAAATTGCCAATTTTTACTATAAAATTTCTCACTAGTGACACTAATTTAAACCAACTCATAGTTAAATATCAAATGATGACCTTAGAGTATCAATAATTACCCAGATCGATGATGCATTTAATACAAAAATAAACACAGATATAAAAATAAATAAAATTCACATATTTATTTCACATCTATAATTATTTCAATGTTTAAAATCCTGTGTTTCTAGCATAACTCCACAATCCTGTGTCTCTCCTCCTTCGTTTTCGTCCTCAACACTCTCTGACACACACTGCTCTCTCTCTCTTTCTGTCTCTCTCTCTCTATATGTGGCGTAAACATGATGCCTGTTAGTGCAAGCAAAGCAAGCAAGCACCCCCACTTTTTTTTTTTCGTCTCCCCCCCTAAAACTAAAAATGTATTCTTCTTTCTCTGTTAAAAAAATATATATAAATTTATAAAAACATAAAAGTTTCTTCTTCTTTCTTTTTTTTTGAAAAAATTATTATTATTTTTCTTTTTCAGATTTTGAATCTTGTAATAAAAAAAATTAATTTTATTAATTTAAATCTCAATCTTTTAATTTATTTTTAATTTAAATAATTTGTCTATTTTCATTAAGTAAAGTGAGAAAATTAATATTTTAATCATTAATTTCAATAAAAAAGTAATATCTAAAATAGTTTTCTTACACTTATATTGAGTATAATGATTAAAATATTTATTTTTTATCAATTTTATTTAAAAAAAATAGAAAAAAATAATTTAAATTAAAAATAAATCAAAAAATTTAAATTTAAGCTAACAAAATTAAATATTCAAGAGTTTATTTTGTTATAATGCACAAATCTTATAATTTTTTTTATTTTTTTTTTTGGGTTTCCCAATTCTTTTTCAGCTCCCACTTTTTCTTTTGTTTTTAAGCCCTCACTACTGCTATAAGCTCATGTTTAGTGCTTCACTAGCAAAACCCACCTGCAAAACTCTCTCCATTCTATCTCTCCCCCCTCTTCTCTTCTCTTCCCTTCTCCTCCATCATCACCCACTTGCTCAAATTTTTTAATCCAAAACATCTCTATTTTCTTTGCCAAACATAGTCTTCTCTTACAGTAGATTTGTCTTTTGGCTATAGAAGGTGCTTAAGCTCAAGATTTTCAGAGACACATACCCGTTACCCAAGTCGTGTTAGTGCCTTCTCTCATGATCATGCCTTGTATGTCTACAGTCTAGTGCCCCTATAGCCCTAGCCATATCTTCACATATCATTGTCTTTTCCAGAACACTGTTCTGAGGGTTGACTGCCTTACCTCCTCTCTCCCTCTTTTTCTCTCTCCTCCACCATCAAGGGGTTGATAGAAATAGAAAAGGTGTAAGCACAGACAGAGGACCATTTGCGCATACTGGTTTGTTCCTGTAACATTGCTAATTTTCTACTGAATTTGCTTATTTGTTTTCTTCTTTTCCCAGTCCTTAAAAGAAAATGAGATGATGATTTTTAACACTTGGGCACTGTAATTGACTTTGTTTTAGATTCTGGTAGCTCTAAGAACTCTCTCTCAAAAAAAAAAAAAAAATTATAGTTCAATTTTTCATCAGAACAAATCTTGTTTCTGAATTTCATGATTACATTTTCTTTGGTTTGAAAAGAAAAAGAAAACAAAACAAAAGTTACTATGTTCAAGATAATGATGTCTAGACAAGAAGAGTCCATAGGTGTGCTACAGTGCTTAGTTATGTAGTGTGTTTTTGCTTCCAAAAAAGTGAACAATTCTTAAAAAAAAAAAAACTCCTAGCAATTAAAAAACAGTATCAAACACTTTTAATTTAATCATTTAATTCTCTAGCTAATTCTCTCCTGTCTTGTTCCATCCTCTTTTGGTCTCCAAACAAACAACACAAAAAAGGGGAGAGAAAGAGAGTCCTAGAAATGGAACTTTCAAGTGAAGATGGGGAGATCCCAATCCCAATCCCAATTCCAATCAACAGTTCATATGGTGTGGGGCACATGATCCATCATGATCCAGCACCCCGCAACCACATAATTCCAACTTCATTAGCAACCCAAAACAACCAGATGTCCTCCAATGGCCCTCCAATTCCCACAATAACCCTAGTGGAGGACCATCATGTACCCTACAAGAAAATGGTGAGGTACAAGGAATGCCTAAAGAACCATGCAGCATCAATGGGTGGAAGTGCCACAGATGGGTGTGGTGAGTTCATGCCCAATGGAGAAGAGGGTACCCTAGAAGCCCTCACTTGCTCAGCCTGCAACTGCCACAGAAACTTCCACAGAAAAGAAGTTGAAGGTGAGCAACATCCCTCTTCCTGTGAGGGCTACCACACCCCACCACATCTCAACAGGGTTGGGGGCAGAAGAGTCATTCTGAGCCATCATCACAAGAACTTTTTAGGCCCAGAAGCTCTAGGGTACCCTACAGCCACTTTTATCCCCTCTGGACCAGCACCACCACCAGCAGCCCACCACCAGATGTTAATGTCCTACAATATGGGGTCACTACTACCTTCAGAATCTGATGAGCAAGAAGATGGTGTCGGTGGTGGTGGAGGGGTGCTGCTGAGGCCACCTCATCATCAGATGGTGAAGAAGAGATTCAGAACAAAGTTTACCCAGGAACAGAAAGAGAAAATGCTCAACTTTGCTGAGAAAGTTGGGTGGAAAATTCAGAAGCAAGAGGAAGCTGTGGTGCAACAGTTGTGCCAAGAAATTGGAATCAAGAGAAGAGTCCTCAAGGTTTGGATGCACAACAACAAACACAATCTAGCCAAGAAGAACCCCTCCTCCACTCTTCAAATCCCAATCTAAAAGCAAAACCAAATAAAAAAAACTTTTTTTTTCTCCATTAATCCCACTGCTTAACTGAGAGTATTCCTTTTTTCTTTTTCTTTTTTTCTTTTTTGTTTGCCCTTTTTGTCTTTTAACCATTTTCTTCCTTGGTGTCCCTTTTGGAGCTATATCCATATTTTTAATATTTTTTTGATTATGTAATGTGGTCTGATGGAATTGGGTTGATTGATATACTCTTTTAAGAGTAGATTGTATTTATAAGGAGAGTTTATTAATTAAATCCTTTCTTTTTATTTAAAGGGAACAGTTCAGTTACATAAAAAATAATGTTTAAAAAATTGAAATTTCAATACACATTTTGTATATTTACATATCTACATTTCTTAAGTCATTTTTTAAACACTAGTAGTACATGTTTAGAAAAATTATTTAAATAAAAAAAAAAAGAGTCAATGGTATATATTTATTATGGCTCACTTCTCATTAATTTTAAATTTTTATTATACACTCTTCAAAATAATATTCGCAATAAATTTTCATAACTCATAATATTTTTATTTTTTAAATGCAACATAACATTCCATAAATGTCATATAATTATGTAGAGATTTTATATTACTTTATTAAAAATAAAATAAAATAAAAAGGGAGAGAAAAAAGTTGGAGATCAAGTCAGCTTTGGGATTTGTTGTTCACCAAATACATTTGTTATTCAAAATAATAAAAAAGTCAATGCAAAAAATTTATGGAAAAAAAAAATAATAAAAAAAACAAAACCTGAGATTTCATCTTTATAGCAAAATAATTTTTTAATTGCAATAAACTAAACCTTAAATTTTTTATTTATTTTCAATTTATTGTCTATTTTCATTAAGTAAAATTGCTTAAAAAATATTATTTTAGTCATTTAACTCAATAAGAAATGATAGTTTAGATATTTCATTATATTGAGTTAATATTTTTTCGTTGACTTTACTCAACAGAAATAAGCTGATGATTTAAATTAAAAATAAAGAAAAAGATTAAGATTTAAATTGGTAAAATAAAAAACACAAGTGTTTTAAATTTTTCATTATCTTTGTTTTCTAAAACGTGAAAAACAAAAGTCAAAATAATAGTGATACCAACCAGGCCAATATGAACAATTTGAAACATCTTCTTAGGCTATGTAAAATTTCCTTAAATATTGAAATTAAGAAGAAACCTTTCTTTGTAAAATAATTGTTTACAATTTGTTTCTTTGCAAGGTTTTGTTTACCTTAATTTGCTAACAAGGGCAAGAAAAGTAAAGTCCTACGATGCCAATGAAACTACAACTAAAATCAAGTTTTGCTTCTTATTGTGTTGAGGGAGGTTTTTTTGATCTATAGTGTTTAATAGTAACCCTCTTGGATAGCATAGCCCAGGTTTGGCATGGGTTTTTTTTGGAGTTATTAGGTTAAAATAATCACAAAAAAATAAAATAAAATAAAAAATTAATAAGATAAAATGTTACATCTAAATTATAATCATTTCAATTTTTTCTTTTAAAAATAAAAAAAGTCAAAAAATTCATCCCAAACAAGACTTTTTAACCCATGTTAAAATAATTAAAAAATCAAAAAATCAACTCACTTCCCAAACCAAGCCCATGTATGTGTTACTAATTGAGGTGTAGTTGTTCTGAACTGACAATTTTCTGCCTAAACTCTATCTATTTGTTACTTACCAAACAAAAACCAAAATTATAGTTGTGTCGTTGTAATTTGACTCGTGTATCAATTTGGTCTTTATAATTTTAATTATATTGGCTTGGCTCTTTAATTTTTCACATTATGTCAATTTTAAAATATTCGTTAAGAAATTAGACTGAAATCAAAGGTGAAATGGTCCATGAATCATTTTAAATTAGACGTTAACCCCTTAATCATTTGAAAAGTATGAATAAACTATTTTATCCTTTGATTTCAGTCCAATTCATAAATGACATTATAAATTAGACTAGATTCACATTGAATAATTGGAATTCTTAAAAGGGTTAATTACTCTTTTCATCTATGTAGTTTGACTCAAATTTTACTTTATTCCCTATAGTTTTAATTTAAATAATTTGATTCTTACACTTTAAGTTTAATTTCAATTTAATCATTTTGTTTAATTTTTTTTTTTAATTTTGTCTATGTGTACACCTTAGAAAATTGAAAAGCGTCCTAAAATTGTTAATTTAATATCTAATTTAGCTGAAAGAATGAGATTAAAACCTTAGAAAATTAAACAATTTGATTCTTACACTTTAAGTTTAATTTTAATTTGATCATTTTGTCTAAATTTTTGTTAATTTTGTGTATGTGTACAACTTAGAAAATTGACAAGTAATTTAAAATTGTTGATTTTAAAATCTAATTTAGATGGAAGAATGAAACTAAAGCCTTAGAAAATTGGCAAGTGTTCTAAAATTTTTAATTTTAATCTCCAATTTAGACGAAATGACTAAATTAAAACTAAACTTGAAGTGTAGAGACTAAATTGTTCAAATTGAAATTATAGGGACTAAAGTAAAATTTTGGTCAAATTACAGAGGTGGCAAGTGTAATTAACTCTTTTTAAAGTATTCACCAAAAAAAAAAAAAACCTCTTTTTAAAATTAAACTGACACGAAAGGCAAACTACAAGAACTACATGTATAATTTACCAAAAAATAAAAATAAAGAAAGCAATTACATCTATTAGATCAAGCATATTCACTTGGAAAAGTACACTAACAGTTAAAATTTAGTACTTTGTTTCCTTAATTTTCAAAAAAAAAGAAAGAAAGGATAAAAACATATAAATAGAATAAAATAGAAACTAAGGCTATAATCTGTTGGGGAAATGAAATGCCCACATATAGTACAACTAATCCATTGGATCCCTAAAAGTTTGGAACAATGTTCATTAATTGGTCACATGTTTCATGCATGAAATATTAATCACCTCACACATTACTTAGCAACAATGTTACAATTGGCAACTAATTTGTCATATGGTCCACTAGGCCAACATTTAATGCATAGACCAATAACTATTCTTCAATTAATGACAACATCTTCGAGTTTAAAGATTCAAATTTTACCACAAACAAATTTTTATGTCTAATTTATCATGCTACACAACCCCACAATGGGGGAAAATAAACACTACAATAAAAAGTATCAAACTTTTCTTTATAAGAATTGAATCTGAGATTTCACACAACAAAAAAAAGTTAAACAACTATTAAACCGAATGTCTTAGTTCATGCTCTTTTATATAATATGTTTGATTTTTTTTTTTTTTTGGATTGCCCAAAAAGGAGAAAAAAAAAATTACCACAAATAAGACTCTCCAATCCTTATTATTATTATTATTATTATTATTATATATAACTAAGTGTCCAAACTAGTTTGCGCGAATCTTGACTAATTTCAAAACTATGAAGTTAACGATCAACTCATCGCGTTCGGATCCTCTAGAGTAACTCTCTAGAGTGATCCTCTAGAGTGGATGATCCGACGGTTCAGAATCGTCCTCACCAAAACGACGTCGTTTTGGTGAGGATTTTCAAAAAAAAAAAAAAAAAAAAAAAAAACATTTTTCTGCCGATTTCAAAATTCCCCCCAGCTGAAGAATGTCATTCCAGCGGGAAGAAGCATACCTGCGAAAGAAGGAGAGAGGGAAGAAGAGGCAGAGAGGCTGCTCCGTCGTGCATCCCGTCGGCCCACCGTCGCAGTCGCCCCGTCGCCCCACCGTCGCAGTCGCCACTGTCCTGCCGTAAGCTTCGGTCTTACCCAAATTTGAAATAGGTAAGAGTGGTGAGGTTTTTGAGTGGGTTTTACCCAAATTTGAAATAGGTTTGGGTCAAGAATTGGAGATGTCCTTATGTGTATACTTACATATGTATTTATGTATGTGTGTATATATGGTTCTTGTATGGCTCATTGAAACTTCAATTTCCATTGTGGGTACCTTGCTACCTTGGTATGTTTTTGTGAGTTTATTACAAATTGAATTTGTTCGCTTTTCCCATATGGGTACTGGTTCTTTACGGTGACATTTGGTGTCTGCAGCAAAGAAAAGTTTTGGCATTTATGGTAATCTGTGGTTGTCATGTTGTTTAATGAATCAACGTTTTTAAGACAGAAAATATGATATTTGCAACATTCAATGACAGATTTTCTATTACTGTCTTGACAAAAGGGGAATGCTTTTGGATATAAAGGCCCTAATGCCACACATTTGGTTTCGGTGACGATCTTTCTCTGTTTCTTTTCTATTTAGTTGTCATTTTTGGGAATCAACAATAAGTATGATAAAATGATAGTTATAACTACAAAAACTCGACTAAATTCTTAATATTTTTGGAAGCTTGAAGGATGAATTTGGGTGAACCAAAGCAATTATGGTTTCTTTCTATGGATCTAGCTGTATTTGAAGCTAAACCTTCAAAAGACGTAGCCAATAGATTTCCATAAGGATGAGAGTGAAGACTCAGGTGTCCAAAATCTTCAGTTTGTTGGCTCATTTATTTGCTTAGATATTGCAAAGCTTTGATTTGTCCACATAAGACTATACAAGGCATGGATGATGCTCAGATTTATCACATTGCATGGTTATCAGGACAAGATGGATAAGCTTTAATGTGGATGGCAAGTTGTTAGGTTAGATTTTAGTAGATTTGGCTAAATTCTTTGAGAATAGCTTATTTACGGCTGACCCATAAGCATCGTAGAATTTATGGACAACCTATCCCTATGAGAATATCATGCTTCTCCATTTCCCTTCCCTCTAGCCCAGCTACCACCACCATCATCAAACACACCTTCAAGACAGTGAGATTGCAGATATCTACTCATATATTCATGTGTCTTGAAAGAATAAAGCAACAGATTTTTGATAAAAAAATTAATTCATCCACCCAAGTAATGCCCCATATTCTTTCCTGTGATTCTTCTTATTAATTTTTAAAAATTTATAAATTTATAAGCCATACCCATTTTATATATATTCAGGTCGTACGTTTGTTATTCGTTAATTATATTATTTGGTTTTTATACAGTTTTTATGCTAATATTGAGCACTTTTTTATTTTTAAGTGACTTGGCACATTGATATGGAACCTAACAATCATGAGAATGACGGGGGTGAGTGTGATTGGAAGCCTAGAGTTCGCATGACATTTGATACAGAACAAGAAGCATATGATTTCTATAATACTTATGGAGGAAGGTTGGGCTTTAGTATTAGAAGGGGTTATGTAAACAAGAGCAAAGAGGGGCAAATCACTTCAAGGCAATTTGTTTGTAATAAGGAAGGATTTCGGGTTGTCGACAAGCGAGATTCATTAACAAAAAATCCTAGGCAGGAAGTGAGGACTGGTTGTCAAGCCCGAGTTGTCATTAAGTGGGATAGGAATATTCAGAAATTTTTTGTTAGTGATTTTGTTGAACAACATAATCATATCTTCGTACCAGCAGAATGTACGCATATGTTACCATCCCAAAGGAAGATATCTGCATCACAGGCAACCGAAATAGATTTAGCCGAAAAATCTGGAATCCGTCTTAATGCTGCATTTGAGCTCATGGGTAATGAAGTTGGTGGAAGGGAGTCGCTTGGGTTTACAAAACTTGACCAAAAAAATTATTTGAGAACGAAGAGGCAAAACAGTTTAGCATATGGGGAGGCAGGTAGCATTTTGCAATATTTTCGTGACAAATCATTGGAGAATCCATCTTTTTTTTACTCGGTCCAATTAGATAACGAGGAGCAGATTACGAACATATTTATGGTGCCTTTGATGTAATATTAATATCTTCTTTTTTGTAGGTACTATACGGTCGTGGTCGTGGTCGTGGCTGTGGCCGTGGGCATGGGGATGTCGATCACAAGCGAACATCTTAGTGTTATTTTGTTTTCGGAATTTTTGTGAAGGGCATTTTGTTGGATATGTAATATTCAAAACTTGAAATGTTGCTGAAATTTTGTTTCAATTGTTGCTTAAATTTTTGCTAAAATTTATGTTCAAATGTTGATGAACTTTTGATTAGTTTTTGCTTCATTTTTGTTGAATTTTCTGTTCAAATGTTGCTGAAACTTTGGAGAATGAGCTTCATACATAACTACGATAAGGATGGTCGTACTGTGTTAGAGATTAGGAATTAGGCGAATGAGCTTCATATATATGCATTAGTAAGATTAAGTTGCTGGTACTGTGTTGGGCAGCAGCATATGTAATCTGTTGAAGCATATCTCTTAGTTATGCATATATCTTAGTTATGCATATATATGAAGCATACAAACAGCATGGATTCAACAGCCACTGGTGTAAGGTTGTAATCTGTTGAAGCATTCTATGGCAGCATTCCGGATGCAGCTGCTGGTGTAAGGCAACAACAGATGCAGCTGCTGGTGTAAGGGCACTGTGTTGAGGCAACAACAACAGGTTGTACAGTCGGGTCTGTCTTCCTGCATTCATTGTGCTCGTGCAGTCTAGTGATGCTCATGATGCACTAGTATCCTTTTTTGGTAATGAGCCAGAGTATACAAATAAGCTAAATGCAATCACAAACCTGTTTGAATCCTGTTTAGAAAAATGACATCTAAATTGGGCTCCAATGAAGGTTGAAACAGCAGGATTTTTCCCAGCTGAAAATATAAATTTTATTTTTTCCAACAAGAAAAAAAAGAGAAGGAAATGCTCTCAATCTGAAAGGCACATTTGGGCATTTGCCCCATTACTGTAATAAAGGAAGCAACACTATGCAAATTCAGGTGGAATTAATAGGAAACAACAACCAAGGGCAAGAAAAAATAATCAAACACTTGATTATAACATTGACAGATTTGATACCTCTCAAAACTATTTTTTTCCCCTCTTTTACAGATCCCTTTGAGAAATTAACTTCACAGAATATATACGAAAGAGTACATTCCCATTGCAGTTCCATCTTCTAGACTTTTTTCAAAAAGGAAATATGTGAATTTAAATGGAAAAAATGTGAAACCACAGGAACACATCCAAGTTTGGTATCACAAACCTGTTTGAATCCTGTTTCAATCACAGTTCTGTTTGAATCCTGTTTCAATCACAAACCTGTTTGAATCCTGTTTCAATCACAAACCTGTTTGAATCCTGTTTCAATCACAAACCAGAAGCAGAGTGAAGTGATGTACACAGAAATAACTGATTTCCTTCAACCTGTTCATTGAACACATTTCAATTCAACATGTTCAACCATTCAACATGTTCAACCATTGTCCAAAAAAATACACTGTTAAGTACCTGTTCATTCAACACACTGTTAATTAATGTACCTATTTTTTTCAAACCATCACATATAATAGACACTGATAAGCAACCATTACAACACTCTAGTTTTCACAAACTGTTCATTCAACACATTTCATCTCAAATAAACCTGTTACACAGTTGTTCAGAATTTGAAGCACCATCAAAAAATTACAAAACAAGTAGAAAAGTAGATTACATTCATAGGATGTTCGAAAACTTAAGAACTGAGTCATTTACAAGAAAAAGTACAAAAACACACAAAATACAATGACATAAGTCACTGCCTTCAAGATGTTCTCAATCCTTTGAAGCCTTCTATCATGCTCACCAAGCCTTGAAGTAATGTCGTCGTCGTCAGCATTGGCACGGATTGATGAGGTAATGTCGTCGTCGTCATCATCTGCGAACCACCTGAAGTAATTGCAGTGGTCATTCGAATCCTACATTGGACAAGAATCAATTAATCAATAAAGGACAAATGAAATTTGTAAAAAGTAACAGATTCATTTATATAACAGGTACTTACATATTTTCTTGGGCAAACAAAATAGACACGTCCTTTATTTCCATTCGCATTGGTTCGTACAATACGCATGGAAGCTATGCTTCCACAATTACAAAACCTTTGCTTTAATCTTAAGTTCGTATTATCAATAGAAGACGAAGCCATTTTTTTTTTCTGCATAAAAAACAAGTTATTAACAAGTGTGTTAGGAAAGTCAAGTTATCACAGTATAACAGCTCAATCCTAATGAAGTTTATATTTTTATTAAACAAAATTATCATAAATTATATATTGTTCGCACATTCCAAAAGTTAACATAATCTAAAATTGCGGACAAACTATTTTATAATGCAAGAATATTACTAAGATTCAAACTAAGATAGATAGAATACCAATGTAGTAGAATAGATTAGATAGAATATATGTACAGCTCAATCCTAATGAACTTTTGGTTTTTGTCCATTTCATAATTTAGGCCCTGGCCTGCGCACATTTGAGGAAGAGACTAATGTTTTTGGTCTTTTAAGTCCCACCATTTCTTCTTTTAATGAATTACATTTTTCCTTTTTAGTTATTTAGTTTGCTCATAGACTGTGAAGGAAGAAAAGTTTGCAACATTTTGAATGTGGAAAATTGTGTAAGGAAGTAAAAGCAGTGTCTCGAAGCTAGTAGTGTAAGCTAACATCCTTGAATGATTTTGAATTTCATTTAATTTTCACAAGACATGATGTCAAGATGACACAACCAAACTATTGTTCTCATCAGGGAAGACAGAATGAATTCTTTACCTAGTGGGATTGCTATTATTGCTTGGAAACAGGTACGAGATACAGTGACAACATGATATGCATATGCTATTAGGGTGGGCTGGTTGGCTGCTAAGCCTTGTTAAGTAGATGATTGTAATTATGATTTCAAGTCAAGTGAACTTGTTGAGGGTGGCAGAAGGGAAGTACGGGAGTGTTAGGGGGACCTTAGTGTTAGGTGAAAATTGAGCAGGGTTAGCAAATTTCATGGAATTATGGATTTCTGAATTATGTTAGTGTTTTAAAGGGTGTCTATATAATTAGATTATTCAACAGGCAATCTAATTATATAGACACCCTTCTAATAAAAGTTGGGTGTCTCTAATAAAGGCAATCTAATTATGTTAGTGTTTTAAAGGGTGTCTCTCATGTCCTATCACATACTACAGAAAGGCAGAAACTTCCAGTGAATGTCTCTGCCAATAAGAATTGCCAGGGCATGGTATTCAACAGTACAGGTTAACTCAAAGTAATCCTGCCACCAGAAAAGATATCTTCCTTTCCATCATAGGGCAGAGGCCCATGAAATTTGTGCATTCACAAATTACCCCTATTGACATAAACGACTTCCCAACTGTAAGAAAAATATATGTTCCAAGGCCCAGAAGTTATAGAAAAAACCAAAAGTCAATATTACAAAAAAATTCAAAAGTTGCCCTCTCAATCTCCTCCCCCTCATTTTTCTTTTTCATACCAATCTGTTGCCTAATTGCACAATGTTACCAATCAATCCTTTACGGCCTTAACTTCTTCCCTTCTAGAGCTTGGTAGATATAAGAGAAGTTAGAATATTTTCTTCGATGATTATTGATTACCCTTTAAAACACTGTAGTATCTTTTGTTTGTGATGCACAATTAAGTTGTCAAGAAGAATATTGAGTTCATAGGCACAACTATTATTCTTGACAGATGAACCAGCATACAGCTTAATTTTCACCATCCTTAATCCTTCTCGTTGCACCAAAAACGAAATTAACAATAGTAATAACTTACCTAAAATGTCTACATCAGTTTGTTTTTATTGAAACTTCTTAAAATAAAAACACAAAAAAAGAGCATCTTTAAATGTGAATGACCTAAAACATGAGAGGAATACTTATATGCACATGTCACATAACAAAATAATAATATGATATGGCACACATACCTGGTCACTCCAATGTACAGATTTACCTTCCTTGGCATAAGCCTTAATCAACCCAGAAAGAGCATTTACAGATTACTGGGGTTGCTGCATTTTTGGTTGTTTGAGAGCTATGGATTGTCACTGTAAGGAGTGCTTATTGGGGTTGGGGATTATGCTATAGTAAGAGAATTAGGACCTAGCACATGATCCTTACAAGATATATATTCTATATTCTATCCGCATCATGAAGATAAATATGTAAATAAGTCCATCTGCAGGTTTAGGAACAACATCTACGTACTCATCTTCTACTACATAGGCTTTCATGTTAATCAATATGTAAATAAGTCCATCTGCAGGTTTAAACTTTGGTAAAGTTCGAAGGAGCAAATTATCAAACACTTGGTGTGTGAGCATTCCAACTAAATGAGTACTGGAACAAATGCTCATAACAATGGATCAGATCAAGAAAAAACTGATTCATTAGATAAGATGAAGATTGATAATTCAGATTCACCAGTTTGATTTTTAGTTCATCTAGATTGAAATATATTTTTTTATGTAGGAATGCAGGGTCTGTTTTTTTTTTTTTTACACACATATATCTACACACATATTTGTGTATAAAGGGTGCAAATCAATGATTTAAGCAATACATGAAATAAAAAAGCCTAACTTGTTGGTAGACAAGAATAGAACAGAGAGAGAGAGAGAGGGAGAGAGGGAGAGAGAGTGAGAGAGTGAGAGAAACAGACAGGAATAGGGAATGAGATGAGAGACCGAAGCTTACGGCAGGACAGTGGCGACTGCGACGGTGGGGCGACGGGGCGACTGCGGCGGTGGGCCGACGGGATGCACGACGGAGCAGCGTCTCTAACTCTTCTCCCCTCTCTCCTTCTTTCGCAGCTTTGGTTCTTCCCGCTCGTCTCCTAATTCTCTTCAGCCTGGGGGAATTTTGAAATCGCAAAAATGTTTTTTTTTTTTTTTTTTTTTTTTTGGAAAGTCCTCACCAAAACGACGTCGTTTTGGTGAGGCTTAACCACAGCCGTCGGATCATCCACTCTAGAGGATCACTCTAGAGAGTTACTCTAGAGGATCCGCTCGCCAACTCATCACCCAAACTATGACTTCCAGTGCCTTTAAAAATAAAAATAAAAATAAAAATCTACATGCATCACTTTTATGTCTAGTAGAGGTTATTTGAGGTGCACTAAAAAAATGCATTTATTTATTTTTTTTATTTTTTTTGAATCATATCATTTTTTTATTTTTCTACACATCTTTTAAGTAAGATGCAAATACCCCCCAAAAAATTAATAAATAGAAATCATTGTGATAACATTTTTTGGGCTAGGTTGATGGATAATTACATGTCTTTTTCCAAAATTTTGGTGGGTTGGATTCAAGTGAATTATGGAAGGCATATCTGCAACTTGTCAATAGCCTCCATGCTGTGATGTGAAACAACTCATGCTTTTTATAAAAAGAAATTATAAACTACAAAATAAGATAAACTCCAAAGAGAAAAGATTAAAGGGTTGTTTGGTAAACATTTTGCACTAAAAAATTACAAAAAGACAAAAAAAAATACATCATTCCAAAGCTAAAAAAGTCAAATAAAAATACCAAACGACTAAAAAAGTCTCAAGCTAAAAAAGTCAAAAAAATAAAAAAACTAACTAAAAAAATTATTGTCAAACGAGCACTAAAACTCATTTTGCGTTAAATAGGGAAAAAAATTGCAGGAATCCAAACACCAAGGTGGTGAGAAAGGCTGTGGGAACATAAAAGAAACAGAGACAGGTTTTTGCTGTGTTTTCTCATGAATGTATAAATGTCTCATCAACTAAGGCATACATGTTTGGACGAATAAAATGAAATATACATGTATAATGAGTACTGCGTCACCACCTGTTTCACTGTGGTTAAGACAGTCTTAAAAAAACAGTGCACTGAGTTTTTCACATGCATCTCCTCCATATCCATTGTCTGAAATCTATGACACATTTCAACCTAAGGTTGATTAATTATTAAATTTTGGAAATTCTAAATTAATGAAAAAAAAATCAAAATAATTATAAAAATATAAAATTACAAGTGGGGTCTATACTGTATAGAATAAGGTCACAGTTTTTAGTTGTCACAGTTTTTAGTTGCACCAGTACACAGCTCACTTACATTTCTATTGTTTTGCAATTTTGTTGATTTCCTCCTATTAAATTCTTGCTTACAAAGAGCGAATACTAAATTAAATTTGAATTGCTATATTCATCTCGATTCTAGTTTTCTCTTTTCTTTTTTTCTTTTTTTTGGGTACATGAATTCAATTAAGTTTAGGAAACTTTGGCTTTCATTTAATTCATAGCCTTAATGAACAAAAGGAACCCCAAAAAAATGCAGAGATGATTTTACCTTCTTTCATTGCTATGGAAAAAGATAGAGAAAAAGAAAATTACCTTTTAAAGGTAGACTACTTAAGGAGAACATAAATTGGCTCCTCGAAACTTTATTTAACTTACACCTTTTAATTGTTCTATTTTGAGCCCTCTAATTTTCATAATTAAATCAATTCAATCCAACTTATTAACAAAATTAAGAAAAATTGTCCTATGACATCATGTACTTTTCCTGATTGAGTTAATTTTAGGATTTAAATTAATATATATATATATATATAGCCTAAACAAGATAAACAAAGATGGTGAGGGGATATCACCAGCATTTTTTTGGTGAATTACGACTTTAGTTTTACAAATTGACAAATTACTTTGATGAAATTAGATTTTTTGTGCTTTTTTATTATGATCACTTGTTCGGATTAGTTTAAGTGCACCTCAATTAATTTTGGAACCTATGAAAAGCGCTTTCTCCACGTGAATTGGGAAAATCTCAAGCAAAGTCTGCAAGCGTGATCCAAAGAAGTTGATAACACCTAGAAAAAGTTGAACCTGAGATTAGAGGGAGTACACTCCTAGACTCCAAACTATACTCACTAGGCCAACTCCTTGGGATTCAGATTTTTTGTGCTTGATTGATGGTTATTTAATTTAAAAAATTTGAATACTTGTCTCCTTTGTATAAAAAATTAAAGGGTTAATTACAAAAAATAAAAAAATAAAAAAAACCAGGATTTAGCGTCTTTTTCAATTTAAACCCCATGTTTTCAATTTCGGCAATTTATACCCCATCATTCTACCCATGTTTCAATCCGATCCTCCCGTTCATCTCTGTCTCTATTAGTTAACGGAAGAATGGTTTGGGCTTCAAAATTGTACAACAAAGCCCTAATCTTCACGATTTAGGGCATCATCCATACAACCCACCTGGTGCGCTTGGTGATTCAACCTACAATTGAAGCCACGCAGCGAAGAAAGACACGAAGTTCATAGTTGATTTTCCAAAAACTTTGGACTCTGAGATAGAGGTAAGAAATGGGTTGGTTTTTGGTTGTTTTATACGGGTTTTATGATTTTTTTTCTCCATTGTTGACCTTCTTTTTGCCTCTATTGTTGGCTTTCTTTTTCTCTCCGTTCGTTTATGACATTGTTTTTCTCTCCATTGTCGGTGCAAACTATTTTCTATTCCACCAAAAGAGGTGATAGGAGAGACAAATAAATGCTAAGTTTGTCTTCACTTTGACATAAGCATAACAACCATTTGTAGCTCGCCTTTTCGCGTCCCCTCTCGAAGATTCGAAAGAAAGCCCTACAGTTCGGACTCTTGCGGTTCTGAATTTACTCTCACAAGTGCAATGTGAAATTGATAAACACCAAAGAGTCCAAATTTGGCAAATCGTTTTGGAAAATCGATTTTAGAATCAAAAATGCCAAAATTGGATTGCTTTGCCAGATACAAAGTTGCCACTTAAATTTATTTTGAGAAAATTTAGGAAACCCATGACTCGTGTAAAAGGCAACGTGTCTGTCATCACCAAAGTTGCCTCAGCTTGAGAACTTAGGTACGAGAGGAGAAGGTCATGGATTGAGCACCCCCGCTCGCCCGATCAAAGATCGGCCTCTACTAATCATGATATGATTTTTTATAAACATTATGTGTTCTTGTTCTGATTATTAGGCTAGCTTTACTATGTCATGCGTACAAGCAAGTATAGACTAAAATTGCAAGACTTGGAACAATTCAATTCATGTTTGTTTTGTGAAAAGGGTTTGAATTTGCCACTTCGAGTGGGCTTTTGTGAATTTGCCACTAACTATAGTGGGCTTAAAACTGATTAGCCACTCAACAAAGTGGGTTTAAAACGTGCATTCGTTGAATCGTTCCAATTCAAGCAACAAGCCTTCATCCACAGGAATTGAAGCAGTTTAGCACGTAAACATTTAGCCTCATGGCAAGCATGCTAATCATAGCAATCACTCACACTCATGCAAGTATGCTAAAGCATTAAAAACTCACCTAATACTCCAAGCTAAGAAAATATGAATTAGAAAAATATGCATGATTCCTAACTATGCCAAATGTCTAATGCAACACATGCAATATGCAACTAATAGGCTCGGCTACTAATATGGCATATGGATCGATTTGATAACATATGGTTAAAGCACGTATTCAAAGAAGATATTGAAATAACAATGCAGTTTGAATGATGCACCCAGCCTCGGTGCATGCAATACAAATTAATGGATGCAAGCATAAGGTATGCTAATTGAAACATGACCCTAATCTAATCATCAAAAGTGGGTAAACAAAAGGGAGAAAGACGTGGGGTTGGAAGACATATACATTATTACATTACGCTCTCACGAAGGAGAGTCCGAATGAATAAAGCTAACTAACTAATTAAGCTATGCTAAGCTAATTATTACAAAATTTGAATAAATAGCTAAACTAATACTAATTATTACAACACTTGAAATGAATAATTAACTAACTATCTAAGCTAATTAATTAAAAGAAATTTAACTAGGCTAAGCTAATTAAATATTACAACACCAAATAATTAGCTACAACTAATTGGACTAATTAAATATTACAATACAATTCACTATGCTAATAAAACAATTAAACAATCAAATACATTCGATATGAACATCAAGGAAGATGGATGGAGGTTGCATGCGCATCGCTTGAAAGCTACTATGTCTGCCTAAGCCATCTCTGTTTCACCTTCAGCCACTGCCTCTGTTTCTGTAAAATTGTACTACTAGCCACACAGTAAGGGATGGCCGTGCATTGATTTGGTGCAAAACTCAGTTTTTGTGTTCTGAGGTGAAAACAGTGCAGATAGAACATTTTCAAGCTCTGTTTGTCCTTCCTTCCTTCTCTGTCATAAGAAAGCCTTACGAGAAGGTTGGGATTGACTTCAAAATGCATCAATGAGAGATATGATCACTTGATGATCTCGGATATCATTATGATAGTTGAATTATGAAGCGCTGATTGATTGATTCCGAATCGCTGCAAATTCATAATTCATAATTCAACTTTCATCATCGAGTGCATTGAACCAAGCATCTGAATCTTGCGGGCGGTCAAAAATGGGATGTCTACACCATTGAACCATAAGAAACTGTTTTTGGGCCACATGAAGTCATAACATAATTGAAGCTAAACAACCATTGCATAATAACCATTGAAGCATAATAACCATTCAAGGATAACAACAAACCAAGAATAAGAACCTGTTATTTTCCCACATAAACTTAGAATATAATTGAAGCCAAACAAACATTGGGGTTTGAACCATTCAACTGTTGAAGCATAATAACCATACAAGCATTGTCCAAGGTTTCATACATTACAAATGGTTGCATAACCCATAAACCCTATTTTAATTACAAAAGTGGTGAGTAAGATAAGATAAACCATGAAGATTGCAAAAACCCTATTGTAATTACAAAAGTGTTCAAAAGGTAAGATAAACCCCATGAATATTGCAAAAACCCTATTTTAATTACCAAAGTGTTCAAAACCACTTGTTAACACTAGACTGGCTGCCTATTGCTTGCTTCTTGCCTATGGTTGTTGCTGCTGATCTTGTCCTCTTCCTTGGTTGCCCATCAGTTGATTCTCCAACACCACTTGCTGCTGCTGGCCTCTTCCTCGATTGGCCACCATTGGGTTGTGCTTGATTGCTCCCCTCTTCCTCTACTAACGTAGCTATCATAAACCCCATGCTTGGCTGTTCATCTTGGATGCATACAGTCTCCACTTACACCTAGTACTACAATTCACTTGAACCTTCAATTTTTCATTTTTAGTAAACTTCACATCATACCCCCCTTTTACTGCATATTCCTTGAGAGCATCTTTGAACTCATTTGCATTACTAAACAACATTCCTAGTTTGAATTCAATGTTTTGCATATCAAACTTAGGCCCAAATTCAAGGTACTTAGTCCTGTTGTTATTATCCTCATCATCAGAGCCTGTAGAGGTAACCAGTTCTTCCTCAGATGAATCTCTATCATTCACTTCTCACTCATGATAATCTTTACGCCCTTCTTCATTGACATCTCTCTCAACATTACTATCAAACATAATGTTATCAAGATTAGGATCATCATCATCACTACTATCTGAGAAATCATTGTCTGATGGGTCATCATTGCCATCACAATTACTGTTTGAGTCCTCTTCACACTGATCATTGTTGTAATTTCCATCATTTTCCATATCTTTGACAGGCACATCAGTAAGGAATAACACAGGATGAGCAATATCTACATTATGTGGCTTATAATGCTCAATAAACAGCTCTAAGATATTTGTATTTTCCAAATAAGAAAATATTTCTATAATATCATGATCATTAGCCAACACTCTTAACCTTAAGAGTAAATCTTTCTTGGGAATCCTATAGAAAATATGTTTGTAATAAAAAATACCCAACTCCTTCAACATGCACCTAATCTCTGGGACATATAATTTATCAACATCAACTGCATCAAATACATTTTAACGCCCTGGTGAATTACCTCCTAATTCCCCTGACACCTTAATACAACCAACAACAATACACGCATACAGCTAACAAATATTAACAACAATACAATCCAATAATTCCTCTTGAATTGAACTATCTAAAAAATACATCATAGTTAAATTACATTTATATACAAGATAAATTTCCAAGTCCTCCATACAAGTAGTCTATACAAGATAATCCAAGCCAAATCATAAAACATCAATAGAAAAGCATTCATGCCCTCATCCAACTTCATTTCATATATATCCATACTTGCCAAGGTTCCTTAACATCATTTCTTGAAAATTTGTTAGCTTTGGGATAAGCGAAAGCTCAGTAGGTGATGTATTTAACAAATTATATAATCATTTGAAAAAATTATGCTCATGTAGTGCAATTCATGAGAATGTATGAAAGGAATGTAAAACAATGCTAGAGTATGCTATTGATAGGATATAAATGCATTGAACATATCTCATTTTTTCCACATCCTCATCGAGTGGTAACTCAGCCATGACATCCACGGTAAGAGTCCAAAATCAAACATACATAGATAATTATAATCATATATAAAAAATAATCCCACATTTGCTGACTCTAGAAACGGCGGGACGATGGGCACCCAAAACATCACAACCTTCCATATTTGCCAGCTCTATAAACGGTGAGGATGTGGACACCTAAAACCATCCGTTTTTCCACATTTGCCGGCTCCAGAAATGGCGGGCTCATGGACACCCCAAAACCTTTTCCCACATTCGTCCGGCGATATGCACAGGCAGGGCAATTGGACACCTTGACTCCCCACGCAGGTACCAATAACAACACGCAACTCAAATCCAACCCGACTCACTACCCGGACTCATAGGCTAATCACCACCACTTTTAACTTTCAACCATTGGCACCAAGGTAATACCAAAAGAAATGCACAATGCATGTGATGCATAGGTTTGTAAAGGATGTGCAATTTTCCTAAAATGATATCAATTCATAATAGTGCAACTCTTCCCCTTTCATAAATCAAGACATTCCCATCATCATTCATTATCTCATCTCAAGTTCAACATCAAAAGGGAACCTCCAAACTTACATTTCAAACCCAAAACCAAGTAATTACACTCAATTTCATAGTTTAGAAATCAATTGAGCAAAACCCCCTTTTTATAAATTAAGATTGAAAGTTAGGGTTTGAGAAAAATGAGAAAAATTGGAGTTTTTCTCTCCATTATGAAATTGAGGCAATCATCAATCATAAGCGATGGTATTCCATCATAATAAGTGTAATTCCTTTAACAATTACAAAATTTCACCTTCATTATTCTCAATCTTTAGTCAACAAGCTCAAATCAATACATACATATATATATATATATATACTTGAATAGTTAATGAGATTGTCACATAAGCTACACAAATTGAAGATATAAAGAGTTAAAGACACCCATACCTCAAGATTGGAAGCAAAGAAGCTAGATCAAGAGCATTCTTTCGAAAATCCAAAATCTAATCGGTTGAAAATGTTGATCTTCTCTTGTTCTTCATCTTTGATGCAAGATCCATGGTGGATTGTTGGTAAAAATGAATGAAATCAAAGTTTTGAGGGCTAGGTTTTAGGATATGGAGGAGGGAAGAAGAAGAGAGAAAGAAAAAATAAGGTTTTTGGGCCAAAAAGTCACTTTATAATGTCTATTAGTGACCTGGTCGCTCGATCAAAGGAAACTTGGCTCGAGCGTGGAAAGAAGTTGCCAGAATCTATGAAAATCACGTAGTTCGCTCGAGCGAAGAAAAGCTCGCTCGAGCGAGCATACTTCCAACATAGAAACTCGAAATTCAAACAAGTATAACTCTCTCGTTCGGACTCCGTTTTAGGACGTTTTTGTGTCCAAATCGAAGCCCCAGAAACAAGATTTCCAATGGTTCTAGCCTCACATTCAAATTCAAAGTATGAAAGGAGAAAAGGGCAAAAAGAGAAGATTGTCCAAAACTAAAAACTCAAATTTAGGCTTTTGATCTAATCTTGCTTAAATACTTTTTTCAGGCTTCAATCAAGGTTCTAAACATCACCCAAAGATCCTCAATTATAATATTTAAGGTTCACTTTCCAACCCATCAATGCCAAGAGTCGGACAACCATGCAAGTTTTAAGGTGACGGGCACCAATTTACACCAATCCGATACGAATTAGAATCCGAATCATTACAATCTCCCCACATTAGAAAATTTCGTCCTCGAAATTAGGCAATTCAAGAATCAGAGTTTCGAAAAACCAAAATGGAACAGATACCAAATTTAACACTTACTCCAACTAATCATAAACAATCTCTACTCAATCACAAGTCTTTAGAAGAGTTCTCCAACACAACGAATTTCACATGTTGGACAAAAAATAACTCCCAATTGGTTTACATTCACCACACCAAAAATCTAACTCGAAAACCAAAGAAACTTCCATATTTCAGTCTCACACTGATATTCTGATAACACCCAAATAACATGAATGACAATTCCAAAGTGGTGAACCTCTTTTTCAACTTATTCACATGATTACCCCTAATAAACCACAAGAATTCATCGATTCTATGAAACAAGAAGTCAAGCAAAGGCATCTCTAACGTGCCCTACAGTCGTATCTCAAACAAACTTAACCTCAAGGAATTTATTCTCAGTTGTCTAACAACGTAGAACCTTAGGCGAATGAGCTTTCACCTTACATTCATACCCCAAGAAACAATTATCGATCTCTCAGCAAACAAATTTCCAAACAATTACCTCACATTACAACCCAGGTCCTCAATCCTTTTTCATGAGAAGAAAAGATTTTAATAAATGTTTTATTCGAAAATCATGGCCTTCAACAAAACACAACTCAACGAAACCAAGCACCTCAAACCTAGTGGTTGCAACACAACTGGTATTATGCCTTCTCATTACTCACTTGTGAATCTAAAATATTTAATAACCAAAAAGAAAAAAACACCCATCAAAATATATTCCCAATTTCGGTAAAACAAGAACATGCTCAATGGAAGAACTCCGTTCCTAATTCTATTCTCTAGCATATTTCGACCGGTGACTCTTAACCATCACCCAACCAATAATCCCATCACTATAGTGATGCCACAATCTATTTATAGTTATTCAAGCAATAACCACACATAACAACATAAATAAACTAAACATCATGAGTTTGGGAAAATCACATCCCATTTACAACCACTACCAATATCCACCATTTAATTTTTATTTATTTTATATTTGCATCACAATTTTCACCATTAACCTCATTTTGGGGAATCACACACGATTAACTAAAAACAATTTCCAAGCATTTTTCACGACTTGTCACTCCCTTGAGTGACACACACACACTCACTAACACCACAATTACTAACACCACGTAAAGAAAAATTATCAGCCTATACTTGTACAGTACATTGTATTCTCTAAAGTCAATGCCATGGTATTTACTTTCATAGTTAAAACATGGCTCCCCACCATATCAAGATTATGATGTCCTAGGAGGTCAAACCCAAATTCAACACCTTTTATAACACAAACTTACTCCATAACAAACACTCTCACTATTAATGATGGTACTATGCCTCTAATTTAAAATTCTAACAAAATCGTACTTTCAGTACTTCAATCCAATCACTACTACAACTGCTCCACCCCTAAAAATAATTTAACTTAGAAGGTCATTCACCGCGGCTTACCCAATGAAATTAAAATTTACTTCCCATAATTGCTCAAGTCACAAAACAATAACACCAACCATCATCTCAAACCTTTCATTAAAAGCCTATACACTCAAGATGAAAGGGTACACCAACGAATACTCTTTCACTTTAAAGAATTTCCACCCCAATAATAGTCACTCCAACACAATTTCCATAACTAACCAAATTACCAAGGCGCTTTGTACCATTTTATTTCCGGACAAGGAGTCCTCCGAATAACATCTTATAAGATGATACCCTTACAAACATCATGGAACAAAGTTGAAATAAGGTGAAAAATCTAGAAATCCCCTAGATATTGATTTGTGATTATGTATCAATTTTAATGAGTAAATAGTAATCCCAATCAAACAATCAAAGGAAAATCAACACAACGATTTAACATGAAAAAATCATAATTGGAGCGCCTCCAACTATGATAAAAAATCGCTGGCAAAAGCCACAAAACAATCCTCTAAGAAAACATAAAAGAATTACACAAGTGTACTCTCAATTACCTAGCGAATCTACGCCCGAATTGAACCGACCCCTATATACCTCTTCTACCACGGTCTTCACCTCAGAATTGTCTTACCCAATGTTGAATCCACAACGCTGATGTCGAATCCACGACGATGAGCCACTCCAGAGTCCACCAAAGCTTCAGGCCCAAATTCCCCATAATCCACCGCAAAACAACTCTCTCTTTTGTATTGAATGAAACAAACAATCCTTTGATGTATACTTCTTAAATTATGAGTTGAATACTCAATCAAAAATCAAAGAAAACTACAAAAGAAGCCTCAGATGAAAACCCTAAAACCCAAAAAGAAGATCTGGAAGTCATACCCTAGAATCTAATTGAAACACATATTTATAGAAAACTGAATCACGTTCCCGCTCGAGCGCAGGAATGGCCGCTCGAGCAGACCTTGCTCGAGCCAGGAAAGTTCGCTCAAGCATAAAATCCTAACTTCCAGTACTTTTGCAAACATGTCAAACTTTTAGAACCAAACGTTCTCCGTTCGAGCGCACAAACAGCCGCTCGAGCGAACAAGCAACTTCGAATGCATTTTTGCATTTTGCTTTGGGGGCGCTGCCCCCAGACCCACACGAGCTGAAACATGAAACATCAATTAATTTCAATTAACTTCAATTAACATGAAAGAATAAAACTTCAAAGTCTCACTAAAATAAAACTTCAATTAACTTCTGAAACATCTCTGCAAGCAATTTGGGTTGGATTCGCATCTAAAACTCAAAGCCTTACTGAAATAAAAGATCAAATAAAAATACAACTGAAAGGAATTTTGTCAAACGGGATTGCCAAGAATAAAAACCTAACAATCTCCCTCTTTGGCAATGTCGTGACAAAACACACCTAACAAATAAAATCCTAATCACCTCAACCTATTATAGCCAACAAAAACAAACTTCACTCTCAAGGTCATGATCTGCAAAACAGCTATTTGTACCACAATCTCCAAAATAACTATTAGTGCCACACGAGTATATAAAAAAACAATAGGCATATAAGAAGATTATCTTGAAGCATGAGATGGAATATGAATACATGTAAATTAGAGATTTTATGAACATGTCGCATGTAGCATGTAGCATGTAGCATGAATAGATGACAATCGAAGATTTAAAGAACATGTACCATGAATAGATGACAATCCTAAGAAACATGCAAACACACTCAAAAACCATGCAAACACGCTCAAAAACCATTTTGATTTTCACTCAAACATCTCCCTCTTTTTGTTATGAATTGTCAAAGGAAGCTCAATCAACGAAAGCAAGAGCATAAACCACACAAGCAGGGACAAGATGATGTAAAAATTAATAACCTGCGAGAAGTAAGCAATAAAAAAGCAGTGGATAGCAACATACCAACCAATTAATGCCAATCTCCTTTACGAAACCAATCAATTTAAGTGCATGCTAAACAAACCCTTGCAATGACAAACCAAACTCCCCCTCACTAAAAGCAACCACAAATAATGAAAACAATGAACAAGAAGAAAAATGACAAAAAATAATATGGTGGAGTTAGCAAGGAATTTCATATTTGTACCTTAAAACACACAAGATTATCCAAGAAACACAATTACTTGAAAACACAGTGTGCACAGCCTCTAGAAGATTCCTCATAAAAGAAAGTGATGCATTATGTGAAAAGCATAGATCCCATGAAAAAAGTGTGTGTGTGGCTCTTGGAGTTCAACAAACACTAGATTCAAATCCTAGTAGTGATCTAATAGCTGGACCTTCGGCAAGAGAATCTAAGCACAACAAAGTAAAGTCAAACCACGAGGAAACAAGGGATATTTGTTGAGTAAAAGTGGAGGCTCCCTCTCAATCAATGAATCTTTTTTTTTCTTTCATTTTTTTCTTTTCTTTTTTTTGCACATTTTTTTCTTTTCTTTCTTTTGCACACTCATTGGTGGCTGACACACTCAAGAGTATGGAAACCGAACCAAAGAAGCATGGATTGATAGCCTGGTTGGTGACTCTGAGATAGCCTTTTCTTCATAGCTGGACTACAAAAAACAGAGGGAAAAGCCGTAGAGATGCAAAAAGACGGAAGGTGGTTAAGAGACTCAACATCACCCATGTTATGCTAGTACAGGTCAATTCCTCTAGAAAAACAAAAGATACAATGCCAAAAATCCATAGAGAAAGATAATCACTAAGGCGGAAGACTCCGATATTTGCTAATCCAAGAGTGTGTCCAGAATGAGATATACTAATCAAAGAACACACACTTCGAAATGAGTAATGACCACAGAAAGACACACATAGTAACATGTAATAGATATTTTTATCAATTCCAATATGCAACAAAAACTTTTCAAAAATTTCAAGTTTGCAAAACCATACTAAGAAATTTTTTTTGGATTTTTTTTTTTTAAAAAAACAAAGCAAGACAAAAAACGAACAGGCACACATTTTTTTTTTTCCAAACAAAGTAAGACAAAAAACAAACAGGCACACATTAAATGACTCAAAAAGAAAAAAAAAAAAACACAGAATCCTAAAAACTAAAATGAATAAACAAATTAACACAAGTAGTTTTCTCACCTAAACTGCTTTAGTATGAACAAAGTTGTGAGAGTTGCGATTCTTGGATGGTGTTTTGACATTGTGGTTCCCTTCCTTTTCATTGGAAACCCATCTTGACTTAGTGTTCAACTTCCTATTCCTAGGTCTAAGCAAACATAACCTTTGTTCATGCTTAGTCTCAAGCAAATCAAAATAACAAGGTCTACTATGACCCTTAACCTCATTACGACCAACAAAGTGTCTCCTATCCCACGAGATGTTGGAATTTCTTCCATCTCTATGAAACACTCTCCCATGCAACTGATAACAATAAGGGCGAATATAACCATACAAACTAGAATGATGACAAACAAAAACAGGGTGTACCTTCTTTTCTTTGACCTCACCAACTCTAGAAAGATTGAGAAGTCTTTCCTCTCGTTGAATCTTGTGCTCCCCCTGCCGTTGAGTTCTTGTATCATGAGATATGGATGCACTCTATTTTTTCTCTTTCTTACCACCAAAGCCAATGCCACTCTTGTCAGAACAAATTTGCTGAGACCCAATGATATTGTCCAAAGTCTTTGATCCTTTGTTCCAAAGACCAATGGTTGCCGTAGCACACTTGCGTTCTTCCTCTTTCTTGATGATTATCTCTTCTAAGGAACCTTGAGACATCTCGAGAGTTTCAATCTTTTCTTCATATGTTGCATAGATTTGTTGTAGCTCATTCCTCTCTGTCTCACAAGTTAAGAGTTTTGTACAAAGGACTTATCGATCATTAGATATCTTGATGGCATCATTCCTAGCCTTGGAAATCTCCTCCTTTAGTTTGACATTCTCAATTTCACATGCTTTGAGTTTCGTAATGAGTTCGTCATTCAATTTGGATAAGTTAAGAGATTCCTTATACAACTTTTCATAAGATTGTTCAAGCTCTTCATCATCACTCTCCGAGGATTCATTATCAGTGGCATACTCAACCGGCCTCTCTGAATACTCTATTCGTCCTTCAGTTTCGGAAGCTGCCATGAAAGCAAGATTGTTCATGTCCCTCTTCACCTTGATCTTCATTGTCATTTTCATCTTTATTAGTTTCTGATTCATCATCCTAGGTGATAGCGAGGGCTTTCTTCTTCCTCAAACGAGTAGGGCATTCTTGAGCAAAGTGGCCAAATCCTTGGAATTCATAGCATTGGACTCTTTCAGAGTTCCCTTGTATCTTTCCTTTCTTTTTTTGGGTTATAGAATTATTTTTGAATTTATCTTTGCCTTTTGATTTAGGAGTTGACTCCAAAAGATTAGGATTCTTTTTCAAAAAAACTTTTTAAATTGTTTTACGAAAGCATCTGTAATCTTGAAGTCAATCTCACAATCCTCATAAGAATCCTTTCCGACTGTATGAGCATTACTCAAAGCAATATCATCTTTTTGAAATTTCTATGTGCCTCATAAGTTTGGAGATTTCTAACCAAATGATCCATCTTGAGGTTGTCAACATTTTAAGCCTCCTCAATAGCTGTAACTTTTGATTGTAATCAATCGGGCAAGGACCTCAAAATTTTTCCCACAACCTTGGATTCAGGTATTTTTTTCACCTAAATTAAAGTTGGAATTTACAATGTCACTCAACTTTGTATAAAATTCATCAAAGGTCTCACTATTTTTCATTGAAAGGTTTTCGAAACTAGACGTGAGCCTTTGAAGTTTTGAGCGTTTAACAGAATAAGTGCCCTCATGAATGGTTTGTAAGATATCCCAAGCCTCTTTTGCGACTTCACAATTGCAAATACGACTAAACTCTTTTGGTGTGATGGCGCAAAAGAGAGAATTAATAGCTTTATTATTTCAGCTACTATTTTGGTAATCAATTGTGTCCCACTTATCAATTGGTTTGGAAAAGGTTACTTCATCAACGGTAATCATCGGTTCGATCCACCCATTCATGACAGATTGCCAAACTCTTCATCAATAGATTTTAAAAACGATCTCATCCAAACTTTTCAAAAAGAATAATTGGATCCGTCATGTAGGGGTCGTCGAATCATAGAATTTCCCTCACAAATTGAATCCATTATCACAAATCAAACAAGATCTCGCTCTAACAGTTTTTTAACAAAAAATAGAGTGACCCGCTCTGATACCAATTGAAAAATCTAAAAATCCCTTAAATATTGATTTGTGATTATGTATCAATTTGAATGAGTAAATAGCAATCCCAATCAAATAATCAAAGGCAAATCAACACAACGATTTAACGTGAAAAAATCACAATTGGAGCGCCTCTAATTATGATAAAAAAAACCAAGGGCAAAAGCCATATAACAATCTACTAAGAAGACATAAAAGAATCACACAAGTGTACTCTCAATTACCTAGCAAATCTACGCCCGAATTGAACCGACCCCTATATGCCTCTTCTACCACGGTCTTCACCTCAGAATTGTCTTGCCCAATGTTAAATCCACAACGCTGATGTCGAATTCATGACGATGAGCCGCTCTAGAATCCACCAAAGCTTCAGGCCCAAATTTCCCGGAATCCACCGAAGAACAACTCTCTCTTTTGTATTGAATGAAACAAACAATCCTTTGATGTATACTTCTTAAACCATGAGTTGAATACTCAATCAAACATCAAAGAAAACTAGCAAAGAAGCCCCAGATGAAAACCCTAAAACCCAAAAAGAAGATCTGGAAGTCGTACTCTAAAATCTGACTGAAACACATATTTATAGAAAACTGAATTGTGTTCTCCGCTCGAACACAGGAATGGCCGCTCAAGCAGACCTTGCTCGAGCGCAGGAAAGTTCACTTGAGCATAAAATCCCAACTTTCAGTACTTTTGCAGAGAGGTCAAACTTCTAGAACCAAACATTCTCCGCTCGAGCGCATAAACGGCTGCTCAAGCGAACAAGCAACTTCGAATGCATTTTTACATTTTGTTTTAGGGGCGCTGCCCCTCGACCCCGCCTAGGTGCTACCATGAACCTGCCAAGGGGGGTTGCCCCTCGACCCCCGCGAGCTGACCGAGCAGCTCGATCCTTGACTTAGTCAGCGAAGTGGCAAACATGAAAGAATAAAACTTCAATTAACTTCTGAAACATCTCTGTAAGCAATTCGGGTTGGATTCGCATCTAAAACTCAAAGCCTTACTGAAATAAAAGATCAAATAAAAATATGACTGAAAGGAGTTTTGTCAAACGAGATTGCCAAGAATAAAAACCTAACATAAGGGATCACTCTCTAATAGGCATAATCTAATTAAGAAAACCACAACTAAAGGTCAATCCAAAGTAATCTCAATAATCGTATTCGATCAACCTACCAACAACACAATTTCTCACCACTCTTATAGCAAAATAAAGGATCAATATAAGGAGTTCACAGCTCTAACTTCCAGGATACGAAACAATTTTTATAACTAAAGGGCAAGGGCTACAAAATAACCCCCATTTCAATTGAATGAAAACACCGTCGTCACACACACCAAACTTAACCCAAAATACCCACGTACACTTCTTATATTCATAGTTTCTATCCTTTAGGTAAAGGTGATTCTAAGAATTAACACCAATCGCTAGTAATGGACCAAACACAAATTTCCATGAAAAATACTCACCCACGAACTCCTTTCCTCACGGTAGTTAATAAACTTACCACCAATAACTACTGACAACCTCCACAACCTATCAACATCAAGTCAACTAGTTTTATTCCTACGTGGTGTTCACCAAAAACTTCTAATAGTATGTTCTAAGTTCATTATGGGCTCTTTTGCAACTAGGTATACAACTAAACCATATTTCAGCACCCCAAGTCGACAAGTTAACTCACATCAACACCTATTCCTTAAATCAAACACACCCTGGAACTTACCCCAAAATTAGCACACAACACTACACTAGTACTACGGTGATTCACATTGCCCATCCTCAACTTAGCGATAACCCACTAACACCATCCACATAGTACTGAGCAACGATACAATCCCTTAGGCCAACTAACAGTTCCTATCTCCTATCAAGTAGGCACTTCACTAATTTATTTTATTATATTATTATTATTATTTTATTTATTTACTTATTCATTTATTATTTTTTGTGAAACAACTACAAGGCTAGCATGATTTACGTCAAGGTTACATCAACCAACAATCACGCTGTCATATTCACCCTCAAAAGTCTACCTGAAACTAATAGTCAAACCATTCCTATATAAGATTTCCAAGAGTAATGATCACGAGGCATATTCCAACCATTCATTCAGAAGACACCGCTAACATTCCCGCAAGCGTAAGGCACATCCAAGTCACCCAAGCATAAGTTTCAAGACTAAAAACAACAACAAAAATATCCTCCACACTAGCTCCTTCCTCCAAGGAAATAGTCTAATCAATAAATATACAAAATACCATCACCAACAAATACTTCCAATTAAAACTAAAGGTAAGGAATCGTCCTCTTTTACCAAGGAAAACTGAGTACCCTCGAATCTGGGCTAACTCTAAATATTCAAGATTAGGTAAACATCAAACCAGGCACAATGGTAATGCTACAATGACCCACTAGCAACCTAAAATCTCCTCCATGCTCATAGTATCCCCGGAAAACTAAGTCAAAAGCTTACACTCCCAAAAAAAATTAAGATAACTCTTACTCGAGGAAATCTCCACATGTGCATCCCAACTAGTGACTAACTTAACATAACTCGACCTCATAGGTGAGATACAGGCACCAAAGTTTATCTTTACCTCATTATTAGAAGCTATGTCATCACAAACACTTCTAAACCCAATCAAAATACTTATGTGCACCTTTAACTATTACAAACCTTTTGGCCCATAGTCAAAAGCAACCACAAAAGAATTAACATCAATGATTCTCAAACCATTAGGCACACATTTTTCTTGACGACACACCGATCCGACTTCACCAAACAATCCAAGACACTTTAGTCACACGCTCCATTAAACCATAACAATCTCCTAAGTTAACTCCAAGAACTTCTTCTAAGAACATTTATCATGCCATCATGGCCTCCTGATATAACAACTACACCACTCAATTGACAATACTCTTTTTTACTCAAGCCTTCCAATAATCAAGCATCAAGACTAATTACTTATGCACTACACCATAATTTCTAGATAGCAATCAATCTTAGCACTCAATATCTCAACCGTTAATAACAAATCACCAACCCTCAAATCACTATCTCCACTACTAGAGGTGCAACACCATTATTACAACCTATATCACTTACTATCCATAGTCTAAGTCACCTCGAAACTCTACATTTACCTCACTTTCTAAAAAAAAAAAAAAAAATTCTCTATCGGATCCCAAATTAGCCAAATTCTCAATCAATCAGTCTCTGTTCACTCATCACAATCCCCACTGTGCCATAACCACTCACACTGCCACAAAGGATCCGAAAGTATTATTGCTTCTCAAGACATGCCAACCACCACTAGGGCAAACCTATGCCAACTCCTAACCCATGGGACACACGCTAAGGTGCCCCAATCAAAATTTTCATGCTCTATACGCCATTCAAACACGTATTTACACAAATATCTACTTTCATATAAGACTATCCACATTATCATGTAGTCACATAAAGCACATACAGGTTACCCTCCTAAGACACTAGCCAATCCCATGGTAATCAAGGACCTCCAAGTGGAAAAAGTATTGATCAAGTGCCTTTCCAAAAGGATCTCGATAAGTGCAATGGATAAAACTTGTATCCTAGAAGTTAACCCCACACACATATAACCACATACATACACAAGGCACGCAAACATCCTATCCTAGCCTAGAAATCTCATTGTGACAAAAGTCACTTCCCACAAGCCTAAGGTATTCGAACCTAATGCTCTGATACCAATCTGTAACACCTTGGAGAATTACCAATTTGTAACGCCCTGGAGAATTACCTCCTAATTCCCCTGACACCATAATACAACCAACAATAATACACGTATACAGATAACAAATATTAACAACAGTACAATCCACTAATTCCTCTTGATTGAACTATCTCAAAAATACATCATAGTTAAATTACATTTATATAAAAGATAAATTTCCAAGTCCTCCATCAAATCTTCAAGTAAAGGTAAGGGTCATCTCACATCTTCATTAGAAACGTGCTAGGGTTTTTATTTTTAACTAATACCATGATTCCTGAGTTAGTTTTGTATTCATGAGTAGTTTAATATATTTCAATCCATGAAATTAATGTTTCATTAAAATCCATGTTTTGCATATGTTAAGTTAAATTCCTATTCATACTTTGTGCTTGTTTGGTACAGCTTAAAAGCTGCTTATTTCAGCTTTCAGCTTAATTTAAGCTATTTTGATGTATTTGGTTTAGCTTAACAATGCAGCTTATAGCTTTTTGTAAGTCAGAAATCAGCTTATTCTTTGAGTGGGACATAAGATGCTTAATTTATAAGTCAGAAATCAGCTTATGTTCATAGTTTTAAGCTATAAGCTGTTAAGGCATAAGCTATAAGCACTTTCCCCCAACTCTACCAAACAGGGCCTTTGTTTCATGGTTAATAACTCATGTTTGAACTAAGTTGAGGTATCACTATGAAACCTTCAAAAGGGTTAGTGTTGCATGATTTTATAAACGTTGAGTACAATATTGTTAGCCTTCTATGAAATCAAAATAAATTATTAGTTAATTAATTTAGGATTTTCATGTCAAACATTAAAAAATATATTTTATGGCATATTAGAAGACTATATAGCGATCCCAATTTTACCTTCATTGTTTAATTGTAATATATGACAACTTTTCAAAGATTATGCATGATTATACTAGATTCATCTCATTAGTAAGATACATGTATATCAATTAGATGGTGACTAATCAATGATACCTATTTATACAATGTATAGAAGACTAATGCTAATACATTCAATGTGATGGATTTATTATGAATGAATCTTAGAGATGCATTATGTTTCTATTATGAATATGTAAGATACATTAATCTATCTAATGAATTCATTAATATAGAAGATGCATTATGTATCATGAATGTATGAGATACATTAATCAATTTAATGAAGTTCATTGAATGAATAACTTGAGAGTTTCTCTCTAGACTACATCTTCTCTCTATAAATACATCTAGTTCTAGTGATCTTCTACCCTAGTTCCTTTGTATTGAGTGTGGAGCTTCCCTTGATCTTCATTTTAATCTGAAAGTTTGGCGATTTGGAGCACTTTGGTTTTTGGCCTTCATCTTCTCCATTTGAGGTAGGGATTTCTTTGTTCTTTTTCAATACTCCGTCTATAGATAGACATGTGGTAATTTTGTATTGCATGAAAATCATATCCGTGTTGGATTTGTTTGAAAATCATGAGGGGAACCTAGGGTTGGTTGTTTGAGAATGGTTTTGTTATCATTGACTGTGGTTTGGACTAATTAGATAATAAAATTAGCATGTTATTATTGAAAGAAAAGAAATCCCTAAATTATATTTTGATTTGGTAAAATAAAAAGGGTTTATAGTTGAACAATGTTGGTAAATTTCTATTGTTAATATGAGTTGTGTAGAAGGTGTTAACAGTTAAAGGATTAATTATGGTATTGGAGTTATTTTGAAATGAACGTAATGAATCAAGTTGGGTTATGGCTTATTATCCATGGAATTGATTTTGTAAAATGAAGAGAATGTAATTGGTTTTGTGAAAAGGGAAAAGTGTTTTTGGAATAAGTGATGGAACATGTTGACTTGAAAAATTATGAAAGTTGATCTTGAAAATGGTAAATGAAATGTTAACTCTATGTGAGTCTCAGAAAATAAATTTGAGAATTGAACTATTGTATCATGAGTGTTGAATACACACATTTCGGGGTTTTATCCTTACCTATCGTACTAGTGTCGTTGTTGGGTTTAAGGATTGCTTGAGAGTTGAGTCTCTTTTATTAGGTGTACTGAATACATGCATCTAGAGGTTTTGTCCTTGGTCATCGGTGGAGGATGACATTGTTGTGTTGAATTGTGATGTATGCGTTACACTTGTGTTGGGTAAACATTATTGAATAGTTTATGGGTATGTATTACACTTGTTATTTATGCTTTGTTGTATTGAGGAATTTGTACATGATAATCTCTTATATACATTGTTTTGTGTGGGAGGAGATAGGGGATGTACTCCACGGTTTAGGGGAAGATAGGGGATGGACCTCTAAACCGGATTTTGTTTGGGAGGAGATAGGGGATGGACTCCATTAGCACCACTATATGTGTGCTTATTGATATTAGAAGTGTTTTTGTTTGATATTGATACAGCACTAAAATGTGTATCATTTGTGAAGTATAGAAGTGTTTTTGGTTGATATTGATACAACACTAAAATGTGTATCATTTGTGAAGTATGGAAGTGTTTTTATCTGAGATTGATACAGTACTAAAATGTGTATCTATTATGAGGTATGGAATGTTTAAAATGAGTTATTATCTTGCTTATCGCTTGGCGTACCCTTAGCTTACTGTGCATATAGCCGGTAGAGCAGAGTTTTAATTGTTATCGTCAGTGTATCTAAGTATGTTATGGGTTGCGATGGTTACAGTTTTGAAAGGCCGAGCTGCCTCATTTGTGGATTATATACATGTTGATGATTTGTTATTTCCCTTTTATTTAAGGCATGCATGTATTGATATGAATGTATTGGGAATAAACCAAAATGCCATTTTGAGATTTTGGAAAGTGTGAAGGAAAATGGGGTATTTGTGAACATGTTTTCAAAAAAGGTCATTTTGTTGTAAGTACGGAAAATGGGGGAAGAGTAATGGGCTTAGTGAAATTGTTTTTTTTTCTAAAACTGTTATAGTCATGAAAGTTTGGAAAAATAGGTAATAAAAAGGAAAAAAAAGGTGAACCGCTTATGGCGTCGAATGAAATGGCTGTTTTCGAGAAAAGTTCATACTTATGTATATTTTGTATAAACTGTCACATTACTATTCTAGTATGAGAATGAACATTCATGATCATAGCTATCTGTAAGTTGTTATTGTTGGAGATCATGTTGAGATCCCTACTGGACTATATGTTCATCCCACGTTGTTGAATCTTTTTCAGGTGATAGCCAGGATGTTCTACAAGGTTTTGGATCTTCTTATTTGTTGGCCACGGGGCCTCTTTTGTGTTGGCGGAATGCCATTTATGTAAAAAAGGTTATATCTTTCTTCTTGACTTTTAATGATGTAAGCCCAAGGGCAATTTATTTAGTGTACTCATGTTGTATTTACTTGCATACGAATGAGAGCAATGTTATTCACTTCTACAAGTTGAATATACGAGTTTATTTCCGCATGTTATCTCTGAAATGGAATTAAGTAAATGAAATTGGTAATACTTTGAGTAATAAAAAGTGGGGCGTGACAGACTATTTGTATAAACAACATACAATCACACTTATTTAGACAATGTGATTAAAAAAAAAGAAGATACAATCACACTTATTTAAAAAATGAGATTAAAAATAAATATTATCACACTCACTCAAATTAAGTGTGATTAAAATATCAATCCAATTTTTTTTATCACACTTCCAATAGAAATGAGATAGTTTTATTTCTCAAAGTGTGATTTTTAACTATTTTTGTAATAGTGTCATTTTGTTTATTGATTAATATGCGATTAAAAGTAAGATTGGAGTTTATGTAAATGATACAATTTAGGAAACGATATAAATAAGAAAACGATATAAATAAGGAAATAATGCAAAATCTGACTTGTTGAATATTAAACACCAAAATCATTGACAGAAAACACCATAACAGGAGATGAATCCTTTACCCACGTTGCAATTCTTACTTTTATAAGCTCACAGACATCCTCTAGATTTGCCTGCACCCCATTAAACACAACATCTTTTCTCAATTTCCAAATAGACCACAAAATTGCAATTGGGGTGGCATTTCGAATTCTTTATTCTAGCTTTTTCATACGAGTCTTAGCCCAAAACTGCAGCAGACTCACAACTACCCAGGACATGGTATCACTTGTGAGGTTAAATAGAGGGTTTTAATTGAGTTTTGAAAGAATATTGAAAAACACTTTGAAGGTTTGGCGTGTTCTTGAGACTTGGGGTTTACTTGCACCATTCCAACCATCAACTCTATCTTTTCCCTCCTCCGTGTGCATCAAAGCTTCAAGTAAAGCTAAGGGTCTTTTCACATCTTCATTAGAAGCATGCTAGGGTTTCTATTTTTAACTAATAGCATGATTCCTGAGTTATTTTTGTACTCATGAGTAGTTTTATATATTTTATGGCATATTAGGAGACTATTAGTATAAACAACATACAATCACACTTATTTAAATAATGTGATTAAAAAAAAGAAGAAGAAGATATAATCACACTTGTTTAAAAAATGAGATTAAAAATAAATATTATCGCACTCACTCAAATTAAGTGTGATTAAAATATCAATCTAATTTTTTTTATCACACTTCCAATAGAAATGAGATAGTTTCATTTGTCAAAGTATGATTTTTAACTATTTTTGTAATAATGTCATTTTGTTTATTTATTAATAGGCGATTAAAAGTAAGATTGGAGTTTATGTAAACGATACAAATTAGGAAACGATAAGAATAAGGAAATATTGCTAAATAAGGAAATAATGCAAAATCTAACTTGACGAAGATTAAACACCAAATCATTGACAGAAAACACCATCCCAAGAGATGAACCCTTTACCCACGTTGCAATTCTTACTTTTATAAGCTCACAGACTTCTTTCAGATTTGGTTGCACTCCATTAAACACATCTTTTCTCAATTTCCACATAGACGACAAAATTGTAATTGGGGTGGCATTTCAAATTCTTTATTCTAGCTTTTTCATACGAGTCCCAGCTCAAAACTGCAGCAGATTTACCACTACCGAAGACATGGTATAACGACCCCGGTCTTTTCCCATTTGATTATTGTATCCGGACTGTTCCGTAGATTCTGTCATTGTATAATGGTTGTTGTTGTTGTTCCTTATTTTCTCTTTTGGAATTATAGGATGTGTTGGGCAGGTTTGTTCGGGTTGGTTGGGTTTAGAAACCTAGTGTTGCTGTCCAGAATTTTGGTTATTCGCTCGAGCGAGGAGTTTGTCGCTCGAGCGAGATGTTGTTTTGGTTCTTCGCTCGAGCCGGGGTTTGGTAGCTCGAGCGAGAGTTTGCGTCTGGGTTGGACCTGTAGCTTTGCATTCTTGGCTCGAGCGAGCTTTTCTTCGCTCGAGCGAGTTAGTTTGTTCTTCGCTCGAGCAATAGTTCCTTCGCTCGAGCGTGAGTCTGGTTTCAGACCTGAGGGTTTGAGTTCTTCGCTCGATCGAGCTTTCTTTCGCTCGAGCGAGCTTTTGGGTTGTTGGCTCGAGCAAGGCTTCCTTGGCTCGAGCGTAGATTCTCTGTGTCTGGTCGCTCGAGCGACCAAGTCTTCGCTCGAGCGAGCCTGTCCAGTTTAAATACACAGCAGCGGGATTTGATCAGTCTTTTTCATATTCTTTTGATTCCAAACCCCAGGTTCGATCTCTCTCTCTCTCTACTCACCTTCTCTCTTAGGTTTGATCTGTTTAGAGAGTGTTTCAACCCTAGTTGCTTTATTAAAAAGATAGAGGGAGTCAAGAGCTTTCATTTAATCTGAACATTTGGCAATTTGGAGCATTTTGGTCTTTGGGCACTCATCTCTGTCTTCACCATTTGGGTTGTTTTCTCTGAGGTAGGGATTTCCTACTCCAATTTATAGGTTACGTTCTAAGTTTTGGTATTTTAATATGTTGGGAAGACTTTGGTAAATTTTGGGAAAAACCCTAGTTGAATTATTGAATTGATTTGTATAAGTAATTCATGGAATTGGGAAAAGATGATTAAATTCATGGAATTGTGGAAATTCATTGATTAAATGGCATAATTGGATAATTTGTATCATTTGTCTATTGAATTGTGGACATAGTTATTTTCATTTTAGAAATAACTGTTTTGGGCTATCGGTGGAGGATAGTCGTGATTGTTGTAGACATTGCATGTGGATTAGGATTAACTGAAACTAATCACATTGGTTAAGTCATAAATTTTGACTATTGCATTGATAGAGAATAAGTGTATTGATTGAGCATTGCATTTGCATACATTGTTTTGTGTGTGGGAGGAGATAGGGGATGTACTCCACGGTTTAGGGGAAGATAGGGGATGGACCTCTAAACCGGATTTTGTTTGGGAGGAGATAGGGGATGGACTCCATTAGCATCACTTTTATGTGTGCTTATTTATATAGAAGTGTTTTATTGATACAGCACTAAAATGTGTATCAATCTGGAAGTATGAAGTGTTTTGATTTATTTGAGCTTGAGTCTCATTTGTTTGTTGATATTGGAAGGATGTGAATACGATATATGTAATTCACTGTTGTAAGTTTGGCCAGGTTCTGAGCCATGTTGATAAAACTGTGAAGTAAAACGTATTTTAGACAATAGTGTCATGAGACTGTAAAATGAAGTAATTGATTATCCTGGTTAACCATCTGTTGGATGCTATTGCTTTATTCGTTACTTATATGTGGTTTAGTATATTTCTACTGGGTTGTGGCTCACCCTTTATGGGAACATCATTTTCAGGTTCAGGGGATAAGCTACCTCCAAGGACTTAGCTTGGAAGGACTTGGATTCTGAAGACTATTTTTTCTGTTGTTTGCTTTTATTTGTTAGTACATGTAAAAACTCAAGCCTAGGGCTTTTCTTGTATTGAGTTAGAACTCGTATTTTTGTATCCAAGTGTTGGCTTGGAAAGATGTAAGCCTGTAGGGCATTTTATTCGATTATTTAGTAATACTCTGATGAATGAATTAATAAAATGTCTTCTTTAAATAATGCATGTCGATGATATTTAATGGGTTAATTTTGAGGGCGTTACAACTTGGTATCAGAGCGTACCGGGTTTGAATACTTTGGGTACGTGGGAAGTGATTAGTATCACATTGGGTTCGTCTCGTTTGATAGAGACTGGTGTGTTTGATTGGGGGGATTAGGAGGGGGGACTATCCACTATTTGGATTGTAATCCAAATAGTGCACCTTATCCGTCGTTTGATTTTTTTTTAGTCCGGCGGACTCCATGTCCGGCCGGACTCCATGTCCCCCATATGGGGGACTATCCTGTCCTGGGGGGGGGGGTGGGACAGAAAGTGGGGGACTAATCACTGTTTGGATTATATGCGAAAATGACCATTTTGACCCTCTACTATTTAATTATGTATTATATTTAATAAAATTCAATAAAATTTAAATGTCTCAATTTAAAAATAAAATAATTTTATTTAACTTTTTATTAATGTTTTATTTATTTAATTTTTTAAAATAATTTTTTATAGATATTTTATTGATGTTTTATTTTAAAATTTTGTTTATGTTTTATTTAATTTCATTGTTTAAATTTAATAGATGTTTTAATAGATGTTTTATTTAAACAATTAAATGTTTAATTTCAACAATAAATAATTTCATTTATTTAAATTATGTTTTATTTAAACATTTAAACATTTGTACATCAACATGTTTATTAAATTATTTCAATATCTGTACATCAACATGTATATTTATTTAACATCTATTAAATTATGTTTTAATACGTCAATATTTGATTACATCTACATTTGTTAATTGTTAATTACATCAACATTTGTTAATTGTTTAAACATAATCTATACATCAACATTTATTTAATTGTTAATTGTTAATTGTTTAAACATAATCTGTACATCAAAATAATTTCAATGTTAATTGTTTAAAAAAAAGTTTAAACATTTAACCATTAGTATGTTTAATTTCAACAATAAATTTTTATTTGTTTAAATAAAAATAATCTATACCAGTCAATTTTTTTTTATCAATATTAGTATGTTTAAATATCTTTAAACAAAATTTAACCATTAGTATGTTTAATGTTTACTAAAAATAATTAAAATATTAAAGATATGTTTAATATTGCTATTACATAGTAAACAATTGAAAAAGGGTAAAATAGTCTTTTGTTCATTTATCATATCCAGTCCGTCCAACCAAACGTTGGATTCACTGAAAATAGTCCTATCCAGACATCTAATCCCATGAAAAAACAAACACAGGATACATATCCAATCCGACCAAATAGTCCGGGGGATTCACAGTCCCAGGACTCAAGTCCGATGGATTCTAATCCCCCCTTTTCCAGTCCGTCCAATCAAACACACCCTTAGTGTAATGTTATATGCTTACGTGATAACATGTTTATGTGATTATGTGAGTATGGAATGTAGTTTCTAGGATGTTGATTGGACCCTTGAGTTTCTAGTAGTCTTGTTGGAAAGGCACTTGATCACTGCTGCTTCCAACCGGAACTATAGTAACGCATTGGGACTATCATTATCCGGGAATGAAATTCGTAGGTGCTTATGTGATTGTGTGCTTACGTGGAATGAATTATTGTTGTCCATTGTATTAGGACGCGAGTGTTTAGCTTCGGCACATTTATTAATGTGCTAATGTCTTTGTTTCCTTTATTAGGATGTCAGGACGAGGACGAGGACGCGGTAGGCGTGGTAGGCTGGGTAGGCAGGAGTTGCCTGTACCAGAAGAGATTCCGGCAGTTCAAGAGGGAATTGGCCAAGCCAATGTGGCCGAGCCAGTAGGCCAGCAGGCTATGGGCGCTCTCGCCCGAGAGATAGCAGGGGCATTCAGGGAGTCAGTAGGCATTCTCAGAGCTGAGAATCAAGCTCAGGCTGTTATTGCAGATGCAGGACCTTCCTTTCTGAAGAGGGAGTTCTTCCGGTCTAATCCGGATGAATTTGTGGGTGATCCTAAAGAGCCACTTAAGGCAGATGAATGGCTCGAACAGACAACGAAGACGTTTGAGATGCTTGGCATCGAAGACGAGGGGTTGAAAGTGACCTTGGCATCTTTCCAGCTGAAGGGGGATGCGGGTCAGTGGTGGAAGTTTACTAAGGGGCGTATAGGAGGTACGTGGGAGGCTTTTGTGAATGCTTTCCAGGAGAAGTTTTTATCTCCGGCAGTCAGGGAGAAGCTGCGAGACCAGTTTTGTCAGCTTAAGCAGGCGAGTTCTTCAGTGGCCGAGTTTGAGGCTGCATTTACTAGTTTGTCCAGGTTTGCACCTGAGTTGGTGGCGTCTGAGGAACGCCGTTGTATTGAGTTTGAGAAGAAGTTGAGGCGTGGCCTCAAGCTGAGAGTTGGGGGAACTATGATTTGGGATTATGGGCGTATGGTTGATGCTGCAGCCCATATGGAGATCATGATGCAGGAGGAGGAGGAAGGGCAGAAGGGCTCCAAGAGGAGTCAGGATAGTCAGAGTGATGGTAGGAGACAGAAGGGTTTTAATCCCCAACAGTCTCAGGGTAGCTTTTCAAGATCGACTTTTCCTGTACCGAGTGCTAGTTCGGGGAAAGGCAGTCAGGGAGACATTACCTGTTTCAAGTGTGGCCAGCTGGGCCACAAGTCTCCAGTTTGTCCTCAGAGGGGAGGAGTGCAGAGAGCAGCATCATCATCGGCTCGATCTCAGAGCCAGAGTCAGGGTAGAGGTCAGCCACTCTTGTGTTATCAGTGTGCTCAGCCAGGGCACATGAAGAGGTATTGCCCACAGTTGGGTGGCACACCTGGTGCATCTGGTTTGAGGCCGATTCAGGGTCAGCAGCCAGCTCAGTCGGGTCAGGCCTCGAGGGCTAATCAGGGGGCTTCATCGTCCCAGACAGTGCAGCAATCTTATGCTCCTAGGGGTGAGCAGGTTGATCAGAGGTCGTCTGGGCGCGTGTACGCTGTTACCGCGCAAGATCTTGTACCGACTCCATCAGTTGTGAGAGGTACCTTCTTGTTTTGCAACTCGGTTGCTAATGTTTTGATTGATACGGGTGCATCTCATTCCTTTGTGTCTGCTGCATTTGCATCTGTTTTGGAATTGGAGTTAGCACAGTTAGCATCTCCTATATGTGTAGTTTCACCTCTTGGGGGTGAATTGATTTTGAAACAAGGTGTTAGGGGTTGTGATATAGAGGTTGATTATCATAGAATCCCATTTTCCTTTGTCGTTATGCCTATGAGGGGTTTCGATGTTATTTTGGGTATGGACTGGTTATCGTCATACCGGGCAGTTATTGATTGCTACCGCCAGAGGGTCACTTGTTGTACCTTGAGCGGAGAGTATTTTCATTTTCTGGGGGACCGGGTTGGTGATGTGTTGCCACCGGGGTATGTTCCACGAGGACGGAGTGAGCTTAGTAGTTTACTTGCTAACCTTTCGATTAGTGAGGATGAGGAGACACTGATTGTGTTGCCAAGGGTGGTTTGTGAGTACTCGGACATCTTTCCTGAGGATCTTGTTGGTTTGCCACCGCATCGGGAGATTGAGTTCTCCATTGACCTAGTGCCAGGCACAGCACCGATTTCTATGGCACCTTATCGTTTTGCCCCAGCCGAGTTAGTTGAGTTGAAAATCCAGCTCCAGGAGTTATTAGACAAGGGTTTTATACGTCCTAGTGTTTCGCCGTGGGGAGCACCGGCCCTCTTTGTTAAAAAGAAAGGAGGTGCTTTGAGACTTTGTATAGATTATCGGAAGTTGAATCAGGCTACGGTCAAGAATAAGTACCCTATGCCCCGTATAGATGACTTGTTTGACCAGTTGAAGGGTTCCCGTTGTTTCTCTAAGATAGACTTGAGATCGGGTTACCACCAGTTGAGGGTCAGGGAAGAGGATATTTCGAAGACGGCATTCCGTACGCGGTATGGCCATTATGAGTTTCTGGTGATGCCATTCGGACTCACCAATGCACCGGCAGTCTTTATGGACTTGATGAACCGGATTTTTCGGGAATTCTTGGATCGGTTTGTAGTCGTTTTTGTGGACGACATCCTTATCTATTCGCCTTCTGAGGAGGAGCACGAGGCACACTTGAGGGTGGTGCTTGAGTTACTTAGAGCTCATAGGCTGTATGCCAAGTTTGGGAAGTGTGAGTTCTGGCTGAGAGAAGTCAAATTCTTAGGTCATGTGGTATCCGGTGAAGGAGTGTCTGTTGATGCATCCAAGGTAGAGGCAGTGCAGGATTGGGCACAGCCTAAGAGTGTATTTGAGATCCGCAGTTTTCTGGGATTAGCTGGGTATTACCGTCGGTTTGTGAAAGATTTCTCCAGGTTAGCATCACCGTTGACTAGGCTGACTCGGAAGGGAGTCAAATTTGTATGGAGTGAGACTTGTGAAAAGTCGTTTCAGGAGTTAAAAGTTAGACTGACTACCGCTCCAGTATTGATTATTCCAGAGAGAGGGTTGGGTTATGCAGTCTATTGTGACGCCTCACGAGAGGGTCTGGGTTGTGTGTTAATGCAAGAGGGGAAAGTAGTTGCCTATGGCTCACGTCAGTTGAAAATTCACGAGCAGAATTACCCTACGCATGACCTAGAGTTAGCAGCTGTGATATTTGCCTTGAAGATTTGGAGGCATTATCTTTATGGTGAGAGGTTCGAGGTGTTCTCGGATCATAAGAGTCTGAAGTATTTGTTTACACAGAAAGACTTGAACTTGAGGCAGAGGAGGTCGATGGAATTTATAGAGGATTATGACTTTGAGTTGCATTATCATCCGGGAAAGGCCAATGTGGTGGCCGATGCCCTTAGCAGGAAACCTGTTGGTGACATAGCTAGTATTGCCATCCGAGAATGGGAGATGTTGGGTGCACTTGGGGAGTTTGATTTACTTCTGGGCGAATCCGTTGAGGCTGCGGCCTTGTTTTCTGTTATTGCACAGCCTTCACTTGTGGTTCGAGTGTTAGAGGCTCAGAGAGGTGACTTTGAGGTAGAATCTCTCCGTGAGAAGATTTCCGGTGGGAAGGTTGAGAAGGGTTTGACGGTGTATTCCGACCTGAGTGTGAGATACCGAGACCGTCTGTTTGTGCCGGAGTCTTGCCGAGAGGAGGTACTCCGAGAGTTCCATCATTCACGCCTTGCGGTGCATCCGGGAGGCACTAAGATGTATCGGGATTTGGGTCGTCAGTTTTGGTGGCGGGGTATGAAGAGAGATGTGGCAGCTTTCGTATCTAAGTGCCTTACTTGCCAGCAAGTGAAGGCCGAGCATCAGAGGCCAGCGGGTTTGTTGCAACCCTTGCCTATTGCCGAGTGGAAGTGGGAGCATGTCACTATGGACTTCGTTGTAGGTCTTCCGAGGACTCAGCGGGGTAGTGATGCTATTTGGGTGGTTGTAGACCGGTTGACTAAGTCGGTGCACTTTATTTCTATGCGCGTGAGAGATTCGGTAGATCATCTTGCCGACTTGTATATTCAGGACATAGTGAGATTGCACGGGGTTCCAGTGACGATCGTCTCAGATCGAGATCCTCGTTTTACTGCCAGGTTGTGGCAGAGTTTGCAGAGTGCCTTAGGCACTAAGTTGACCTTTAGCACGGCTTATCATCCTCAGACTGACGGACAGTCCGAGCGTACTATTCAGATACTTGAGGATATGCTTCGGGGTTGTGTTCTAGACTTTAGTGGGTCGTGGGAGAGGCACTTGCCGTTGGTGGAGTTTGCCTACAACAACAGTTTCCAGTCTAGTATCGGTATGGCACCATTTGAGGCCTTGTATGGCCGACCGTGTAGATCTCCTGTGTATTGGGCCTAGGTGGGTGATGCACCTCTGTTGGGTCCAGAGTTGGTGAGGGAAACGACGGAGAAAATTGAGCTTATCCGTAAGAGGCTTGTTACAGCACAGAGTCGTCAGAAATCGTATGCCGACCGTAGGAGGAGACCTTTGGTGTTTGAGGTGGGTGATTATGTCTTTCTGAAGATATCACCTAGACGGGGTTTGATGAGGTTTGGGAAGAGTGGGAAGTTGTCCCCTCGGTTCATTGGTCCGTTTGAGATCCTTGAGAGGATTGGTGAGGCTGCTTATCGTTTAGCTTTGCTGCCGCAGTTGTTCGGAGTACATGACGTGTTTCATGTGAGTATGCTTCGGAAGTATGAGCCGGATCCATCACATGTGTTGGATTGGACCGATTTAGTAGTTGATGAGGATGTCTCGTATGAGGAGAGACCGATTCGAGTCTTGGATAAGCGGGATCAAGTTTTGCGAGGCAAGACCATCCCTTTGGTCAAAGTTTTGTGGAAACACCACGGAGTGGAGGAAGCCACTTGGGAACGTGAATTGGAAGTCCGCGAGAAATATCCGGACATGTTTGTTGATTTGTAATCTTATAACTAGATTCTGTTATATTGTTGAACTTAAGAGCTTTACATATGTCTTAAGTTGTAAAACATTGAGTATGTTTTGGTAAATGGGTGTATCTTGAAACTTGTTTCATTATAGAAGATTAGTGTAACATTGTATATGTTGATTACATTGTTGGATGTGTTATATATATCATGCAATTGAATATGATATGGAAATTGTTAACATTGAAAGGAATAATGCATAATAGTGGTGCAGGTTGAAATATATGTTGTTTTATATATATTGTGGGATACCTCTTGATAAAGAGATGAAGTGACCAGTATTGGGTCAAGTTGGTTATTATTGTTATATACTATCTTTGGGTATTGAGAAAAACCTGTTTTCAAATTTGTGCCTAATTTCGGGGACGAAATTCTTTGAAGGGGGGGAGGTTATAACGACCCCGGTCTTTTCCCATTTGATTATTGTATCCGACCTGTTCCATAGATTCTGTCATTGTATAATGGTTGTTGTTGTTGTTCCTTATTTTCTCTTTTGGAATTATAGGATGTGTTGGGCAGGTTTGTTCGGGTTGGTTGGGTTTAGAAACCTAGTGTTGCTGTCCAGAATTTTGGTTATTCGCTCGAGCGAGGAGTTTGTCGCTCGAGCGAGATGTTGTTTTGGTTCTTCGCTCGAGCCGGGGTTTGGTAGCTCGAGCGAGAGTTTGCGTCTGGGTTGGACCTGTAGCTTTGCATTCTTGGCTCGAGCGAGCTTTTCTTCGCTCGAGCGAGTTAGTTTGTTCTTCGCTCGAGCAATAGTTCCTTCGCTCGAGCGTGAGTCTGGTTTCAGACCTGAGGGTTTGAGTTCTTCGCTCGATCGAGCTTTCTTTCGCTCGAGCGAGCTTTTGGGTTGTTGGCTCGAGCAAGGCTTCCTTGGCTCGAGCGTAGATTCTCTGTGTCTGGTCGCTCGAGCGACCAAGTCTTCGCTCGAGCGAGCCTGTCCAGTTTAAATACACAGCAGCGGGATTTGATCAGTCTTTTTCATATTCTTTTGATTCCAAACCCCAGGTTCGATCTCTCTCTCTCTCTACTCACCTTCTCTCTTAGGTTTGATCTGTTTAGAGAGTGTTTCAACCCTAGTTGCTTTATTAAAAAGATAGAGGGAGTCAAGAGCTTTCATTTAATCTGAACATTTGGCAATTTGGAGCATTTTGGTCTTTGGGCACTCATCTCTGTCTTCACCATTTGGGTTGTTTTCTCTGAGGTAGGGATTTCCTACTCCAATTTATAGGTTACGTTCTAAGTTTTGGTATTTTAATATGTTGGGAAGACTTTGGTAAATTTTGGGAAAAACCCTAGTTGAATTATTGAATTGATTTGTATAAGTAATTCATGGAATTGGGAAAAGATGATTAAATTCATGGAATTGTGGAAATTCATTGATTAAATGGCATAATTGGATAATTTGTATCATTTGTCTATTGAATTGTGGACATAGTTATTTTCATTTTAGAAATAACTGTTTTGGGCTATCGGTGGAGGATAGTCGTGATTGTTGTAGACATTGCATGTGGATTAGGATTAACTGAAACTAATCACATTGGTTAAGTCATAAATTTTGACTATTGCATTGATAGAGAATAAGTGTATTGATTGAGCATTGCATTTGCATACATTGTTTTGTGTGTGGGAGGAGATAGGGGATGTACTCCACGGTTTAGGGGAAGATAGGGGATGGACCTCTAAACCGGATTTTGTTTGGAAGGAGATAGGGGATGGACTCCATTAGCATCACTTTTATGTGTGCTTATTTATATAGAAGTGTTTTATTGATACAGCACTAAAATGTGTATCAATCTGGAAGTATGAAGTGTTTTGATTTATTTGAGCTTGAGTCTCATTTGTTTGTTGATATTGGAAGGATGTGAATACGATATATGTAATTCACTGTTGTAAGTTTGGCCAGGTTCTGAGCCATGTTGATAAAACTGTGAAGTAAAACGTATTTTAGACAATAGTGTCATGAGACTGTAAAATGAAGTAATTGATTATCCTGGTTAACCATCTGTTGGATGCTATTGCTTTATTCGTTACTTATATGTGGTTTAGTATATTTCTACTGGGCTGTGGCTCACCCTTTATGGGAACATCATTTTCAGGTTCAGGGGATAAGCTACCTCCAAGGACTTAGCTTGGAAGGACTTGGATTCTGAAGACTATTTTTTCTGTTGTTTGCTTTTATTTGTTAGTACATGTAAAAACTCAAGCCTAGGGCTTTTCTTGTATTGAGTTAGAACTCGTATTTTTGTATCCAAGTGTTGGCTTGGAAAGATGTAAGCCTGTAGGGCATTTTATTCGATTATTTAGTAATACTCTGATGAATGAATTAATAAAATGTCTTCTTTAAATAATGCATGTCGATGATATTTAATGGGTTAATTTTGAGGGCGTTACACATGGTGTCACTTGTGAGGTTAAATAGAGTGTTTTGACTGAGTTTTGAAAGAATATTGAAGAACACTTTGAGGGTTTGGCCTGTTCTTGAGGCTTGGGGTCTACTTGCACCATTCTAACCATCAACTCTATCCTTTCCGTCCTCATTGTGAATCAAAACTTCAAGTAAAGGTAAGGGTCTTCTCACATCTTCATTAAAAACGTGCTAGGGTTTTTATTTTTAACTAATACCATGATTTCTGAGTTAGTTTTGTATTCATGAGTAGTTTAATATATTTCAATCCTTGAAATTAATGCTCCATTAAAAACCATGTTTTGCATAAGTTAAGTTAAATTTCTATTCATACTTTGTTTCATGGTTAATAACTCATGTTTGAACTAAGTTGAGGTATCACTATGAAACATTCAAAAGGGTTAGTGTTGCATGATTTTATAAACTTTGAGTACAATATTGTTAGCCTCCTATGAAATCAAAATAAATGATTATTTAATTAATTTAGGATTTTCATGTCAAACATTAAAAAATATATTTTATGGCATATTAAAAGACTATTTGTATAAACAACATACAATCCCACTTATTTATAAAAAAAAAAAAAAGTGATTAAAAAGAAAGAAGAATATATAATCATACTTATTTAAAAAATGAGATTAAAAATAAATATTATCACTCTCTCTCAAATTAAGTGTGATTAAAATATCAATATAATTTTTTCTATCACACTTTCAATAAAAATGAGATAGTTTCATTTCTCAAAGTGTGATTTTCAACTATTTTTGTAGTAGTGTTATTTTGTTTATTGATTAATATGCTATTAAAAGTAAGATTGGAGTTCATGTAAATGATACAATTTAGGAAACGATATAAATAAGGAAATAATACTAAATAAAGAAATAATGCAAAATCTAACTTGATGAAGATTAAACACCAAATCATTGAAAGAAAACACCATAGTAGGAGATGAATCATTTACCCATGTTGCAATTCTTACTTTTATAACCTCACAGACTTCCTTCAGATTTGGCTACACCTCATTAAACACAACATCTTTTCACAATTTCCAAATAGACCACAAAATTGCAATTGGGGTGGTATTCCAAATTCTTTATTCTACCTTTTTCATACGACTCCCAGCCCAAAACTGTAGTAGACTCACCACTACCCAAGACATGGTGTCACTTGTGAGGTTAAATAGAGGGTTTTGATTGAGTTTTGAAAGAATATTGAAGAACGCTTTGAAGGTTTGGTGTGTTCTTGAGGCTTGGGGTTTACTTGCACCATTCGAACCCATCAACTCTATCTTTTCCCTCCTTCTTGTGAATCAAAGCTTGAAGTAAAGGTAAGAGTCTTCTTACATCTTCATTAGAAGCATGCTAGGGTTTCTATTTTTAACTAATAGCATGATTCCTGAGTTATTTTTGTACTCATGAGTAGTTTTATATATATGGCATATTAGGAGACTATTAGTATAAACAACATACAATCACACTTATTTAAATAATGTGATTAAAAAAGAAGAAGAAGAAGATATAATCACACTTGTTTAAAAAATGAGATTAAAAATAAATATTATTGCACTCACTCAAATTAAGTGTGATTAAAATATCAATCTAATTTTTTTTATCACACTTCCAATAGAAATGAAATAGTTTCATTTGTCAAAGTATGATTTTTAACTATTTTTGTAATAATGTCATTTTGTTTATTTATTAATATGCGATTAAAAGTAAGATTGGAGTTTATGTAAACGATACAAATTAGGAAACGATATAAATAAGAAAATATTGTTAAATAAGGAAATAATGTAAAATCTAACTTGACGAAGATTAAACACCAAATCATTGACAAAAAACATCATCCCAGGAGATGAATCATTTACCCACGTTGCAATTCTTACTTTTATAAGCTCACAGACTTCTTTCAGATTTGGCTGCACCCCATTAAACACAAAATATTTTCGCAATTTCCAAATAGACCACAAAATTGCAATTGGGGTGGAATTCCAAATTCTTTATTCTATCTTTTTCATACGAGTCCCAACCCAAAACTGTAGCGGACTCACCACTACCCAACACATGGTGTCACTTGTGAGGTTAAATAGAGGGTTTTGATTGAGTTTTGAAAGTATATTGAAGAACACTTTGAAGGTTTGGCGTGTTCTTGAAGCTTGGGGTTTACTTGCACCATTCCAACCATCAACTCTATCTTCTCCCTCCTCCTTGTGAATCAAAGCTTCAAGTAAAGGTAAGGGTCTTCTCACATCTTCATTGGAAACGTGCTAGGGTTTCTATTTTTAACTAATACCATGATTCCTGAGTTAGTTTTGTATTCATGAGTAGTTTAATATATTTCAATCCATGAAATTAATGCTTCATTAAAATCCATGTTTTGCATAAGTTAAGTTAAATTCCTATTCATACTTTGTTTCATGGTTAATAACTCATGTTTGAACTAAGTTGAGGTATCACTATGAAACCTTCAAAAGGGTTAGTGTTGCATGATTTTATAAACTTTGAGTACAATGTTGTTAGCCTTCTATGAAATCAAAATAAATGATTATTTAATTAATTTAGGATTTTCATGTCAAACATTAAAAAATATATTTTATGGCATATTAGAAGACTATTTGTATAAACAACATACAATCACACTTATTTAGACAATGTGATTAAAAAAAAGAAGATACAATCACACTTATTTAAAAAATTAGATTAAAAATAAATATTATCACACTCACTCAAATTAAGTGCGGTTAAAATATTAATCGATTTTTTTTTTTATCACACTTCCAATAAAAATGAGATAGTTTTATTTGTCAAAGTGTGACTTTTAACTATTTTTGTAATAGTGTTATTTTGTTTATTGATTAATATGTGATTAAAACTAAGATTGGAGTTTATGTAAACGATACAAATTATGAAACGATATAAATAAGGAAATAATACTAAATAAGGAAATAATTTAATATCTGACTTGATGAAGATTAAACACCAAATCATTGACAGGAAACACCATAGCAGGAGATGAATCCTTTACCCATGTTGCAATTCTTACTTTTATAAGCTCACAGACTTCCTCCAAATTTGGCTGCACGCCATTAAACATAAGATCTTTTCTCAATTTCCAAATAGACCACATAATTGCAATTGGGGTGGCATTCCAAATTCTTTATTCTAGCTTTTTCATACGAGTCCCATCTCAAAACTGAAACAGACTCACCACTACCCAGGACATGGTGTCACTTTTGTGGTTAAATAGAGGTTTTTGGTTGAGTTTTGAAAGAATATTTAAGAACACTATGAAGGTTTGGCGCGTTCTTGAGGCTTGGGGTTTACTTGCACCATTCCAACCGTCAACTCTATCTTTTCCCTCCTCCTTGTGAATCAAAGCTTCAAGTAAAGGTAAGGGCCTGCTCACATCTTCGTTAGAACCATGCTAGAGTTTCTATTTTTAACTAATAGCATGATTCCTGAGTTAGTTTTGTATTCATGAGTAGTTTTATATATTTCAATCCATGAAATTAATATTCCATTAAAATTCATGTTTTGAATGTGTTACGTTAAATTCCTATTCATAGTTTGTGTCATGGTTAATAACTCATGTTTGAACTAAGTTAAGGTTTCACTATGAAACCTTCAAAATGGTTGGTGGTGCATGATTTTATAAAATTTGAGTACAATATTATAGCGACTTCGGTTTTGACCCGACATTTTATTATGTTTCGTACTCGGGTTTCATGGTTCAATGTTGTTGTCTCTCTTTTTTTCTCCTTGTTGTTCCTTGGATTGGTCATTTGGATTGTAGTGGTGTGTTTGGAATAGGTTGGTTGCTTGATTTTCCAAACCTTTGTTGCCTAGATTTTTGCTCCTCCACTCAAGCGGCCATTCTTGTGCTTGGGCAGAATTTGCAAACTCTCAATATTTTTGCAGACCTGCAAATACTGGAGGAGTGTATTCTATTCTACGCTTAAGCTGCGTTTCTTACGCTCGAGCAGCAAATCTTGAGCTCAAGCAATGTCCTTTGTCTGCAAAATTCTGAAAGTGTGTAATCTGCGCTCTAGCAGAACAATGTGCCTAAAGCTCGAGCGTCACTTTTCACGCTCGAGCGGACTGCGTGTATATCAGATCGTGAAAACGACTTTTTGCTTCACTTTTTCACTCCTCTCTCTCTCTAAAACTTTCCAAAAACCTAGATCTTGAGTTTCTCTCTCTAAAATTCATCTTCTCTCTACTATTTCACCTAGATCCATTAGAATCTTCACCCTAGTACCTTTGAGAAAAAGGTAGAGCGCCTCAAGAGCTCCATTTTGATCTGAGTAGAAGTTGGCTTCAACGTCTTCAAAGTTTCTCCTTTGTTGCTTTGGTCTTCTCTCTTTGAGGTAGGGATTTTCTACACCTTCATATGATTTTTAACTTAGTTATCTGTTGTTGTGCAACGATGGTGGGATATGAAAATGTTATGGACAAACCTAGGGTTTGGGTTGTAAAATCAATATTGTTAGCCTTTTATGAATCTAATTTTTTTAAGTGTGATTAAAATATCAATCTAATTTTTTTTATCACATTTTCAATAAAAATGAGATAGTTTCATTTGTCAATGTGTGATTTTTAAATATTTTTGTAGCAGTGTTATTTTATTTATTGATTAATATGCGATTAAAAGTAAGATTGGAGTTTATGTAAACGATACAATTTAGGAAACAAAATAAATAAGGAAATAATATACATAATGAAATAATACAAAATAAGGAAATAATGAAAAATCTGACTTGATGAAGATTAAACACCAAATCATTGAAAGAAAACACCATAGCAGGAGATGAATCCTTTACCCACGTTGCAATTCTTACTTTTATAAGCTCACAGACTTTCTCCAGATTTGGCTGCACCCCATTAAACACATCTTTTCTCAATTTCCAAATAGACCACAAAATTGCAATTGGAGTGGCATTCCAAATTCTTTATTCTAACTTTTTCATATAAGTCCCAGCCCAAAACTGTAGCAGACTCACCACTACCCAGGACATGGTGTCTCTTGTGATGTTAAATTGAGGGTTTTGATTGAGTTTTGAAGAATATTGAGGAACACTTTGAAGGTTTGGCGTGTTTTTGAGGCTTAGGGTTTACTTACACCATTCCAACCATCAACTCTATATTTTCCCTCCTCCTTGTGAATCAAAGCTTCAAGTAAAGGTAAGGGTTTTCTCACATCATCATTAGAAGCATGCTAGGGTTTCTATTTTTAACTAATAGCATGATTCCTGGGTTGGTTTTGTATTCATGAGTAGTTTTATATATTTCAATCCATGAAATTAATGCTCCATTAAAATCCATCTTTTGAATGTCTTAAGTTAAATTCCTATTCGTACTTTGTTTCATGGTTAATAACTCTTATTTGAACTAAGATGAGGTATCACTATGAAACCTTCAAAAGGGTTAGTGTGGCATGATTTTATAAATTTTTAGTGCAATATTGTTTGCCTTCTATGAAATCAAATTAAATGATTATGTAATTAATTTAGAATTTTCCTGTCAAACTTTAAAAAATATATTTTGTGGCATATTAAAAGACTATTAGTATAAACAACATACAATCACACTTACTTAGAAAATGTGATTAAAAAAAAGAAGATATAATCACACTTATATAAAAAGTGAGATTAAAAATAAATATTATCCCACTCACTCAAATTAAGTGTGATTAAAATATCACTCTAATTTTTTTTTATCACACTATCAATAAAAATGAGATAGTTTCATTTGTCAAAGTGTGATCTTTAACTATTTTTGTAGTAGTGTTTGTTGGAAAATGGTTTTTAAAACTAGTTTTTGAAAATTTTGTGCCGAAATTAAAATGGCAGTCACACATTGATTTGGGTAGATTCAAGTGGTGATGTGTTCATTTTCGTGTGGAGATTAAGAATATATAATTAGTTTTTCAAAACCATTTACAAGAAAATTGGAAATTAACGCTAAAGCAAGGCCGACCCTGAAGTGAGGCGACAAAAGTAGCTGTCTCGGGCCTCCAAATTTGAATGACATTGTGTCGTGTTATTTAAGATGCATATCACAATCATCTCATCACTAAATCAATCTATTTATTTTTTATGTTATTGTATTGTGTAATTTTTAATTTGTGTCTAATTAATATTTTTTGTCAAAACTTTTACTCTTAGTTAAAAAACCAAGTGTGTGTTGAAATTAAATTTTTTTTTTCATAAGTTAAATTTTATGAAATTAATATTTACCAAATAAAATTATGCTTTAAATGTTTGATTTAAGTTTAATTGCGTTTCTCTATTTTAAATTTTTTTTATGACCTATTATTATATTTATTTTATTAGAATGACTCTAAAATATGTAACGAACAATACATATCTTAAATGAAAAAATATGTATATATATGTAGTCTAACTTACTAATTTCGTGTCAAAATTCTTACCCTTAACTTCAATTAATTTTAACTCTTATGGCATTGGTAAGCTAAAAAATAAGGATTCAATTCAATTAATCTAAATTAAAGAGCCCTCGTAAATTATGAATATTTAATTAGTAATTTTAAATTTAAAAACAGGATGAGGGTATTATTTAATTCATAGTTTGATGTAATTGGTTTCATTTTTATTTTGTATTATAAGTTTATATTTCATTTGATGTTTATAACAACCCTCATTCTTGTCTTAGTCACATTCATGAGCATTAATATGATTTTGCCTTGTTAAGCTTGCATTTGCAGACTTTGATTTGTGATGCCTAAGTAAAGATTCCTGCCTTGTTTTGTGCTAACGTGTTTTGCCTAAGTATTATATGCATGCTTTGTTCCCTGCTTTGTGTGTTGAGCCTAGGCTATCTATCCTTGCTGTCTCACGCCTAGGTCACATATTTGAACCTCGTACACCTAGGCCGTTGAGCGTTAACGCCTAGGACCATCTTGGAACCACCTTGGTTGACCTCCACCTTCACCTTGGCAGATTGGCCGAGATATGCATCATCTAGGCTGAGGTGTGCATCACCTAGGCCGGGATGTGCATCACCTTGGCCGAGATGTTTATTATCTAGGCATTCAAGATCTTTGATCCTTGAACCTTGCAGCCTTGTTATGCACCTTAGCCAACACCTAGAAACCTAGGCTTGGACTGGTACAACCTAGGCCGAGGTGTGGCACATCTAGGCCAAGGTGTGGCATATCTAAGCCAAGTGTTATGCTTCCTAGCCAAGATCAGAGAAACCTTACTTGCCCGAAGCCTATGTTTTGATCTGGGGTCATTGCCTTGTTAGAATGCCCATGCCACCCTACTTGTTATACACACTTTGTCATACTCTTGTCTTTTCATTCTGGCACCTTTTGAGGAGATTTAATTCGGTGATGCCACGTGTCCCAGTAGTGGGTTTAAGCCAGCTAGCAATGAGGAACCCATACCACTTACCGTATCTTTTCCTTGTTGTAACGCCCCCAAAATGATACGATAAAACCAACTCATAAGCGGAAGAATAATAGAAATTAGATACTTTCATTGATCAGAGTTCGTTTACAAAAATTAACACATGCGATATACATTCACAAATATTCATCTTGAATCTACAGCATGTGTTGCAATGATAAGAGAATTAAATCTAAACAAACAGTCAGATGCCCTATAGGCTTACATCTTTCCAAGCCATTGCTCGGTTACATAAAGGTGAGCCTAGCTTAATACAATTTAAAGCCCTTGGCTATGCAAAAATATAACAAAAGCAAGAAGCTCTTGCTCCCAAAAGTCCCTCCAAGCTATTGCCTTGGCAGAGGCATGTCACCAGTACCTGAAAATGGTTTTTCCCAAACAAGGTGAGCCAAAGCCCAGTAGGAACAATTTAACACAATATATGAAATTTAACAAAGATATAAGTGTAATGTGCATATACAATGCCGGTGACAAAATATCCACATTTTATATAACCGTAAAGCACCAAGGTTCATATTTCAATTCGTTTTCCTTCAATTCATTTCAAGTTTATTTATTTTTCTCAATTCATGAGTCAATTTCATTGTCTTTCAATAACCCAACTGAGACTACAACTCAGTGGTTTTCCAATTCAATACACTAGCACACAAACACTTCAAATCTGCCATTTTAAGAAAATTTCGTCTGCGAGATCGGCACCCATGTATACATGTAATTTTGGGACTTTCACCATGGACACTCTGGCCAACTTTGTAACGCCCTAAAAAAAAAACGTATATGACAACCATTCATATAATCCATAAACATAGAAGAAATATTATATTTCCATTCATCAAAGTCTTCTTTACAAAAGATATTACATGTTAATAGCAAGTAAATGCCCTACAGGCTTACAACTTTTCAAGTTATCACTTGGTTATAACAAAAAAATAGTTCTAACTCTGTACATAGAAAGCCCTTGGCTTGAATATATATGTAACACCAAAACAAAATAAAAAAACATGAAGCCTTCAACTCCTAAACCTCCCAAGCTAAGATCTTGGAGGTGGCATGTCACCTGTACCTGAAAATGGTGTCCCAAATAGGGTGAGCCAAAGCCCAGTAGAGATATGCTAAACCAAATATGAGAATTAACTAAAACATTAGCATTTGATAAATATTTAACACTTATGAACCATCTTAAACCTTCTCCATAATCAATCAACATCGATACCTACATTTCAATTCAATTCCAGTTATTACCCAAGATAATTCATTGACATAATTCATTATCATATAAACAATTCATAATGAGACTGCAACTCATTCATCAACACTTCAATCTTAAACATCATTCATACACTCCCATAACTTGCTATTTTACGGAACTACGTCTGAAGGAACCGGCACCCAAATATATATATGATTTTGGGACTTTCACCCTAAACACTCCGGCCAACTTAATTATCAATGGAGTCCATCCCCTATCTCCTCCCAAACAAGATACATTTACAATGTATTTAACACGTTGTCATATATGTAACAAGCCCGCGGGGGACCTCGCTACAGCTCGGACTCGATTTGTGTCACGGTTCTAAATATGAACCAAAGAGTCCAAATCCGGCAAATCGTTTTGAGAAAATAGATTTTTGAAAGAAGTGCCAAACATGGACTGCTTTGCCAGATACAAAGTCGCCACCTAAATATTTTATTTTGGGAAATTTAGGAAACCCTGACTCGTTGCCAAAGGCCACGTGTCCGTCATCACCAAAGTTGCCTCGGCTCGGGAACTTGGGTACGATTGGGGAAGGTCACTTCGTGAGCACCCCCACTCGCCCGGTCATAGACCGGCCTCTACTAACCATGATATCTATTTTTGAAAACATTGTATGTTCTTATTCCGGTTATTAGCCTAGGTTGCTATGTGATGCGCACAGCATACAAGTATAGACTGAGTCGCCTGAATTGGAACAAAACATTTCATGTTTGTTTGTTTGAAAGATGGTTTGCTACTCGCATGTAGGCTTAAAATGCAGATTTTGCCACCCTCGGGTGGGTTTATAAAAGATGGTGTTGCCACTACCTAGCGGGCTTAAAACAAACATTTGATGATTCATTCCAATCCAGATAACTCAACCTTCACCCACAGGCATTCAGGCAATTATATCACATAAGCAATTAGCCTCATGGTAAGCATGCTATTCATGGCAGTCACTCACACGCATGCAAGGATGCTAAAGCATAAAACTTACCGAGTACTCCAAGCCAAAATAAAAACTTCATTAGAAATCATGCATGATCCTAAGTATACAGAAATGCCTAATGCAACACATGCAAAAATGCAACTATAGCAGGCTCGGCTATTCTAAGATGGCATATGAAATGCTACAACTATCATGTATTCAATTTGGAATTGAAAATACAATGCAGTTAGTATGATGCGCCGAGCCCGGTGCATGCAATACAGATGAATGATGCAAACATGCTGTCATACTGTATGCTAATTTAAACATGCCCTAATCTAACCATCAAAAGCGGATTAATAAAAGGGAGAAAGACCTAGGGTTGGAAGACATACAACACACACACGCACACTTATTACAGTTGTGCCCTCGCGCAGAGGGTCCGAATAAATAATACAGTCCCAAATAAAAGAATATTACAGTCCAAATAATATACAAATTCCTAATTAATTAACAAATTAACTAAGAAAATAAATAAAACTGGCATGCAAGCCAGGGACTGCCTTGCTTCTGATGGATGATGTATGTCTGGGCTGCCTTGCGCGGAAATCCACTGGGATGCCCCAATTAGCTTCTGTTTAGCAGTTATTCTTGTAAAGCGTGCCAGGCTCCGAAAAGTTGTTGATTCTTCATTTTGCTGCAACAGAGAGCAGGAAAGGGGCATAGCAATGTATTTTCACAAATATATGCATGCCTCGATCCTCGTGCCACCAATCACGCATACCGAGGCATGATGGCCGAGGAGTCGAATTGCATAACTCAATATAGAATGAATGCACGTATAAACACAACAAGAACCTAACTCCATCATGGATGATCCGGAGTGTCGGTGACTAGGGAATTGAGACACGTTCCGTCACTCGGAGTACGGAACGCACCTCGTTTCCCGTGCCCGGGCTAACTCCTATCCCGAACACGATGCAATATGCATGATATGCATGAATGCAACTAAGATACAGCCTAGCATGCACAATGCTATGAAAATGAGATGTCTCAAAATGCGTGCACATGGGCACGCAAACCGAGAAAATGCATAAATGCGATCTAAGATACAACCTAGCATGCACTATGCTGCAAAAAGGAGATGCCTCGAAATGCGTGCACACGGGCACGCAAACCGAGAAAATACATGAATGCGATCTAAGATACAACCTAGTATACACTATGCTGTGAAAATGAGATGCCTCGAAATGCGTGCACACGGGTACGCAAACCGAGGCAATGGCATACGCAATGCAATGGCATGGGATGGCATATAGAATGCAACATGGACTTGTACTAACATGAGAGAGCCTCAGCCACACTCACATAAGAGGCCGGTGGATGAAAATGAAGTGCCTCGAAATGCGTGCACACGGGCACGCAAACCGAGGCAATGGCATACGCGATGCAATATGGCTGAAATGGCATATAGAATGCAACATGGACTTATATTAACATGAGAGAGCCTCAGCCACACTCACATAAGAGGCCGGTGGATGAAAAAGAAGTGCCTCGAAATGCGTGCACATGGGCACGCAAACCGAGGCAATGGCATACGCAATGCAAACGCATGGAAATGGCATATAGAATGCAACATGCACTTATACTAACATGAGAGAGCCTCAGCCACACTCACATAAGAGGCCGATGGATGAAAATGAAGTGCCTCGAAATGCGTGCACACGGGCACGCAAACCGAGACAATGACATACGCAATGCAAATGCATGGAAAATGATATGCAAACATGTTAATGGATTTTCAGCAATGAAATGTGGGGGAAAACAGCCCCGAAATGAGGCGAAAACACACCCGATGCATGGGATCTCTCCCGAAATGCAAATTAGGCGCATAGAATGAACTACAGCTATACAAAGCATGCATAATTGGTACACGAGATGAAAAGACAGAAGCAAGGCAGCCTCAAACTAAGCATTTTTACAGTACAAATCATGGCCAAACAGCAAGCAAGGATAGGGCAACGATGGCATGCAAAAATGGCCCTAAACATGAGGTTATGAAGCAACTCACAGCTGCTAATTCCAAATAGGTTATGGCCCTTCGAAAACATTGAAGAGGGGCCAAAAATAAGCCACTTTTCAGAACTATAAAAACCCTAAAAACAAACATAGATATGGCTAAGCTCTTATGCAAGAAAAAGGGCCAAAAGGTGGCCAAAGAGGCAAGTGATATATGCAAAGCCCAAACTGAAAAATTCCCTTCTACAACATTGAAGAGGGACCAAAATTATGCATATTTAAAGAACTATAAAAACCCCAAAACAGTATACAAACATGCTAGAAATGCAATGCAAAATGAGGCTCAAAGGTGGCTATAACACAAAGTCTACAAAATATTCCACAAACGGCCAAAGACCCTTAATGAAACATGAATAATGGGACAAAATAAGACTATTTTTAGTTCTGTAAAATGACCAAAAACCGAAGCATGATAGGCTGCCAAAACATGCAAGAAAAGGGGACCAAGGAGGGATATAACATGAAGTAGCATATGGAGGTCCCAAACCATGAAAGGCCCTTAATAAAACATGAATAATGGACCAAAATAAGACTATTTTTAGTACTGTAAAAAGGCCAAAAATGGAAGCATAATAGGCTGCCAAAACATGCAAGAAAAGGGGACCAATGAGGGATATAACATGGAGTAGCATATGGCGGTCCCAAACCATGAAAGGCCCTTAATAAAACATGAAGAATGGACCAAAATAAGACTATTTTTAGTACTATAAAAAGGCCAAAAACCGAAGCATAATAGGCTGCCAAAGCATGCAAGAAAATAGCATTTAAGGAAGATATTGAAGCAAGTGCAAGATGGGGGGTTCAAACAGGGTTGAGACCTTAAGAAAAAGTGAAAAAGAGCTCAAAATAAGGCCACTTTCAGTTATGGACGGAGCTCAAAGCAAAAAGCATATATGGTTAAGAAATGTTGCAAAAATAAGCTCAAAATGGGGGAAATGGCAACTCACCCTTGTAGACCAATCTTTGGTTGCTTCTTGGACCAAGTTGCAGCACCTTTAGCCTCTGAGAAGCCTTCCTTGCTGCTGGAAATGGAGTGGTGGTGGTGGTGCTTGGTGGTAGTGAAGAAAAGGGGATGAAACTTGGGTGTTTTTGAGAAAAATGAGAGAGATAGAGGGAGATATAATGCAAGAGGTTCAAAGGATTTTTTTTCTAACCCCTAATACAAATGCTTGCAGCTGGTTATAAGGAACAAAAAGAGGGTGTAAAGGTGGGGAAAAGGTGGGGGGAAAGGAGGTAAGTTTTCCCCCAAAAAATATCCCCCGGATCGAGATATTTTCTGGGGAATACAGCTATACAGCTGTAAAGCGTGTGTTGCAAGGAACATGGCCGGCCACCTTTTGGAGCTGCAGGTGGCCGGCCGGCCACCCCCCCTAGCCGGCCGGCTAGGGGTCAAAAAGGCCAAATTGCTTTAGTGGCCGGCCACCACAAAAAGGTGGCCTCCCAGGTCTCCTCTTCACAACCCTGTGGTTCGAATTTGGAAACTCTAAAACAGGAGAGAGAACAAGCCATTTTTAGGAGGGGTTCAAAAGGGTCAAATGGAATTAGTGGCCGGCCACCAACTTTTAGGGTCCTCCCATGTGTGTACAACACAAATATGTGGTTCAAAGTTCAAGAAAGTGGCTCCAGGTTGTTCAACATTGGCTCAGAAGGAGGGGTTCAAAAGGGTCAAATGAAATTAGTGGCCAGGCACCAACTTTTAGGGTCCTCCCATGTGTGTACAACACAAGTATGTGGTTCAAAGTTCAAGAAAGTGGCTCCAGGTTGTTCAACATCAGCTCGGAAGTGAGAAAAACGGGCGTCGGAGGGCGCCGGAGAAGCAAAAACTGGTTGTTGAAACAATTGCTGGCCTCCCACTCTTCTACGGTCTTCCTGGTGATAAAACAGAGGTACCTGCCAAAAATGAACAAAAACCGATGCAAAATGAATGCTCGGGGGCCAAAACGCGCAGTTCGAGGCCCCGAAAATTGCCTAGTAAGCACCGAACGTGGCATTCGGCCACGAAATGGGTTTCTCAGACCCCAGTGTCCCTCAAAAGGGAGTAGAAAGGAAGTATGCCAAAAAAAAGAACAAACAAAGATGGTTAGGCGGTCCCGAACCGAGGCACACGGCCAACGGTCCCGAAAAATCGGAAACCGGACTCCGAAATGGGCAAAATGGCCTGCGGCCACAAAATGTAGCCCACGGCCATTGAGAGATGGTCTACAGGACCTCTCCCTCCCCTTAGGAAAAGAAACAAAGAAAACCGAGTCTGGTTCGCAAACCGAGGCGAGACACAAAAAAAAAGGGTTCAGAAGTCCGGAGGCAGGGCTCACGGCCGCAACTCTGAAACTTCTGAACGAGCGCATTATGCAACATCACCAAGCGCTCAACTGGTGACGTCTGAGTCTTAAGGTCGGTCAAAAATGGGGTGTCTACAATATACAATGACTAATTCAATCACATATACAATGTTTACATCCCACCGTCATATTCAATGACATATTTAATTTGATTAGTTTCAATTTACCTAATCAACATGCAGGTTCTACAACAATCATGGCTATCCTCCACCGATAGCCCAAACACATATATCCAAACAGATAAATAAATTTCTCAATAGATAATATATCTCATTTTCCATAGGTGAGTTATCCATCAATCCGACTACACCATTTAATCACAATTCCCTCCAATTTCATGATTTTCAAGCCAATTTCATATTTCCATAATGATTTTGTCATTTACACAAATAATGTATATAATTCAAATTAGGGCATTTTCCCCCTTTCTCAAATATTGCTCCCAAGGCCATATTTCCCCCTATTAGACACAATTAACCCATTTTCAAGATCTCATATACACATATGAAGCCCAAATAAGAAACCCCTCTTTCAAATTTCAAAACCCTAACCTTAACTTCACCCAAATCTTCCACATTCCCACCATTTATACAAAATGACTAATACTTATGTTAAATCCCATATAGGAGAGTAGAATATCCCTACCTCAAGAAGAGAAGATGAACCAAGCAAGATATGAACTCCAAAGATGATGAAATCAACTTCTACTCGGATGAAAATGGAGATCTTGAGAAGCTCTAACTTTTTATCAAAGGAAGGAGGGCGAGGAGATCACTAGATCTAGGTCAAAATGTAGAGAGAGAATGTATTTTAGAGAGAGAGGCTCTCAACATAGGGTTTTGGAAAGTTTTAGAGAGAGAAAGGACAAAAAAAGTGATTTAAAATGTCACTTTCGCGATCTGATATACGTACAATCCGCTCGAGTGGAGAGTTTGACGCTCAAGCGTCAGACACAGAAATTAAACCCGCTCGAGCGCAACAAAGGACGCTCAAGCGCCAGCAGCAAGGCTCAACCCGCTCAAGCGCAATGAGACCCGCTTGAGCGTAGAATACACTCGTCCAGTATCTTACAGATTTCAGACAGTCGCTCGAGCGCAAGAAAGGCCGCCCGAGCTTATACCCGCTCGAGCATAAGAAACTCTGCTCGAGCATGAAAAACACTTCTGTAGTATTTTTGTAGACGCACCAAGTACTGAAAGATTGCAAACCCTGCTCGAGCACAATAAGGCCCGCTCGAGCGGAAGACCAAAATTCTGGGCAACAAGGTTCTAGACCAACAACTAACTAACTTGTTCTGAACAAGCCCAAGACATCCCAAAACTCAAATTCAAAGAGTAAGAGGAGGAAGAGACATAACAACAACATCAAACCATAAGACCCGAGTCCGAAACACCATAAAGGTCGAGTTAGAAACCGGGATTGCTATAACCTTCCACCCTTAAAGAATTTCGTCCCCAAAATTACAAATTAAGTTCAAAATCAACGTTTGGTCATTCCCAACCATGTTATTCCTATAAATCCAATACCATGACCCATCCTCCAGTCATTCATTTTCTCCAACTTGATACACGAGCCCCAATTTGAAACGAAATTTACAATTTCCAAAAACATTAACGATGTTTAATCCAAATTTCAAAATTTCAAGAAATGTATATGGCATATACAATGCTCCCAAGGTAACACAATACACGCGATATTCCATATTCTCAAACATATGCAATGTTTACAATAAACTCATGTTTCCAAGATGTTCATAATATATACAATGTTATCATAATTTAAACATATACAATGTTTTACAACCCAAACATATTCAACGTTCTTGAGTTCATCAACAAAACAAGATTTCCAACATATTCTTAAACATTAATAAATAGATCTGGATATTTCTCTCAGACCTCTAATTCACGTTCCCAAATGGCTACCTCGACTCCGTGATGTTTCCACAATACTTTGACCAAGGAAATCGTCTTGCCTCGCAAGATTGGTCACGTCTACCTAAGACCCTCACCGATCTCTCCTCATACGAAGCATCCTCATCTACCTCTAAGTCGGTCCAATCCAATACATGCGATGAATCCGGCTCGTACTTCCGAAGCATACTAACATGAAACACGTCATGCACTCTGGAACGTTGCGGCGGCAATGCTAAATGGTAGGCAACCTCCCCAATCCTCTCAAGGATCTCAAAAGGGCCAATAAACCGAGGGGACAACTTCCCACTCTTCCCAAACCTCATCAAACCCCGTCTAAGTGATATTTTCATAAAGACGTGATCACCCACCTCAAATGACAAAGGTCTCCTCTTATGGTTGGCATAACTCTTTTGGCAACTCTAGGTTGTAACCAACCTCTTACGAACAAGTGCTATTTTCTCCGTCGTCTCTCGCACCAACTCCAGGCCTAACAAAGGTACATCACCCACCTTGGCCCAACACACTGGAGATCTACACAGTCGGCCATACAAGGCCTCAAACGGTGCCATACTAATACTCGATTGGAAACTGTTATTGTAGGCAAACTCCACTAATGGTAAGTGTCTGTCCCACAACCACTTAAAGTCAAAGACACAGTCTCGTAGCATATCCTCAAGGATCTGAATAGTGTGCTCGGACTGCCTGTCAATCTGAGGATGGTAAGTCGTGTTAAAAGTCAACCTGGTGCCCAAGGCACTCTGTAAGCTTTGCCACAACCTAGCAGTAAAACGCGGATCTCTATCTGAGACGATCGTCACTGGAACTCCGTGCACCCTCACTATACCCCGAATATACAAATCAGTAAGGTAATCTACCAAATCTCTCACGCGCATCGAAATAAAGTGTGCCGACTTAGTCAACCGGTCAACTACCACCCATATGGCATCACTACCCCATTGAGTCCTCGGAAGACCCACAACAAAATCTATCGTGACATGCCCCCATTTTCACTCGGCTATAGGCAAGGGTTGCAAAAAACCCGCTGGCCTCTGATGCTCGGTCTTCACTTGCTGACAAATAAGGCATTTTGACACAAACATCGCCATATCTTTCTTCATACCTCTCCACTAAAACTGGCGACTCAAATTATGATACATCTTCTTGCCTCCCGGATGCACCGCAAGGCGTGAATAGTGAAACTCTCGGAGTACTTCCTCTCGACAAGACTCAGGCACAAACAAGCAGTCGGTCCCAGTACCTCACACTCAGATCGGGATACATAGTCAAACCCTTCTCTACCTTTCCACTGGAGATCTTCTCTCGGAGGGATTCTATCTCAGAGTCACCCCTCTGTGCCTCTAATACTTGATTCACAAGTGTAGGTTGTGCGACTACAGAAAACAAGGCTGCAGATTCAACAAACTCGCCCAGATGCAAGTCAAACTCCCCAAGAGCACCCAACATCTCCCATTCTCGGATAGCAATACAAGCTACATCACTAATGAACTTCCTACTTACGGCATCGGCCACAACATTGGCCTTTCCCGGATGATAATGTAACTCGAAGTCATAATCTTCTATGAACTCCATCCACATTCTCTGTCTCAAGTTTAAGTCTTTCTAAGTAAACAGATATTTCAGACTCTTATGATCAGAAAATACTTCAAATCTTTCACCATATAGGTAGTGCCTCCAAATCTTCAAGGCAAATATCACAACCGCCAACTCTAGGTCGTGAGTAGGGTAGTTTCTCTCGTGTGTTTTCAACTGACGTGAGCCATAGGCTACTACTTTCCCTTCTTGCATCAATAAACAACCCAAACCCTCTCGTGAGGCATCACAATACACTGCATAACCCAAACCCCTCTTCAGAATAATCAAGACTGGAGTGGTGGTAAGTCTAACTTTAAGCTCTTGGAACAACTTTTCACAAGTCTCACTCCACACAAACTTAACCCCTTTCCGCGTCAATCTAGTCAACGGCGAAGCTAGCCTGGAGAAATCGTTTACGAACCGACGATAATACCCGGCCAATCCCAAGAAACTACGAATCTCAAAGACATTCTTAGGTTGTGCCCAATCCCGCACTGCCTCTATCTTGGATGAATCTACAGTCACCCATTCCCCAGATACCACGTGGTCTAAGAATTTAACCTCTCTTAGCCAGAACTCACACTTCCCAAACTTAGCATACGACTTATGGGCTCTAAGCAATTCCAGCACCGCTCGCAAGTGTTCCTCATGCTCCTCCTCAGAAGGTGAATAAATCATAATGTCGTTCACAAAGACGACTACAAAGCGATCTAAGAACTCTCGAAAAATCCGGTTCATCAAGTCCATGAACACAGTCGGTGCATTGGTAAGCCCAAAAGGCATCACCAAAAACTCATAATGGCCATACCACGTACGGAATGCCATCTTCGGGATATTCTCCTCCCTAACCCTCAACTGATGGTAACCCGATCTCAAGTCTATCTTAGAGAAACAACGGGATCCTTTCAACTGATCAAACAAATCGTCTATACGAGGCATAGGATACTTATTCTTAACCGTAACCCTGTTCAACTTTCGGTAATCAATGCAAAGTCTCAAAGCCCCATCTTTCATCTTAGCAAAGAGGGGCGATGCTCCCCAAGGTGAAGTACTAAGGCGAATAAAACCCTTGTCTAACAGTTCCTAGAGCTGAACCATCAGCTCACTCAACTCAGTTGGGGCAAAACGATACGATGTCGTGGAAATCGGTGCCATGCCAGGCACTAAGTCAATAGAGAACTCGATCTCTCGATGCGGTGGTAAACTAATAAGGTCCTTGAGAAAGACGTCCGAGTACTCACAAACCAATCTTGGCAACTCAGTCCAGGTCTCATCACACTCACTACTCATAAAGCTAGCGAGAAGACAACTAAGCTCACTCCGCCCTTGCGGATTATATACTGGTGGTAAAACTCTACCAACCCGATCTCCCAAGAAATAGAAGCACTCGCCACTCAAGGTACATACAGTAACCCTCTGGTGGTAACAATCTATAACAGCCCGGTATGACGATAACCAGTCCATACCTAAAATAACATCAAATCCAGACATATCCATCAATACAAAAGAAAATGGAAGCCGACGATCGGCTACCTCTATATCACAGCCCCGACACCCTTGCTTCAGAACCACCTTACCCCCAATAGGTGACACAACACAAATAGGAGATGCTAACTGCGCCAACTCCAATACCAAAACAGATGCAAATGCAAAGATATAAAAGAGTGGGATGCACTCGTATCAATTAACACATTAGCAACCAAGTTGCAAAACAAAAAGGTACCTCTCACTACTGATGGAGCAGGTATAAGATCCGGCACTTTAACAGCATACACGCACCCAGTAGGCCTCTGATCCACCTGCTCACCTCTCGGAGCATAAGACTGCTGCACAGACTGAGCCAAAGAGGCTCCCTGATTGGCTCTCAAGGCCTGAACTGACTGTGCTGGCTGGTGGCTCTGTGTCTGCCTCGAACCAGACGCACCAAGTGTGCCACCCAACTGTGGGCAAAACATCTTCAGGTGCCCCGCCTGCCCACAGTGATAACAAGTGAGCGGCTGGCCTCTACTCTGACTCTGGCCCTAAGAACGGGCTGAAGATGATGCTGCACGCTGCCCTCCTCCTCTCAGTGGGCAAGCTGGAGACTTGTGACCCAACTGACCACATTTGAAACAGGCGATGTCTCCCTGACCGCCTCTTCCAGAACCTGAACTCGGCATTGGAAAGGTAGACCTCAGATGCACTCCCTAGGACTGCTGAGAGTTAGAACCCCTCTGCCTCTTACCGTCCCCCTGGCCATCCTGACTCTTCCTAGAGCCCCTCATCCTCTCATCTTCAGCATGCATGATAGTCTCAAGATGGGCAGCAGCCTCCACAAGGCGCCCATAATCTCTAATCATGGACCCAGCAACTCGAAACATGAGTCCGGTCCTCAACTTCTTCTCGTACTCCAGGCAACGACGTTCCTTAATCGCCATTAACTCCGATGCAAACCTAGACAAGCTAGTAAAGGTGGCCTCGAACTCCGCCACAGGCGTATTCAACTGCTTGAGCTGAGAAAACTGATCCCTCAACTTCTCCCTCACCGTAGCCGGCAAATACTTGTCCTGGAAGGCTTAAACAAAGGCTTCCCAAGTCCCACCAATGCGCCCTCGCACATACTTCCACCACTGACCCGCGTCTTCCTTTAACTGGAAGGACACCAAGGTCACTCGCAAACCTCCGTCTTCGATGCCAAGCATCTCAAACGTCTTCGTCATCTGCTCAAGCCACTCATCAGCCTTCAGTGGCTCCTTAGGATCTCCCAAAAACTCGTCCGGATTCGACCGGAAGAACTCCCTTTTCAGAAAAGACGGCCCTGCCTCAGCTACTTGGGCCTGGACTTGATTCTCAGCCCTGAGAATGTCCATAGATTTCCTCAATGCTCCGGCCATTTCACGGGCTAAGGCGCTCATGGCCTGTTGACCTACTGGCTCGGCCACGTTGGCCTGACCAACTCCTTCTTCCTGCTCCGAAATCTCATCCGGTATAGGCATCTTCTGCCTCCTAGGCCTACCACGCCTACCACCACGACCTCGTCCGGACATCCTAATAAAGGTAACAAAGACATTAGCACATTCACAAATGTGTCAAAGCTATTTCACTCGCGTCCTAATACATTGGACAACAGTAATTCACTCTACAGAAGCACATAATCACCTTAACACATACGAATTTCATTTCCGGATAATAATCGTCCCGTGGCGTTGCTAGAGTTCCAATTAGAAATGGCAGTGATCAAGTGCCTTTCTAACAGGACTCCCAGAAACCCATAGACCCAACCAACATCCTAGAAACTAAATCCCATGCCCATGGGTGTGTTTGATTGGGGGGATAAGGGGGGGTCTATTTACTGTGCGGATTGTAATCTGGAGGAAGCATCCAGTCCGCTGTTTGTTTTTTTTTTAGTCCGCCGGACATGGAGTCCGGCCGGACTCCTTATCCCCCATATGGGGGACTATTGTGTCCTAGGGGGGTGCGGGACAATTTTTGGGGGACAATCCACTGTTGGGATTAGGTGGTAAATGACCATTTTAACCCTCTATTATTTAATTATATATTATATTTAGTAAAATTCAATAAAATTTAAATGTCTCAATTGAAAAATAAAATAATTTTATCTAATTTTTTATTGATGTTTTATTTATTTAATTTTTTTTAAATAATTTTTTATAGATATTTTGTTGATGTTTTATTTTAAAATTTTGTTTATATTTTATTTAATTTAATTATTTAAATTTTATTAGATGTTTTATTTAATTTCATTATTTAATTATTATTATTTTTAAAAAAAAAATTTATTTAAAATTTTAATTAAAAAATAACATATATTTTTATTGATATTTTATTTATTTCATTTATTTAATTTTTAAAAAATAAATTTATTTAATTGTGTAAAAAATAAAATAAAATAAATTTTTATTTAATCTAAATAAAAATAATTAAAATATTAAAGATATGTTTAATATTGCTATTATTTAATAAACTATTGAAAAAAAGTAAAATAGTCTTTTGGTCATTTATCTTATCCAGTCCGTCCAACCAAACGTTGGATTCACTAAAAATAGTCATTTTCAAACATCTAATCCCATGAAAAAACAAACACAGGATACATATCCAATCCAACTAAATAGTCCGGAAGATTCACAGTCCCAGGACTCAAATCCGATGGATTCTAATCCCCCCTTATCCAGCCCGTCCAATCAAACACACTCATATAGTCATATAAACATGTTATCATATAATCACATAACATTACACTTAAGTCTCTAACAAGCGAGACAAACCCATTGTTGTACTAACCACTTCCCACGTACCCAAAGTATTTAAACCCAGTACACTCTGATACCAAGTTGTAACGCTCTAAAGAAAACATATATGACAACCATTCATATAATCCATAAACATAGAAGAAATATTATATTTCTATTCATCAGAGTCTTCTTTACAAAAGATATTACATGTTAATAGCAAGTAAATGCCCTACGAGCTTACAACTTTCCAAGTTATCACTTGGTTATAACAAAAAAAGAGTTCTAACTCTATACATAGAAAGCCCTTGGCTTGAATATACATGTAACACCAAAACAAAATAACAAAACATGAAGCCTTCAACTCCTAAACCTCCCAAGCTAAGATCTTGGAGGCGGCATATCACCTGTACTTGAAAATGGTGTCCCAAATAGGGTGAGCTAAAGCCTAGTAGAGATATGCTAAACCAAATATGAGAATTAACTAAAACATTAGCATTCGATAAATATTTAACACTTATGAACCATCTTAAACCTTCTCCATAATCAATCAACATCGATACCCACATTTCAATTCAATTCTAGTTATTACCCAAGTCAATTCATTGACATAATTCATTATCATATAAACAATTCAAAATGAGACTGCAACTCATTCATCAACACTTCAATCTTAAACATCATTCATACACTCCCATAACTTGCCATTTTACGGAACTACATCTGAGGGAACCGGCACCCAAATATATATCTGATTTCGAGACTTTGTGGCCAACTTAATTATCAATGGAGTCTATCCCCTTTCTCCTCCCAAACACTGGAGTACATTCCCTATCTCCTCTCAAACAAGATACATATACAATGTATTTAACACGTTGTCATATACAATGACTAATTCAATCACATATACAATGTTTACATCTCACCGTCATATTCAATGACATATTTAATTCGATTAGTTTCAATTTACCTAATCAACATACAGTTTCTACAACAATCATGGCTATCCTCCACCGATAGCCCAAACGGATATATCTAAACAGATAAATAAATTTCTTAACAGATAATATATCTCATTTTCCATAGGTGAGTGATCCATCGATCTGACTACACCATTTAATCACAATTCCCTCCAATTTCATGATTTTCAAGCCAATTTCATATTTCCATAATGATTATGTCATTTACACAAATAATGTATATAATTCAAATTAGGGCATTTTCCCCCTTTCTCAAATATAGCTCCCAAGGCCATATTTCCCCCATTATACACAATTAACCCATTTTCAAGATCACATATACACATATGAAGCCCAAATAAGAAAACCCCTCTTTCAAATTTCAAAACCCTAACCTTTACTTCACCCAAATCTTCTACAATCCCACTACTTATACAAAATGATTAATACTTATGTTAAATCCCATATAGGAGAGTAGAATATCCCTACCTCAAGAAGAGAAGATGAACCAAGCAAAAGATGAACTCTAAAGATGACGAAATCAACTTCTACTCGGATGAAAATGGAGATCTTGAGAAGCTCCAACTCTTTATCAAAGGAAGGAGGATAAGGAGATCACTAGATCTAGGTCAAAAAGTAGAGAGATAGTGTATTTTAGAGAGAGAGGCTCTCAACATAGGGTTTTGGAAAGTTTTAGAGAGAGAAAGGACATAAAAAGTGATTTAAAATGTCACTTTTGCGATCTGATATACGTACAGTCCGCTCGAGCGGAGAGTTTAACGCTCGAGCGTCAGACACAGAAATTAGACGCGCTCGAGCGCCAATAGCAAGGCTTAATCCGCTCGAGCGTAGAACACACTCGTCTAGTATCTTACAGATTTCAGACAGTTGCTCGAGCACAAGAAAGGCCGCTCGAGCTCATACCCGCTCGAGCATAAGAAACTCCGCTCGAGCGTGAAAAACACTTCTGCAGTATTTTTGCAGCCGCACTAAGTACTGAAAGATTGCAAACCCCGCTCGAGCGCAATAAGGCCCGCTCGAACGGAAGACCAAAATTCTGGGCAACAAGGTTCTAGACCAACAACCAACCAACCTGTTCTGAACACGCCCAAAACATCCCAAAACTCAAATTCAAAGAGTAAGAGGAGGAAAAGACATAACAACAACATCAAACCATAAGACCCGAGTCCGAAACACCATAAAAGTCAAGTTAGAAACCGGGATCGCTATAAACTTAATTTCAATGGAGTCCATCCCCTATCTCCTCCTAAACAATGGAGTACATCCTTTTTTTCCTCCCACATAATGGAGTACATCCCCTTTCTTCTCCCAAATATCGCACAGATAAATGTATTTAAAAACATAGTCATATTCATTGACAACCAACAATAGATTAGTTTCAATTTACCTAATTTTCATGCATTTTCTACAACAATCATAGTTATTCTCCACCGATAGCCCGATACAGATATTTCTAAATAGATATATAATCTCCTCAACAGATAAATTATTCAAATTTCCATAGGTGAGAGACAACATGTGTCCAACTCCACTATTTACATCAACAATCATCCAATTGCACATTAACATTATCAATTTTAGTTATTTGAACAAAATAACAATTTGACCTATTTAGGGCAAAACTATATTTTTCCATATATCAACCCAAGTGCCAAAATTAACTATTTTGCCACCATAAAACCTCATATTTGAACCCCATAATCATTTATTTCACACTTATTTAGAAACCCCTCTTTTTATTTCACACCCAAACCATAGGTTTGTTCAAAATACTCCCAAATCCCACCATTGTTACACAACGACAAATAACTAAGCTAAAAATCATATGAAAGTGTAGAAAATCCCTACCTCAAAAGAGAAGACGCAACAAGAGTGAAACTTCAAAGATGCCCAAACCCAGCTCTATTAGGATCAAAATAGAGATCTTGAGATGGTCTACCTTTTTATCAAAGGGATTAGGGTGAAGAAATCATTAAAACTAGGTGAAAATATAAAGAGAGATAGCGTGTGTTTTAGAGAGAGAGGCTCTCAACTTTAGGTGTTAGGGAGAAAAGATCTGAAAAAGTGATGTAAAAATTTATTTTCGGGATCTGATATACGCACAGTCCGCTCAAGTACAAAAGTTGACGCTCAAGCGTCAGACACAGTAAGTTGTTCTGCTCAAGCGCAAGAAAGGCTACTGGAGCGCCAAGACACAATAAACAAGACGCTCACCACTCGAGTGCAAGAAGTGGCGCACGAGTGTAGAAAACACCTATCTAGTAGTTTTGCAAACAACAAACCAATGCTCGAGTGCAAGAAGTTTCGCTCGAGCGCCCACTCGCTCAAGCGTAGGAAATGCTGCTTGAGCGTAGAAATCACTCTCCCAGTAGTTTTGTAGACCTGCAAAAGTACTGAGTGTTTGCAAAGCCCGCTCGCAGGAAGTTCCACTCGAGCGGAGTACCAAAATTCTGGGCAACACAAGGTTTGAAAAACAAGCGACCAACCTGCCCAAACACAACCACAACAACCCAAAAGCCAATTTCAAAGAGATACAAGGGAAGAAAGAGGTAAACAATAATATGAAAGCATTAAACCTGAGTTCAGAATACCACAAGAGTTGGGTCAAAATCGGGGTCGCTATACTTGTAGAGAGAGAAGCTCTAGGAAGAAGAAAAAGAAGTTCTTAGAGTGAGAACTAGATTTCCAAGCTTGATTTTTTTACCTTGAACCATTGGATTTGTGTTTTGAGGTTAGATTATTGATCTGTTCTTGTTGTTCTTTATGTTGATCTAATCACATTGCATGATCTGGCATGATTCATGAGCCATGCATTGATTTAAAGTTTGGTTTTAGAAAGAGAAAGTGATGTTCTTGTGTTCTTGAAAGAAAACCATGTTTTGATCCAAAAGTTTGTATCAAGTTCCATGTTTTTGTATTTGTTTTCATGAAATCTTCAAGTATAGGTACCCAGGTCCATGTTTTTGAACTCATAACATGAAATCTCATATTTTTAATAACAAGTTATGATTTTAGCATTCATGTTCGTCATGTTCTTCAAGAAGAAACCCAGATTTCCTGATTCCACTATTTCCCTAAGTGTGGTCACCGAGATCACTCTTGTCTAGACCTCACACCTAGGCCAAGCATCATATCTCACCTTGGCCTACCTTGCATGATCACTTGCACCTTGGTCTATCTTGCATGCACACCTAGGCCGACCTCAGTACACATTGCCAGCACCCTGTAGCATCTCGGTAAGCAGCCTCTCACCTAGGCCTAAGAGACCACACCTCGGCCAAGACCTCTTGAGTTCACCCAGCTAGGTCATTTTGGCCCAGCTCACCTCTATACATCCATTCTGAGACCTAGTTTGTACCCAACATGCTTTTCTAAGAAGAAAAACAGTGATTTAACTCCCAACACATGTTTTACTTTGTCTTGACTTGGTTTTGGAAAGAAATGTCGGGATCTTTCTTACTCGTTTAAAGCTTGTTTTAAGAGTGCATTACATACCCATCTTTGAGCATCTCTTCTAGTCTTCTTGAAATACATTCCGTGGACTTTGCTATATATTTGTAGGTCTTGGATTCTTGCCCTAATTCCTTACATCCGAAGAGCTATTATGGGTGGTATTTTTAATAAAGTTATGTTATAATGTTTTGATAAAAGCTTTGCTTTGTTTTGTAAAAGTATTTGATCAAGTATGAATGATTATCTATTAGCTTTTGAATCAAGTATTATCTTTGTTTTGATGACATACTTGGAAGGTCATTTCATGCTAAGGGATGTTAATACATGTAGCACCCACGTTTGAGATATCTCATTTGCCACCGATGGTCATGTACGGGTGGGTTTGTCTAATCGATTCTGGGACGGCCACCAACGGTCATAAACAGGTGTGCTTTTGATTCCGGATCGGTTATTCCCTTGTTTTGTCAGGAATGTCATCCCTTGGTATTATGTAGATGTTAGTAAACATCCCAAGAAGTTTTGAAAGACTTTGATTGATGAACTTAGTTCATCCCATGATTTTGTTACAAGTTATGATATGTATTGTTTTGAAAGAAATCTCGGATATCATTCATTCAAACGTTTGTTACTTATATCATTCACTAAGTTTCAGCTCACCCCTCTCCCTTATATATATGTAGATGGCGAGCCAGAAGGCGGTGACGCCTAAGACGTTATTTGCAAGTTGTTTTGGATTCATGTTTTGCTAGCATTTTGAAGATCATGCTTCTTAACTTTATAGTTCATTTCTTTTGTATGTGTTGGCTTGAGAACCTTTTGATCAAGATGTAAGATGTACTTTATTTTATGTTATATTCAAGTTGTAAAACCATGTTAAGATGTATGTCATTTTATTTGATCTATGCCTAGCTCTTATGAACTAATTAGATTTAAATTTATGCTTCCGCACATGTAAGCCCCATATGTATACTCTGTTTGTGTGAATCTTTGTAAGTTGGCATTTGGTAAACTTGGATTACTGGCCATCTCGGCACCATTCTTCTAGGGGCGGAATGGGGCCATGACAATTTTTTTTTACTTTTTGTTATAATCTAGATTTGTTAAATCGTAAAGAAATAAGATCATATTTTTATATTTTTTAGTTCTTGTAATGATTTTCTAACATCTTGATCTATGTAAATAAATTTAGTATATAATTTTAGTGATGATATATTAGCAAATAACAACAAATTGTAAGTACTTATCATTTTATCCAAGCACTTTTTTTTTTTTTTTTTTTGAGAAATAATGGAGATTCACAATTTTAGACTCACAAATTTATTTACAATAATGTAGTAAGAAAGTTAAGCCTTATATAGAGTGTAATAAATTAAAAGTTGACAACTATTTTTTTTTTTTTTAAATGACAAGCAAAAACAAATTTTATTAGATAATGAAAAAGTGACAAATAGCTTGGGGGGAAGTTGCATCATTGTCAAAACTATGCATCCCAACTATGTTAGCACGCAAAGTAAGACTAATCATGTGCATCCCCAACACTCCCAAAAAGAGTTAAGAGAGATTCCAACTCAAAACAACTCAAACACCTCCCAAAAAGCATACACACCATTACGCCCTTTCCTCCAATACAATTTCTAATCTACAAAATATTGTAACAAAAATTAATTATTAAAGTAGTGGAAATCCTTGGTTGCAACTTTCAACCAACATGCAAAACTGGTGATTATAAGATCCTGTAGCACCCTCATCATTGGTTGAATACCATCAAATAAACATTCGTTCATGTGCTTCCAGATGGACCAAAGAGCCACCAGAGGTATGGCATTTCAAATCCTTCTCTCAACTTTCTTGAAGCAACTCCCTGCCCACCACTGCAAAAGGCCTTCAACTAATCCAAGCACTACCCATTGAGCTCCCCATCAATGCAGCAAACTAGTCCAAACCCTCCAAACCATAGGACAGAAGATAAGCATATGTTCCACTAATTCCTGTTCAGCTTTGCAGAAGATACAAAAGGTAGATGCATTCTCATCCAGAATTCCAATCCTTTGCAAGAATACAGATGTTTTAACCTTATGTTTCCATGCAAGCTACCCAAAGAATTATACTTTGAGGGGAAGGTACTTGACCCACACCAATCTACTAGAACTAATATACTTACTATAATCTAGATTAGTGTGATTATATAAAATTGATACAAAAGACTGCCCTATTTTGGATGCTATCCAAACTGACTTATCCTTGGCATTAATTCATGTTCAATACATGGGCTACTCTTAATAACTCATTAAGTTTGTGGAGTTTCTCATTCTCCCATTCAAATAAGGGCCTCCTAAAACTGAATACCCAATTCTCTGAGTTACCTTTATTATCAACATATGCCCTGAGTGAACCATCCATATCATTAGACAACCTAAAGAGTCAAGGGAACCCCACTTTAAGCAAACTTCTCCATTCCAACTATCATGCGAAAACCTCACTCTACATCCATTTCCCACTCTAATCTGGAGATTACTTACATAAAATTGTAGTAAGTTGCCCCTTTGTTTTGCTACTACTATAATGTCATACTAGAGCTTAGATAATCTATTACCTATGTTCAGATTCAGTAACCATTCCCCTCCTTCAAATTTGTACTTATTATAGATCACCTTCTTCTATAGTGTGTCTTCCTCTTTAGCAAACCTCTACCACCACTTGATTAATAGGCAAACATTCACATCTCTAATTCCCAACCCCCTTTGCTTGATGCTTTTAGTTACCTCTTTCCATTTCACTAGATTTAATTTCCCCTTCAATCAACTTTGAGCCACCCCATAAGAATAAAGCTTGTATTTTTATCAATTTCTTTTGTTATCCTTTCTAGCATCCTGAACAGTGAAAGATAATACTTTTTTGGCATTAGAAGACTAGATAACACTACTTCAACCAGAGTTAGCCTGCCTGTAAAGGAAAGAAATCTCCTCTTCCAGCCAATAAGCCTAAGTTTGAGCTTCTCAATGACAGGTTTCCAAGTCTTCTTTCTTCTTGGACTAGCACCCAATGGCAACCTGTAGACACCCCATTTTTGACCGACCTTAAGACTTAGACGTCATCGATTGAGCGCTCGGTGATGGCACATGTTGTGCTCGTTTCGAGTCTCCGGAGTTGTGGCTGAGAGCCTTGCCTCCGGGCCTCTGAACTCTTTTGTGCTTCGGCTCGGTTTGTGGACCGAATCTTGTTTTCTCTTCCCGAAGGGATGGAATGGTCTTGTAGACCATATCTTTGTGGTCACTTTTTGTGGTCGTAGGCCACTTTTCCCATTTGGAGACTAGTTTCCAGTTTTTGGAGCCTTCAGCCGCGCGCCATGGCTTGGGACCGCTTAACATTCTCCATTTGGCATGGTTTTTAAACCACACCTTGTTGCCTCTGCCTAGAGGAACACTGTGGTCCGAGAGACCACTTTTGTGGTGGCATACCACTTTTGATGCTCGTCAACTAGTTTTCGGGGCTTTCGGCCGCGTGCTTTGCCTTTCGATCTGTCGTCTTGCATCCGTTTTGGTTTGTTTTTGGTATAAACCTTATTGTCCTTGTTTGGAAGGTGGTACAAGGATGGGAGACCACTTTTTCTCCTTGGAGACCACTTTTCCTTTTGCCAGCCAGTTTTCTGGTCGAATAACTGGCTTGCTTGACCTTTGGGCCACATTTTCTGGTCAGCCACCACACCACTAGTCTTCTTTCATGCTCTTGACCTCTCCCACCGATGGCCGACCAGTTGTTGCTCTGGAAGACCACTTTAAGTAGCAGGCCGACCACTTCAAGTGGTCGGCTACTTTTTGGCACCTTTTTGGAGATATTTTCCTCCAACTGGCACAGCTGGAGGGCATTAGAGCTATCCTCCATACACGCGTATGGAGGGATTTGTTTGAAGCTTAGCTTCTCCAAGAAGCTTTGCCTTTTGGTTTCTATAAGAGCGAGGCTCCTCCTCACTCCTCTAGGTTCAGAAAAACTTCCTTGAGCCATACATATAATCTATATCTATACATCTTCATTTCTCTCTTGTTTTGTGCCTTAAAGTGTAGATTTGTCTCACTTTTGTACACAAACACACTCAAACACCTTGCTTGTGTTGCTGAGGCTTCTTGAAGTTGTTTTTGGTGTTCTTGGGTTGGTTTGAGCTTGGAAAACTTGTTAAAGTTGCAGTTATAAAGGAGGTCTTCAAGGGTGAGTCTTTAGCCCTTAAATCCCCTATTCTTGCTTAAGCTTTTAGCCCTTCTTGCATACGTTTTTAAGCTTAAATCTTAACTAGAAAAAGTTCTTTTTTTTGCATGCTTAAGATCTTTGTTTAAGGTCACTTTTTCTTTTGGGGTGATTTACCCCCTCTTAGGCCTTGTTAGGCCTTATTTTGAGCCAGCCCTTTAGGCTCTTGTTGAAGCCTTTGCATGACCTTTCTACCACTGAAATCCAGAGAATTTTCAGTGGTGGAAAGGTGGTTTTGGTGTCCTAAATAGGAGAGGGTCATCCCCTCTCCTTGTATTTTGTTTACTTGCTTCATATGCCTCATGTTTGAGCATCTTTGTTAAGCTTTTGTTGACCATATCTTAGCTTGTATTTGTGGTTATTTTGCTGAGGCATACCACTATTTTTGCTTGGTTTGGTCACTCCATGCATGGTTTGGTCACTCCATGCATGGTTAATACACTTGTAGTGTAAATCACACAAACTAGCTTTGTATGCTCCATGAAGTAGCATGTCATTCTAGCTTGTTTTCTTTCCATTTCAGCATGTTTTTGGTGATTTTTTGCCATGTCATGACTTTGTTTTGGTTTGGTTTGGTTGGCCCTTGCATGCTCCAGGCACTTGTAATGCAATTCCATGAAATAGCCTTACATGCATCATGCTTTAACATGTCTTTTTAGCATGCTTTTGGCTTAACTTAAAGAAGATTTTGTTCATATTTTACCATGTTTAAGGTCTGATTTTAGTTTTTTTGGCCATGCATGACTTGCTTTGTATAGCCTTGGTTCATTCTAGTTTGTTAGCTTTGTGCATTAAGTCCACTAGTATTCATTACTTGGACTATTTTTAATGATTTGGCATCATTTATTATGTGACTTCAGTCCATGTTTCATGGCCATGCATTCACATTTGTCATTCATTCAATGCGTTGGAGGGTTTGCCCCTTTATGCCTTAACATGAATCATTGTGTATGCCTTCATGCCTTAGTTCACGAGCCATTATTTCAATGTGTTTTTGGAGTTATTTTGCCATGATATAACTCTAATTTTTATTGGTTAAGTCATCCTATGCTTGGTCTTAATAGGTGTAGTGTAATCCACCTTATTTGCCTTGTATGCACCATGCCGCATGCCCTCCATGCTAGCTTGTTTTGGCTTCCTCTCATGCATGCTTTAGACTCATTTTGACATGTTCTAGGACTTTTTTGCATTGACTTGGCCACATGCTTCATGTTTTGTATACTTGTAGTACAAACGCTCTTGCTTGCCTCAAGCTTTGAGCACCATTGCATGCTTCATTTGTGTTGTGTATATGATTTGGCATCACTTAACATGACATTTCAGAGATTATAACATTGCCATGTTCCTACCTCAATCATGCTTTAAGTGCCTTTGAGTGTTATGCATTGTTGCCTAGTTTATGCCTTAGCTTGTGTGCTTGCATGCCTAGGCCTTTGGGCCCTTGTCTCAGCATGTTTAGGTCCTTATTTTGACCTACTTGAGTTTTTTCTATGCTTAGTTCATGCATTTGTGCCATGTATTGCATGTCTCCTTTGTAGTCCTCTTTACTAGCTTCATGCTTTAAAAACCCTAGCATGCCATACTTGTGTTGTTCGAATGATTTGGCATCATTTCTTACCTCATTTCAGTGCACTTAGTGTTGCTACACTTCCATGTTTTTCACTCTTTAAGTGTTCTTGAGAGTTGCACCTTAGTGCCTTAATTGGTGAGCCAATTGGCATGCATGCTTGTATGTGTTTTCGGTGTCTTCGTTTTAGCAGTATGGCCTCTGTTTTGGCATGGCTGAGGTCTACCCACATTCGGTTTAAGCCCATTGAGCATTGTGTATGCCATGTCACATCACATCGTGCATGTTATGTTGTTGTTTGCATTGCACATGCCATGCTTTTGATTCACATTGTGTATGCCATGATCATATTGCATTGAGTATACCATGTTAGTCATTGCATCGTGTATGCCCTATAGTTCATTCGCATTATGTATGCTAGTATGCTAATTGCATGTTTGCATGCTTATCTCTCCCATGTTTGTATACTTGAGTCGCATTGTGTATGCCATGTTATGTGTTGCATTGTTGTTTGGAATAGGTGTTAGTCCAAACACGAGGAACGAGGGACGTTTCATACTTCAAGTGATGAAACGTGCCTCAATTCTCGGTCGGCGACGCTCTTGATCATACATGATAGAGTTCTATGCTTTATGTGTTTACTTGTGCATTCATTTTACATTGAATTGTGCAACTTCACCTCTCAGCCATCATGCATTGAAATGCGCGATTGGTGGCCGGAGGGTCGAGAACCACACCCCCTTGAGTTCATGACATGATAGGGAGGGTGGTTGTGCACATATATCTTACAAATACATTGCCATGCCCTTTCTTGCTCTCTGTTGCAGCAAATTGCAGTTCAGCAACAACAACTGGCCGGCCAGCCAGAAAAACTAGCTGGCCGACCACTTTTATGGCTTTTTAACAACCAAAAGTGGTCGATAGGTGTCTGGAGAGACCAAAAGTGGCCGGCCACCCACCCACAGGTGTCCCTAGGTGGAGTTTCATCTTTCTGGAGCTTGGTGCAGAGTTCTGAGGACAGTTGAAAATAGAGGCAAATCGGGGCATCGCATTGGATTTCCGAATGAGGCGACCGGGCTTGCATGCATTCCTCTCCCTCTGAGGCTCTTGATTTACTGCTTTCCTTAGCTACCATGCTTAGATAGCTCGCTTTTGCTTTGGTTTGTACTTTAATTAGTTCATGTGTTAGCTATTCAATTCGTTCTGTAATAATTAGTTAACTAGGATTAGTTAATTAATTTGTTCTGTAATAATTAGTTTAATTAGCTTAGATTAGCTAGTTAGTTTCTTATTCGGTCCCTCTTTCAAGAGGGCACATTATTGTAATAAGCGTGCTTGTGTGTGATGCATGTCTTCCAACCTTCATTTCTTTCTCTCTTTTACTTAACCGCTTACGATGATTAGTTTTAGGGCATATTTCATTTAGCATACCTTATGTTTGCATGCATGCATCCATTCATCTGTCTTGCATGCACCGGGCTCGGCGCATCATACTAACTGCATTGTATTTCAATTCCAATTTGAATACATGTACCAAGTTGCATTTCCCATGACATTCTAGAATAGCCGAGCCTACTTTAGTTGCATTCTCGCATGTGTTGCATTAGCCATCTTAACATGAACTAGAATCATGCATGATTTCTAACTAGTTCTTTGTTTTGGCTCGGAGTACACTGTGAGTGTTTACGTTTTAGCATACTGCATGTGTGTTAATGTTGCCATGAAAGCATGCTTGCCATGAGGCTAACTGCTTAGTTGATTAACTACCTAAATGCCTGTGGGTGAAGGTTGGATTGCTTGAATTGGAACAATTCATTGAAATCCGCATTTTAGCCTACTTGTGACTAGCAAACTTCAAATCGTTTTCAAATGAATATGCAATGTTTTGTTCCAAATTAGGCGATCTAGTCTATACTTGTTTGCTGTGTGCATCACATAGTAAGATTAGCTAATTAACCGGAATAAGAACACATGTGTTTTCAAAAATAAGATATCATGCTTAGTATAGGCCGATCTTTGATCAGACGAGCGGGGGTGCTCATTAAATGACCTTCCCCAATCGTACCCAAGTTCCCGAGCCGAGGCAACTTTGGTGATGACGGACATGTGGCCTTAGGCACGAGGCAGGGTTTCCTAAATTCTCCCAAAATAAAATATTTAGGTGGCGACTTTGTATCTGGAAAAACAGTCCATGTTTGGCACTTCTTTATAAAAATCAGTTTTCCAAAACGATTTGCCGGATTTGGACTCTTTGGTGATTTATCGGTCTCACATTGCACATTGTGAGATTAGATTCAGAACCTTGACATTTGAGTCCGAACTGTAGTAAGCCCAATGGACAAAACGGAATCCCGCGCCATTTTCGCGTGCGGAGCGTCGGGACATTCGGGGCGGGTCCAAACAACCCAAGATACTTCAGTGGTAAATTATAAGTTTTGCAGTTTAACATGGATACAAACTCATTGAGCAAATAATTAGAAATTCCAATCCCACATACCATACTTTTATATTAGTTAATCTTAAGACCTGATGCAACTTCAAAATGCCTTAGGATCCTCTTTAAATTTAACACTTCTGACCACTCAGCTTCACAAAAAAGTATTGAGTCATCTGCAAATTGTAGGTGAGAAACCACCACTTATTTATCACCGATTTTTACCCCATTTAACAACCCCAACTCCCTAACTCTCAGTAATAGAATATTCAGACCTTCTGCAGCCAAGTTAAATAACAATGGTGATAAGAGGTCACCTTGTTTAAGGCCTTTCTGAGGACTGAACTCTTTAGTTGGTGAACCATTTACAAGTATTGAGATTCTAGCTAAAGAGACACATTCCTTCATCTAAGAAATCCATTTTGAGCCAAACCCAAAATTTGCTAGCATTGAGAAGAGGATTTCCCAATTGATGGAGTCATATGCCTTCTCAAAATCAATTTTGAATAACAACCCTTTTAGTTTTTTTCCACCCATCCACAATTTCATTTGCAATCAATACCCTATCAAATATGTTTCTGCCTTCTAGGAATGCTAATTATGTTTCACCAATTACCACCAGCATGACTATTATGAGCCAACTTGCAAGGACCTTGGTGAGTATCTTATTCACTGACCCTGTCAAATTTATTGGCTTATAATCATTTAAGCTAATTGCAATGTCTTTTTTTGGAATGAGAGTGATAAATGAGTTGTTCAAGCCACTATTCAATCTGACTCTGTCATGGAACTCTTTCATAAAAAGAATCACATATTCTTTAATCACATTCCAATTTTTCTGAAAAAAACATTAAATTGAAGTCATCTGGTCCCGGAGCTTTGTTCCCATTGCACTCTTTAACAGCTGCCCATATCTCTTTTTCAGAAAACTCTATTTCTAACATTTGAAATGAATCACTTTGCCTCACACTCTCGTAATCACCAACTAGCATAGGTCTGTACATTCAATCTTCTAACAAGTGCTTTATATAGTGGATCCACACCTCTTTCTTTACTTGATCTGGCTCTTTGAATACCACATCCCCAACTACAATAGAGTTGAGGGCATTCTTATTATGTCTACTACTAGCCACGACATGAAGAAATCTAGTATTCCTGTCTCCTTTCATGTTCCAGTCCAACCTTGATTTTTGAAGCCACGCCCATTCTATCATCTTGCTTAATTTCCACATTTCATTCATTGTCTCTCTTTGTTTTATTTCAATTCTGCATCCTCCAAGTTGATTCCTATTATAACACATCATTATTAAAACTTTATGTGAGTTTCAAACATTTTTATTTTTTTTCAAAATTATGTACAAAGGGCCCTATTTCAAAAGTTGACCTTGCACCCCAAATATCTTAGGATGACTCTGTGCAGAAGTGAGTTATTTTAACATGGAGTATGTTTGGTGGGTTTTATTCACAATGATGTAATGTGTTTGTCCCATACAAAGGAAACTACAAGAAATTTTATGTATATAAGTTGTAGGAAATGCGGGGATAGTTTTTGTTACAAATGTAAATATGTATATGTGTTGGGACTTCGACAAGGGATTCATGACTTGTTTATTCCCCTAGATTGGTAAAGGCTTTCTTACAATGAGTATATTTGTTTTATTTATTTTAAATGATCAAACTTAAATCCTGAAATATTTTTGTTTTATAATTGTGCCATGTAAGTTTTCAAATGATTATCTACCTTGTTAAATGTATCTCTATTGGGCATATAGCTCAACCCTATTTGACTTTTCAGCAACGGGTGATGTGCCACCACAACAGTGACAAGGAGTTTACATTTTGTTTTTGGTTGGGAACTGTGGCTCAAGGATAATTAATTGTGGAGACTTAAAGCCTTGTGTCGAGCATTTAGAATTTGTTTTGTTGTATATTGTGATGTCTCCAATTTTTGTATGCCTCTATGGCAATGTCATTTGAATTGTCTTCTAGCTTATTGAACTAGGTTATGGACTTGAATTGTCATTAATGTATAAACCTTGGGATTTGTAACTCTAAACCTTAGTTCAACGAGAAAGATGACTTTGTTGTACCATGATGTGCATGGTTGTTGTATGTTCATGCATAATAATTTAGGGTGTTACAATTTTGGATAAATTATTATTAATTGAAAGGAGGGAAGAAAAATTACCAAACGAGAGAATCTTTTGAGATGTAACTCTTGTTGTGGTTTTTTTTACTCAAATACGCTGAATTGTAATTTTTTTTATCACTAGTGAGGGTGATGCTCTTAAAGCGCATGAATAGATACCCATCATAAAATGTATAATTTAAAACAAGTATGTGACGGAATCCAACTTTTTTTATTGATTGCTATTTGTTTTTAAGGTAATGCACTAATAAATCCTATTTAGTAATCTTATGAACTGCTTAATCCCTCATTATTTTTTGTCTGATGGGTTTAGGGATATGAGCAATTACACATTTGCCCAAACAACACTATTGGCTTTTATGCTCTTACCCACCATTTTCATAAAAACCCACACCATCAGTTACTCTAAAAACATAATTATTACCAACATGCACAGTACAATTGATTCCAATTTCCACAAATTCAATCCTTACTAAAATGGAAATGCGAGATTTCAGCTCATAATCAAAGATTTCACACTCAACTTTGGGGACACAAACCTTACATTGTTGAAACGAGAGATTGGTACATCCAAAAACAGTCGTACAACATCGATCATCAGTAGATGGTGAGGTTCTGAGGGAATCATGTTACTTTTGGAAACTTGATTCATGACAATAGGACGAATGTTGGGCCAAGGGAGCCCTAGATTGATGCAAACAAACACACACAAGATAGAAACATAGAGTTTACGTGGTTCAGCAATTGCTTACGTCCACAGGAAGTGAAAATTCTATATATTTTGGAGAGATACAAATTCACTCTTGTTTCCTCACCATTATTTTCTTCTTAAATTCAATGTTTGCACATCAAAATACAATAGCTTACCTATCTATTTATAGGCTTCCACAGAGAGTGAGATGCGTAGGCGGTGACGGAAATTTGACCATGTTTCGGATGCGTACAGGGCACTTCCATGGATGACCTTCACAAAGCTTCAATCCAAATTGAAGTTTGTTACTTGTTTCTAGATTATTCAGGAGCTTCTGGTTCCTTCTTCAAGCTAGATAAGAGATTATTATTCTCTTTCTTTCTTCTTTCTTCTTTCTTCTTTCTTCTTTCTTCGTAAAGAAGTTTCAGCTAACTTCCCCACAATTCTCCACCTTGGCGAAAAAATTCTCCATCCAAACTAGATAATGAGCAATCAATGCTACCATGCACCTGAAGGTGCTTACATTGCGCCAAATGGATTAAGCCCAAACTTTGTTTGAACTTAACTCCAATTATGTTCTTCTTCTGCTAGGTTTTCTTCTGCTGGAAGAGATACACTGTGCTTCTGACCCTAACCCTCTCTTAGGGATTCTCCATCTTAAGAGTCTTCTTCTGTGCAACCGTAAAATGATCAAACTGGTCATACCACTGTCGTGGTGATTGCTTTATTCTATAAAGAGATTTCTTCTTCCAAATGAAATTTTCCTTTTCAGCTACTCGAAACCTTCCAGGTTGAGATAAGAAAATTTCTCTTTCAATTCACAATTTTTCTTGGTGAATTTCCATTTGCAGCTGATTACCTTTTTCCTGTTTGGTAGTCGTTCCACATCCCAAGTCTTATTCTTGTGCAGATTCTATACTTCTTCTTCTTCTTCTTCAGCTATCTTTTCTTGCTCAGGGTTCTTCTTGGCTGCTTCATTTGTTGAGATATCATTCTTAACTGCTAGAAATACATAAGATACCATATTTGTGTATCTTGCTGATTTTCTGGTCTCTCTATTCAACTTCCTCGTAGCAATAGACTCTGATTGCTGCGATATTGTCATGCTTAGTTCTTTTTCAATTGCACCTTCTTTAATTTGTTCTTTTAAGTCTACTGGTGCATCAAACTCCACCTGTTGTGTTCCAATGGCTTTGTTTTGTTCACTAAGGTCTTTAGGCTTAAGTTGCTTAAGCATTTCAGACTCATTAAACGTGACATCTCAGCTAACTATGACCTTCTTCGATTTAGGGCACCAAAGCCTGTGCCCTTGTACTTCACAACTAAAGCCCAGGAATACTTCTTTCTTGGCTCTAGGATCAAGCTTACTTCTCTGCACATGATAGTAAGTCAGACTACTAAATACATGCAATTGATCATAGTCGTTGTCATGAGTACCGAACCATACCTCCAAAGATGTTCTTCCTTCATTTGTAGCAATCAGTAGACGGTTGATAAGGCAGCGGGCATATGTCATAGCTTCAGCCCAAAATTGCTTGTCTAAACCGAATTGAGCAAGCATACAACGCACCTTTTCTAATGGAGTACTGTTCATCCATTATGCCATTCCATACTGTTGTGGAGTTCGCTTTCCAGTGATGTGATGTACTCTACCTTCTTTCTGACAGAGTTCCTCCAATGGATCAATAATGTTCTCCCCACCATTGTCTGATCTTAAGGTCTTCACTTTTTTGGCAAACTGGCTTTCCATCACCTTCTTCCATGTTGTGAAGATGTTCACAACTTTATTCTTATTCTTCATAGTGTATACCCAAACACGATGAGAATTTTCTTCAATAGATGTGACAAAACAATGCTTACCTTCTTTTGATGCAACTTTGGAAAGCCCCCATACATTAGTATGCACAGAGTCAATCTCTTATTCCATACAATGTTCTACTGTCTCGAACTTGACTTTAGCCTTCGTGCAATCTGTGTCAACTTTGTCAACTTCTTTATTCTTTATATTGTTGGTAGCTACTTCACCTACAACTGTACTCCCTTACAAGAAGTACAAATTCTTCTTTTTGCTTCCTTTTATTATTACCTGAGTTCTCGATACTATTTTGAGATCTCCACCTTCCAAGGTAATCTTGAAACTTTTGGATGCTAAAGCACTCAGCGAGATGAGATTCTTTTTCAATTCTGGCATATATTGTACTTCTTTCAAACCTCAAACTGTTCTATCATAGAACTTCAGTTGGATGCTTCATATTCTCATTGTATTATAGGCGACATCGTTACCCATAAGAATTGTTCCACTATCTAACTTCTCAAAGTCAGGAAATCAATCCCAATTGGGACACATATGGAAAATACATCCAAAATCCAGAATCCGTTCATCAGAATGGCACCGAAATGATAGAGCAATACAAACATAATCTGAATCTTCATTCTTCTAAGCAAGGCTAACTATAGATGTCTTATTGTCATTATTCTTCGAACAATCAGCTTTCTAGTGTCATTTCTTTCGACAAAGGGCACATTCATCTATAACAGATATTTTTCTGATTAATGGTTCCTTAGACATGGAATGGGATCTATTTTTGCTATTTTTGTATGACCCCTTCCCAAATTGCTTCTTCATCTTCGATCTTCCTCGTACAACTAAGGCCCTACTGAATGTGTCTTGATAATGGGCCTTCTTATCATTCTTTCAATACTCATTATTAACCAATATGTTAGACACATCTTCAAACTTGATTTCTTCCTTCCCATAGAGTTGTGTGGTAATCAAGTGCTCATATTCATCTGGTAAGGAATTCAGCAATAATAAAGCCCTGCCTTCTTCTTCAACTTCAACATTCAAATTAAGTAGATTGGCAAGAATCTTGTTAAAGTCATTCAAGTGTTCGGACATCGAACTTCCTTCTTTATACTGAAATCGAAAAAGCTTCTTCTTCAAGTATAACCGATTCTTTATGCTTTTCGTTATGTGTTTGTCCTCCAACTTCTTCCAAAGATCTTTGGCATTCGTTTCCTTCATAACAGAACACTTCTGATATTTTGCAAGACATAACCAGATGGTACAACAAGCTATCTGGTTGATCATGTTCCAATTTTTGTTGGATGTTTCTGTAGGTTTGTCCCCCAAAGCGATATCCTATTCTTGTTGGATGAGCACGTCTAAGACTTTGCATTGCCACATGCTGAAGTTATTTCTTCCATCAAACTTTTCAACCTCAAAATTAGCATTGGAGATTAAACTCCTTCTTCCTTTGTTACTTGATTGAAGCTATTTCTTCAGCCATTCTTCTTCAAAATTCTGAAACCACCAAAATAGCCCTCCTTCGAGGATGGCTAAGACAGTTTGGAATACAACACCCTTGACAACCTCGCAAAATTTGGATCCGAATATGAAGAAACGGATAGCGTGATTGCATCCAGAACGGTTAATTTAGCTAGGGGCTACTTTCCCCACGTAAAAAATTGGCCCAAAAGTGCTCCTAAAATTGACCAAAACCTTTTAGGAAATATTTCGTTATAGCAAAAAATATTCCATCACAGAGAGAATATTATGTTTCTGACTGGGCTGCTAAGGTGGCAGTTAACGCTGGTGTGGCAGCTGACATGGTAGTGAGGTGGCTTTTGGTCAACGTCGACGTGGCGTGCTAACATGACATGGAATATTCCGCAGAATATTTTCCTTCAGCTTGGCTCTACTTCGCGACTTGGTTCGTTCCTTCTTCTCGGCTCGGACGGTTAACTTTTTCAGGCCAACTTTAACTGGCGATTAAGAGAGCTTCCGATGTCCGTTTGAGGTGAATTTTTTTTTTTTTCAAATTGCTCTACTCAAAGAGAGTTATTCAATCAACTTCGAAATCTATGCAGTTTTGAAAAATGCCCCTGTTTCACTGAAAATTCACCCAACCAGGCTCTGATACCACTTGTTGGGCCAGGAGAGCCACAGATTGATACAAACAAACACACATAAGGTAGAAACATAAAATTTACGTGGTTTCACAATGTATTTTGGGGAGATACAAACTCAGTCTTGTTTCCTCACCACTATATTCTTCTTTAATCAATGTTTGTATATCAAAATACAATAGCTTACCTATCTATTTATAGGCTTCCACAGAGGATGAGATGCGTAGGCGGTGACGAAAATTTCACCGCGTTTCGAACGCATTTGGGAAGCTTCCATGGATGACCTTCATAGAGCTTCAATCCAAATTGAAGTTTGCTACTTGCTTCTAGATTATTCACGAGCTTCTAGTTCCTTCTTCAAGCTAGAGAAAAGAAATCATTCTTCTCTTTCCTTCTTCTTTCTTCATAGAGAAGTCTAAGCCAACTTTCCCACAATGCGAAAGTTAACTCATGGGTGGAATGTCATATTTGGGTTCACAGAATTTATTATGCATACACACCTGATATTTGGTTTTGTTTGTCACATCTGATATATATTATTGGTGGGTTTGATTTATGGAGATTCCTTTATCAATATTAAAGGCAACATCGAATGTTCACATTATAACACACGCGGGGTTCATCTTACTTTCCATAGGATTAAGTAAAAACACGGGGTTCGGTAATGTGAAAAATACACCAACCTTGCTTTAGGGGTGTTTTTTTGTTAGTTTTTCATATGCATTATGTAATGTGGATTTATTTGATTGTTTGAAGTTCTGAAAGCCCACATTGTGCATCATATGCATATGCATATAAACTATTTGGCAGGCATATCTTAATGTAACATTTATTGATACGTAAACTCAAATGTCACCAAATTTATTAAATTCACATTTCCAAAAACAAATAGGATTAATTGATTCATAAGAAAAATTTCGGACTAAATGGATCAATATTTCTCCATTGGGATTTATGGATAAATTTACCTTTTTATTTTTTTATTTTTTATTTTTATTTTTGCAAAACTAGGAGTTACAGGATAGGCATAAGAGTTAAATAATATATGTATATGTTATTCTAAGGAGGTAAGAAAATTTACACGTTTACTAAAAATTTAGGTTTTAAGTGTAAGAGTTTTGGGAAGTTAAAATAATTTTTTTAATTTTTATATATTGAAAAATAGTATAAAACATCTATTACAACATATTTAATTTTTGTGTTAAAAAAAATATGTTGTTCGTAAAGTCCATTTAAACATTTAAAATTTATGAGTAAAAATTATTGGCCTCAACTCAATTATAACAAATAAAAAACAATTCAACTTCAAATAAACAAACCTATTTGAATATTTAAATTTCAAAATTCAAGGTGCTATACAAGTCGATTAAAAAAAAAAAATCATTCATTTATAAGTCTATCTAAAATCTGTAGTTAAACTTAGCATTTGTAACATTTTTAAAAAGTATATAATGTTTAGAACCGATTAACATGTGCATTTCTAAAAAGGCGTATACAATAAGGTTTTCTTAACTTTTCACAAAATTTTATAAAATTTCATAACATAAATTACAAAATGTCATAATTTTTCTTACTATAAAATGTCATAAAACATCGTAAATATTCCATTTGCAACTCGAAGGTGAACACCATAAATTTATCATTTGTAACTTTATCACAAAGTAGCATAACACTGTACATATTCATAATTTTCACTAAAAAACATAATTTTAACAATTTTTTTTTTTGGGGGGGGGACGATGTAGATTTTTTTCTTAATGTTTCGATGGTTTACTATTTTATTCATATTTCATAATAATAAAACATATAAAAAATTACTATGATATCAAGCCCATTAGATGCAGTTATTAGATTTGCTTACAGCTTTGTCTTTTTAAAATTGAAAAAATTATAGCACAATATTTGTTATAATTTTTTCTTATAACTTATGATATAGAAATAATTTAAATAGATAATAAAAATAGTAATTATTTTGGAAGTTGGGAGGAGTACTTTTCGCTCATGATTTCTGATTATCTATTTTGAACATAAGATAAGAAAAAGGAAAAATAACGAAGAGGTCCTCCATATATGTTTGTGTAACACTTCAAGGACAACAAAAATTTGTATGGTAGGTAAGGTCCATAAGATTTAAAATTTTAGAAGGATAAAGACAAATTTTGGCATGCATGGACCAAAATGCCCCTTTAATCTTAAAATTCTTAATTGTTTTAATTTTTCGCAAATCGTTTTAAAATGGATTTTCTATAAAATTGCTAAATTTGGACTCTCATTTATGTTTCACATTACACTGATGAGACTAGATCAAAGAAATCGAGAGTCCAAACTGTTTAACGTGCGCGGGTACCTCCCGGACATGTCACAGGTAGCAACAACACTGGAGAGGAGATCCATGGAGTGTGAAAGTCTATTTGGAGCCTTAATGTTCTGGGCAAGATTTTTCACTTTATTTGGAAATGTTGTCGGGATATCTTACCAATGCGGGCTAATCTTTGCAAGCGTCGGCTAGCTTTGGATCTCATATGTTCTTTGTGGAAATCATTTTGAAACTATGGTTCATTTGATGTGTGAATGCCCTCTCTCTGCTCATACATGGGCTACTTCTCCCCTGTGCCTTTATACTTGTTCACAGAACTTTCCTTTTTTCCTAGCTTGGTGGCGGCATCTATGTACTATGTATCAGCATCTTGATGACCCTCGATGGTGCTTGAGTCTAGCGGCAGATATTTTGTGGAGAATCTGGAAAAGCAAGAATGCTGCTTGTTTTGAGGGAAAACATTTCGACATTCCAGCAGTGTATGAAGGGATGGATCTAGGATTATAATTTTGGGGGGGCCAAAGTACGTTTAACCTCTAACCAATAAAATTTGAAGTTCAATGCCAATTCTACTAATATGAAAAAAAATCAATAACGTTATGATAAAATATTAAACTATATATTCCTTGTCAACATAGTTGAGTATAAAAAGATGATCATATAATTAAGAATATTTTTTTGCCCATATTCACTTACAAAAAGTAGTAACTATTTCTACATGCATTTATTTACTAAAATTAGGCATCTTTAATTGAGCTCGACGCATTGTCATAATATCAAAAGAATGAATGATAGAATTTACATCAAACCCTCGAGCAATGTCTTTTTTAATGTACATAATCAAGTAACTAGCCAGAAAACCACCTTTCATCCTATTGTGCAATATAGACTTAACGAGTTTCATAACTGAAAATGCACGTTCTGATGTAGCAGTTTAAACAGGTAAAATCTACACAAGGCGAATCAATCTATCAATAAGAGGATAACTTGTTGACTTTTTTGTTTTTGCCAACATTTGACACAACTCAGAAATGGTCGACAGCTTCTGAAACTCGGGAAGTATGGAAATATCAAGATTATAGTTTTTCAACTGATACTTCAAATGCAATTTTTCTTGCTCGATGAAATCCATGGGATAAAATTTATTTGCAAGATTGCAAATATCCTCAATTTTGAATGATCTATAATCATTCCTAAGATCCAAAGCTGAGCTAAGAACAAGCAATTCCATTACATCTTCTTTAAACCTATTGTTTAATTCTTGTAACTGAGAAACAACTGTAATTGGGAGGCTACTTTATATAATTTTGAAATTATCTAAAATAATTTGGGGGTGCGAACTCCTATAATTTTAAATTATTTTAAAATTTCTACTATAATATATGATATTTTTCAAATTTTTGGAGGTGCAGCCGCCCCCAACCCCCCCTAGACCCATCCTTGAGTTTGTGGTTTGGCTATTGCAGATGCATTCCAATTTGAACAAGCCCAAACCGTGTCCTCTTTGGCCAGTTGTCAATAACTGGACACAGCGGCTGCGGCTTTAAGGTGGGCTACATCAAGCTTAATTCTGATGGTGCTTTGTGTGAAACTAATGGCAGCGCTAGAGCTGTAGAAAGGGACTACAATGGTCACCTTTTGGCCTATCAGTCAAGGAAATTTCAAGGTATTAACAAAGCCATTCTCATAGAAGCACTTGCAGCTAGAGAAGCGGTTCAGCTAAGTTTAGAGAAAGGTTTCACTTCCATTGTGCTTGAAGGGGACTCTCAAAGTATTATCAACATGCTTTCTGGGCATCGGATAGTGGATCAAAGTGTTACAATGGTTGTGCAAGATATCTTGAACCCCTGCCATGGTTTCTCAAAAGTCCTTTTTCACTTTGTCCGTCGGGCTTTGAATATGTGGCTCACACAGTGGCTACGAGATGTTGCCGTGGAGAGACAATTCAGTAGGCGGGTCTCATCCCTATCGAGTCTGGATCCTCTGTCGCCTTTGTCTGCGGCGGTTCCTGCGGCCCTCCAAAATGACGTCGTTTTGAGAAAAAATTTCAAAAAAAAAAAAAACCAAAAACACAAAATCAATAAGAGAGAGAGAGAGAGAAAGCTAAGCAAAGATGAAGACCAGAAAAAAAAGAAGAAAAAAATGAGAGAGAGAGAGAGAGAGAGAGAGAGAGAAAGCTAAGCAAGATGAAGCAAAAAAAAATTCAAAGATGGGATAGCAAGATGAGATAGCAGCGATGAAATAAAACTGATTTGATCAACTTCATCAAGTTGTTTGATGCTTTGACAAATTGACTCTGTTCTTAGCAAGATGAGATAGCAGTGATCATTTCTTTTAGACTCGGATTGATCATGGGGAGCAAATATAATCAAACCCAAGAACACAAAGAATAATTTCATCATCATCATCAACAATAATAACTATAAAAAAAATAGAGAGAGAGAGAGAGAGACTCAGATCTGTACTCGTCGGCGCAATCTCAGATCTAGAGACGTGGTGGTGAGGTAGTCGCCGGGGAGTTCGCCGGCAAGAGAGCCTTCCTCTGTGCTTTCTTTGCTCTTCTTCTCTTTCTCCTTCTCCTTCTCCTTCTCCTTCTCCTTTCTCTCTCTCTTCCTTTGTGCTTTCTCTTCTTGCCCTCTTTCTCTTCTTGATTCTATGTTTTTGGTTTTTTTTTTTTTTTTTTGAAATTTCTCCCCAAATAGACGTCGTTTTGGGGGGCTGTAGGAACCGCCGCAGGCAAAAGTACTAGAGGATCCAAACTCATCCCTATCTCCCTGTTTGGTTGGTCCATCCTCTTCAAGTGGATGGCTGCCCTATTCACTATTGATGTTTATCTTTAGTTCTTTTTTTGAAGGTTTTACTTGAAAAATAAAATAAAATAAAATAAAAATCCCCCCAAACTTAAATGGCATGGTATGAAGTGGCATGGGATGATGATGATGATGATGAGATGACAAAGCAAGCAAATCCTTTATAAATAGGGTTGGATTTACCCAAAAACAACAACAACAACAACAACAACAACAATAAAAAAACAAAACAAAAAAAATCAAAATCTTGTAGGAGATGTTTCCAGATAGCAAGCCCTCTACCAACAAACCACCTGGCACTAAAGATTGACATAAGAGAAAGAGAGAGAGAGAGAGAGAGAGAGAGAGAAAGAAGTATTTATTATCTATTTGCAAATGAGAGAGGGAGGGAGATAAGTATTATTATGTATAACTATAACTGACCTAGAAATTGAGGGACTACAAACCTCACAAGTATATAGTAATAAAAAATAAAAATAACTCATAAGTAGGTAGTGAAAATATTAATAAGAAATAGACTAAAGTACAATTTTCACCCCCCTTTAATTTGATAAAAATTGCACTTGGATTGTTATTGTTTCAACGTGAATAATATAAATTTTAGATTTATTAAATTATCATTAAAAAAATTTAAAAAATTACAAACTAGTGCAAAGATCAAAAGGAATTACAAACACATGGTAATGCAACTTTTTCCATTCAACAAAATCACAATAAAAGTTAAAGTTATACCCATTACGTTTGGTAAATGTTTATGGCTAGGTTTGGGAAGATGGTTTGTGCTTATTTTAGCCACAAAAGACAAAATAAGCTATTTTAGCCGTAACAAACAAAATATCACATCCAACCCATAATCATTACACTCTTCTCTCACAAAAAAAGCTAAAAAAAGCCAAAAAGCTAAAAAGCCCTTCCCAAACCCAGTTTTTTAGCTTAGGTCAAAAAAGCCAAAAAGCCAACCCACTTCCCAAATGACACCGCCTCACTTCTTACTGCTTTGTAAGTTCTCATAAAAAATTTGTGTGTACTTCTTATATGATTGACACGAGTTACAAAATTATGAATTTTATGCTCAATTTCAATAGAATAACAAATTCATAGAATACTACCTGATAATACAGCGTGTTCCAAATGGAACGGGTCGGACTGATCCACACTTTGCAAACCAATGTTCGAGGTACCAAGCCCACAGCGGAACCTGCACAAGAGGTCAACGAGGAACGTGGAGTCCCCCAGCGAACCCTCTGACGAGCAAGTTAAAAAGAGAGATGGAATGTAAAGATAGATTAGAGGTGGAAAAGTTTAACCTTCTTCTTGTCTTCGACGTCTGCTTATATCCTCTGGTAATCATTTCGTTGTCCCTTCCGACCTGTCATCTTGGCCGAAAGTCTATGCTCTAGCTTGCCTTGTTCATGGTGAGGCCGTTCTATCTCGACGGGGACGGGTCATCGCAATAAATGCTGTAAGGGACTTCATTAATGGCTGATGTGCAGTGCAATAACTTTGCAGGATCTTTGTCTGCTTATATGGCTTGTCCTTCTCTTGCCACGTGTTTAGATGTCATTGGTTCTTAATGCCATGTTGAGCTCTAGCAATGCTGGGCTTTAGTATTTGGATTATGTATTGGGCCCTAAGCGGTGGGTTATAACCTTAATGGGCTTACCCATGTCAGTAGTCCCCCATTCCCGAGTGCAGCTTTAGTCCAACGAAGGGAATAATGGAGAAAGCGATGCTTGTGAGAGACTGTCAGGGTGAAGACCAATTGAGAGGTGGGTCGACGGCGATGTGTGATCGTGAAGGGCGATCGAGTGGAGGGGCTGGCCATGAGGAGGGACCGAGGGGAGGGACCGACCATAAAGAGGGCCGATCGCAAAGGGTAACCGAGTGGAGGGGCCGACCATGAGGAGGGTCGACCATGAAAAGTGACCAGGAGGGACCGACCATGAGGAAGGCCGAGTGCAAAGGGTGACCAAGTGGAGGGACTGACCATGAGAGGGGCCGACCGTGAAGGGTGACCGCGTGGAGGGGCCGACCATGAGGAGGGCCGACCGCGAAGGGTGAGTGGCAGTGCGCGGGGCTCGAGGGGCGGCGGGGCACGTGGTGAAGTGAAGTGAAATAGACAGGGAAGGGGAAAGGGGCAATGGATCGTGGTCGTACACGTGGCGAAATCCCGTAGTGGGGAACGTTAGGGGTTGAGCAAGAAATAAAGTGATAGTTTAATATAGGGTGTTGAAAAGACAGTTTTGGCGGATTTTTGAAAATTTTCAAACTGGCGAAATTTAATTGTGACCCTTGGAATATAGGCAAGCCTTGGGCTTTTGGTATTATCTGTTTACCTACCTTTTTGTTAAAAAACAAAATGTCCCAGAGGTAAACTCATTTGTTGCCAGTGATACGCCCCTACAACACTTTGTGAACTTTCTTGTGCCCGCATCCGAAGCCATTCGCAGACACACAAGAGAGATGGCCTAAGAAGAAGCAATAACCGTAAGGCTTGATGCGTTAGGCGACGATGACGCGGTGGAGTTGGCAGAACAGTACTGTACGGAGCAAAGGGAAGGAGGGGTAGTTGGTGAGGCGATGCGGGCTCGCCCAAGGACAATGATTGCAGCCGCGAGACCTATTAGTCAAGTAGAGTCAGACCACTGGCACACGAAACTGGACAAATTCATACTTACGGCAGAGGAGTTGGAGGGAATAAGGAAGAAGTACTAAATTCCCTCGGAGATAGGGTTAAGGTTGCCCACATCCAAGGAATGAGCATCGGATGTGCGGCCAGACGAATTCAGCCTATACAAGGAAGCGTTGCGAGGGGGTTTGAGGCTAAATCTCCCCCAAATAGTAGTGGATGTGCTAAACAAACTAGAAGCGGCGCCAGGGCAGCTGAAGCCGAATGCTTGGAAGATAGTAGTGGCCTGCGCGAGTGTCTGGCAGCAGGCGACCAGAGGGACGGTAATGATAGTAGAGGAGTTCTTCTCCTGCTACAAGGCCTCCGGTCAGCAAGAGATTTGGGTGACTCTGTAAGCAACGGCGGGGCAAGGTCTGGTGGCGGGTCTTCCATCTTCGGTAAAGGGGTGGAGGCCGAGATGGTTCTTTGTGACGGTGAACAGTGGGGCAGGAGTTCGCACAACGTGGAACAGTCCCCACCACGTCAGTCGAGTAAAAGTTGGACAGGGCGGCCAAGAACCGAGTGAAGAGGGTGAGGGAATGGAAGGAAGAAAAAGGAGTGAGGTAGGATGAGCTGGTCCTTCCTTCAACATTGTTTGCCCTGAACTTGGGACCGCAACCATTGAGGGAGGATCCGGCAAGGGAGAAGTTGGAGGTACAAAGGAAGGCGGAGAAGAAGGAGGAGAGGAGATTGTTCGCCAGAGCGGACAAGTATAAAGAGGCAAAGTTGGGGCCTGCTCCTAAACTGATCGCAAGGGAGCGAATCCGACCGCGCCCCAAGCCGATGGGAGAGAAGGGTCTGAGCTGGTTTGAGCCACAACCACCTCCAGTGGATCCTCTGAAAGAGAAGAATAAAAAGAAGATGGAGGTTGTGTTGAAGGGGAAGAAGAAGAAGAAGAGGGTGGACAAGGGTGAGGAGGGGCCAGCATTAAAGAAAATGAAGAAGGGGTTGGCAGAGGTTGCCCTAGAGGTGGGGCTAGAGGAGACAAGGAGTGGGGTGGAGACTGCCATGGGCCCCGAAGTACAAGTGGAAGATGGGGCAGCTAGCCCTGAGTAGGGGGTAGAGCAACAGTCCTGCGCCCCAAGGAGAAAAAGGGAGGGCTAGGCGGAAGACCGCCATTTACCATGCCCCAGTAGTGTCCGGGCGACTGGAAGGCGAAGGAGTTGAAGCTAGGACTGCTGTAGATCGCCTCTTTGGGGTGGTAGAGGACGCGGTCATGAGCTCAATGGCCAGTTTCACTGAGGCCGAACTGCTAAAGGGGTTGTGCTCTACCCAGATAGAGGCGACTGCCTTAGCTGGGGCCCTACTGAACAAGGCGGAGGCTACAAAAGGCAAAGTTAGGCTACTGAAGGCAAAGTTGGAGAAGGTGGAGGCCCAACTTGAAAGTTTGAGGAGGGAGACTGCAGGGTGGAGGAAGACCTCGCGGAGTGCGTGTGTTAGGGGGCTGGAAGAGGCCCAGAAAGCCAAGAAGATAGAGGTGCTGGCGATGGTGCAGGGCAATTTAGCCGAACGTGCCAATGCTGAGCTGCTCGACACCAAGTTAGAGCTGGAGACGGAACACCGCAAGGTGGTGTCGCTTGAGTTCCAGTTGGCTGGCGAGCAAAAGAAGCTATAAGAGGCGCAAAAAGCCTGCACCGTCGCCAACGAAAGTTGGGACGAGGCCATGGTCTGCAATGAAGATCTGCGCGCTCAGTCGATCAAAGAGAAAGAAGAGGCAGATCTGAAGATCGCTGAGCTGGAGAGGGCGCTGGCGGACGAGCGGGCCAAATCAGTGGCTGAGAAGGCAGGGTTAGAGAAGGCCTTGGAAGACGAGAGGGCAAAGTTGGCATCTGAGAAGGCGGCGTACCCTGATCTGTGTATTGCAATGGTAGAGCAGTTCAAGGGGTCCGCCGACTTCCAGATGGCCATTGATGCCGCCATCGCCAACAGCTTGGCGAGAGAGGGAGATAGGGGGGCTGGCCCGTTGGGAGCGACCGCTAGAAGTAGGAGTGAAGAGGAAGTGATCCAAAGCTTCCAGCGGTCGGACTTCTACAAGCATGAGATGGCTGAGTTTTGGGACAGCGGCTGGAAGATGTTTAAACGTAAAGCAGAAGAGCTATTCCCAGACTTGGACTTCAGCACTGTTAGGATAGACGAAGACGACGTGGCCCAGACCCCCCTAGATGAAGGGGTGGACGAAGAAAACCTTGCCTTGAGCGAAGATGAATGACTGATGTAAAATTTTGTGCATGTTGTTTGCAAATAAAAAAAATTTTGTTGTTATTTTTTGATCGTGTAATTTCTGTAGAAAGTTGTTTGTAAAGCACAATTTTGGGAATAAAACAAGTCTTTCGTATCATTGTTACTCTTATTTCTTCTGAGCTGTAAATTTGGAAGTAATTCAACGAAAAATGGGTATGGAATTTAGACTTTTGTGCAGATTAGCCTAACTTGTGAGAGAGCCATGATGCCTAAATCATTGAAAAATGGGGGTACATGAAAATGTTAAATAATGAAAGATGTAAGACTGATTTACCATGTGGAAAATGTGAAATTAAAAATATCGACACTGCACAAATGGGTTGGATTTTGACTAAGTATGGCCACCATGCTATAATGTTAAATCATCAAAATTAAGTAACTCAGTCTGGCTAAGCTCTTCGTGCTCAGTCTGGCTGAGGCTTTAAGTAACTCAGTCTGGCTGAGCCCTTCGTGCTCAGTCTGGCTGAGGCTTTGAGTAACTCAGTCTGGCTGAGCTCTTCGTGCTCAGTCTGGCTGAGGCTTTAAGTAACTCAGTCTGGTTGAGCTCTTCGTGCTCAGTCTGGCTGAGGCTTTAAGTAACTCAGTCTGGCCGAGCCCTTCGTGCTCAGTCTAGTTGAGTGCTCAATCTGGCTGAGGCTTTAAGCAGGGCATCATTGAAATACCACATAGATAACTAAGATATAAGGTTGTTGTCATTTAAAGTGTAGCCCATTGATAACAAATTTACACCATGTGAGAAAAAAACAAAAACATCCTAGTGTGTAGATTGTCAAAAAGGAAAATACAACAATTGATCAATACAAAAATAGGGCTTTATTGAAAATAACACTTCAAGTGCTCGGCGTTCCACGGATGGGGAAGATCTCGACCTTCCATGTCATGAAGTCAGTAAGTGCCCAGACGAGGTCTGGCCTTAACAACGTAAGGTCCCTCCCACTTGGCTGTCAGCTTGCCCTCAGTCGGATTTTTGGTGGCAAGAGGTTCTTCGCGCAAAACAAGGTCCCCCACGGCAAACTCCCTCGATTAGACTTTGCGGTTGTAGTGTGTTCTCATTTTCTGTTGATATGAGGCCCGTCTGACAGCAGTGGTCTCTCGGAGTTCTTCGATTAGGTCTAAATCTGCCTGACGGAGTTCTTCAGTTAGTTTTGGATTCGGGTGTAGAACCCTCGGGGTAGGCAGACCGATTTCTACTGGGATGACCGCCTCAGCGCCGTATGTTAAACGAAAGGGGGTCTCCCCAGTGGGGGTTCGAGCGATAGTGCGGTTGGTCCAGAGTACGTTTGGTAATTCCTCAGCCCAGAGTCCCTTAGCAGCTTCCAGCTTAGTTTGGATGATCTTCAGAAGAGAATGGTTAGTAACCTCAACTTTGCCATTGGCTTGGGGATAACCTGGAGAAGAGAAACATGGCTGGATTTGAAGTTTTGCACAGAATTTTCTAAGCTTGGCATTGTCGAATTGTTTGCCGTTGTCGAAGACGATGGCTTGAGGGATGCCAAATCGACACACAATCGACTGCCAAATGAATCTGGTTGTGTTCCGCTCGGTAATTGTGGCAAGGGGTTCTGCCTCCACCCATTTAGTGAAGTAATCAATGGCGACGATTGCAAATTTGGTTTGGCCTCGGCTAGTGGGCAATGGGCCAACTAGGTTGATCCCCCATTTGGCGAATGGATAAGGACTGCAAAGTGTGATCAATTTTGTAGGAAGAGCATGGGGGATGTTAGCAAAGAGTTGGCACTTATCACATTTAAGCACGAATTCAGTAGCATCTTGGTTGAAAGTAGGCCAGAAGTAACCAGTGCTAAGTATTTTGTGGGCTAGTGACCTGGCACCTGAATGATTACCACATATACCCTTGTGGACTTCTCTCATCACATAGGTCACTTGGGCAGGATTAAGGCATGTCAAGTATGGGCGTGAAGAGCCACGTTTGTACAAGAGGCTGCTGATGAGAACGTCATTGGACGACCGGGCCTTGACTTTGGCGGCTTATTGTTTGTCGTCTGGCAGTTCCCCCTGTGTCAAAAATAGAAGGATGTCGGCCGCTTATGGAATAGGTTCGTTTTGGAGGAAGTGGACTTGTTACTAGTTTGGGGAAATGGTAAGGTGGGCCAAATACTCGAGGCGGACACCATGGCTGAGGTCGAACTGGTCTGCAAATGCCAATTGAGCCATCTCATCTGCCTTGGATTTTTTCGCCCGAGGGATGTGCTTGATGTGGAAAGTATTGAAGAGGCGGACAAAGGGGAGTGCAATATCCCTGTAAACTCGTATTGTGTCTTCCTTGGCATCGAATTCCCCCGTAATTTGTCCGACAATAAGCAGGGAATCGCTGAACACCTGGATATGGCTAACACCAATGTCTCTAGCTATGCGAAGACCTTCTATCAAGGCCTTATATTCGGCCTCATTATTGCTTACGTCGAACAAGAAGCGGAGAGCACACTTGAAATAACCACCCTCGGAGGTGGTGAGGATGAGACCAGCCCCACTGCCTTCTTTGCGGGATGATCCGTCGACATTGAGGGTCCAAGAGTGGGGATCATTTGTGTCAATGTTGAGTTGCCTGGGCGGCGGGGTCAGGGTTGGAGTGGGATTAGTAAACTCCAGATGAAGTCAACGACAGCCTGTCCCTTGATCGCTGTTCAAGGTTGGTAGGAGATGTCAAATTGGCTGAGCTTGACTGACCATTGCATAAGTCAGCCGGACAACTTTGGTTGTTGCATTATCTTCTTCAACAGTTGGTCAGTGAGGACGACAATGGGGTGGGCCTGGAAGTAAAGTCGGAGTAGTCTTGAGGCTATGACCAAGGCTAATGCCATTTTTTCAAGCAATGGGTAGTTCTGTTCTGCTCCCCTGAGAGCTCGACTGATGTAGTAGACCGGTCGTTGGATAGAGCTGTCTTCCTTGATAAGTGCTATACTGACTGCGGTGTTTGACACAACTAAGTAGAGAAAAAGGGGTTCACCTGTGATTTCCTGAGAAAGTAGGGGGGGTTGGCCATGAACTACTTCGATTGCTGAAAGGCCTCTTCGAATTCTGTCGTCCACTCGAAAGTTTGCCAAAGAACTTTGAAGAAAGGGAGGCACTTGTCCGTTGTGCGGGAAATGAAGTGGTTGAGGGCGGCGACTCTACCAGTAAGCCTCTGAACCTCCTTAACCGTTCTGGGCGACTGCATTTCTATCAAGGCCTTGATCTTTTCGGGGTTAGCTTCGACGCCTCACTAACTGACCATAAAAACTAAGAACTTCCCAGATCCTACGCCGAAGGCGCATTTTTCTGGATTGAGCTTCATTTGATACTTTCGTAGGGTGCCGAAGGTCTCTCGCAAGTCGGCCAGATGATCAGTGGAGAGTTTGCTCTTGACTAGCATGTCATCGACGTATACTTCCATGTTCCGGCCTATCTGATGATGAAAGACGGCGTTGACCAACCGTTGGTAAGTGGCCCCGGCATTTTTCAACCCAAATGGCATGACACAATAATGGTAGGTTCCCCAGTCAGTGATAACGGAGGTGTGTTCCCAGTCAGATGGGTGCATTAGAATTTGGTTGTACCCAGAGAAGGCATCCATGAAGCTGAGCATTTGATGGCCGACCGTGGCATCAACAAGCAGATCTATGCGAGGAAGGGGATAACTGTCTTTGGGGCAAGCTTGGTTAAAGTCGGAATAGTCGACAGAGAGTCGCCATTTACCGTTGTTTTTACAGACCAAGACCACATTTGACAACCACCTGGGGTAGTCCACATTTTTGATAAACTATGTCTCAAGGAGCTTATCTACTTCAGAAGCGATAAGAGTATTGTGCTCCGAGTGAATGATGCGCTGCTTGGCGGAAGGGTCGGAAATAGGGCTCAGTGCTGAGACGATGGGTAATGAAGGAGGGGTCAATACCGGGCATGTCGGAGTGGGTCCAGGCAAATACGTCGTTGTGCTCAATCAGGAGGGCAGTGAGGTCAGCCTTAGCCTGGGAGGATAGTTGGTTGCCGAGCTTGGCAGTTTTTGTCGGGTTACTGGGATCGATGGGAACCTTGACAAGCTCTTTCACTGGTTCCCCTCTGACCAGCTCATCCTCATCCCTGGCGTCGAGCCCTTCAATGATCATAGCCTCTTTTAGCTTGACCTCTTTAAGTGAAGTGACGTAACATTCCCTGGCCACGGTCTGCTCGCCCCTCACTGTGCAAACCCCAAGGTCGGTGGGAAATTTGACGACAAGATGGAAAGTGGATGTAATAGCTTGGAAAGCATTTAGGGCGGTGTGGCCGAGGATGATGTTGTAAGTAGAGGGACAACCGACGACGAGGAAGGTGAGTAACTTTGTGGTCTACCGCGAGTGTTCTCCGATTGTGATGGAAAAATCGAAGGAGCCGATGGAGGTCACCCGATCTCCAGTAAAACCGACCAATGGGGTTTGGAGAGGGGACAGACTTTCTTCCCCGACCTTGAGCTAGCGAAAGACATTTAGGAAGATGATGTCTGAAGAACTGCCGTTATTGACGAGAACCCGTCTGACTTTGTAATTGGAGAGGAGGGCAGAGATGACGAGGGGGTCGTCATGGGGGTAACGGATGCCTGTGCAGTCGGCCTCCGTAAAGGTGATGGGCTCTATCCACTGCTTAGGCAATTTGGAAGGGCGGTCCAATGTGGCAACTTCTTTGTCTGAGCCCTACCTTATTTTTCTGAGTTCTGCCAGCGGGATGGTCCTCCACAAGCAAGCCCGCCAGCAATAACTCGGATCTCTCCAACAGGGGGGGCAGGGTTACCTTGTGCTTGGGGTTGTTGTGGAGGGCGATCATGACCTTGGTTAGGATGTTCAGGTTGTCGAGGCGGGATGCGCTGGCGGTTGTTTCTGATGGGTTCAGTCCTTTGCCTCTGCTGGGGGCGGGCTTCCATGAACCGACTGAGACGTCCCTGACGTATCAAGCCCTCGACCTGGTCTTTGAGGTTAACACACTCCTCCGTATTATGGCCGTGGTCCTAATGAAAGCGGCAGTATTTGGACTGGTCTCGCCGGTTGGAAGGAGACCGTGACGGTTGGGGCCAGTTTAGGGGATTATCTTGTTGGATCTGGTTCAGGACTTGTTCCATGGGGGAGTTGAGGGGGGTGTATCGTTCGAACTGGTAGGGCGGTCGGGCTGGCGCCGACCGGTCGGCTCGGGGTGGTCAGTCGGTATACTGAGGTGTTTGGTGAGTGTACTGGGGGTTTCTAGTTTCTGAGTCCTTTCTCTTCTCTCTGGGGGTCGGGTTTTTGGCTGTAGGATCTTGTCGCGTGGCTAGGGAATCTTCGGCGTTCATGTATTTTTGGGCTTTGGAGAGTAGGGTTACCATGGAGGTCAGGGGGTTTTTGGAGAGGGAAAAAAGGAAATCAGATGATCGTAGACTGGCCATGAAAGCCGTGAGAATAACCTTGTCATCGTTTTCTGCCACCTGCAAGGCCTCAGTGATGAAGCTGCGCAGTGACTCTCCCTCTGTCTGACGGATTTTGAGGAGTTAAGTTGTCGGACGTCGTTGGTGCTGGGCACCAATGAAGTGGCTGAGGAAGGAATCACTGAGGTGCTGGAAAGTGGAAACAAAGTCTACTGGCAGTTGACTAAACCAGAGTCGAGCCGACCCCTTGAGTGTTACGGGGAAGCCCGACACATGCTTTCATCAGGAAATGCATGGAGGATCATGAGGGTTCTATAGGTCTCCAAGTGATCAACTGGGTCTGTTGTACCGTCGAAAGAGTCGATCGTAGGCATTTTAAACCAAGGAGGTAGAGGTTTGTCCCGGATGGAGGCAACGAATGATGAGTTGGCTGTGGTGGATAGTTTATTCGGTATGTTCTGCATGACTCCTTGGAGCTAGAGCTTCATGGCTCGGAGTTGCGCGTCCCAGAAAGGGACGTTGTCACCGCCGGAGTGCAGAGGCGGCTGGACGCTACTGGCCTCTCCCTCGGGGTTGGGTGCCGGGGCCGATGGGTATGGGACCCGAGATGGAGGGTTCATATCTGGGGGAGGGGGCTGCAAGCCTTCCAAGTTGGGTGGATGTGGCTGCTGGATAGTACGGCTCAGGGCTCGTTCTTGGTTGGGTGGGATATCTAGAGGTGGTGGAGGGGGAATAAGAAGGTTTCTTTGGAGTAGAGCATTAATTAGGGCTTGGTTTTGCTCGGCCAGGCGGTTAATGCTGTTGGTGAGCTCGGTGAAATACTGTGGTGCGTTGTTTGGATTGGGAGGGTCTGCTTAGTGGTCCACAACATTGTGGTGAGAAGCCATGGATCTAGTTGTGACCATCCACCTTCACAGGTGGTAGGAAGGGGTTATTGGGAAAGGGTCTCCGGTGACAATGAGCACAACTGGCGCGCGGAGCGAAAGTGTTCCCACAGACGGCGCCAACTAATAATACAGCGTGTTCCAGATGGAACGGGTCGGACTGATCCACGCTTCGCAAACCAATGTCCGAGGTACCAAGCCCACACCGGAACCTGCACAAGAGTTCAACGGGGAATGGGGAGTCCCCCAGCGAACCCTCCGACAAGCAAGTTAGAAAGAGAGATGGAATGTAACGATAGATTAGAGGTGGAAAAGCTTAACATTCTACTTGTCTTCGACGTCTGCTTATATCCTCTGGTAATCATTTCGTTGTCCCTTCCGACCTGTCATCTTAGTCGAAAGTCTATACTCTAGCTTGCCTTGTTCATGGTGAGGCTGTTCTGTCCCAACGGGGAGAGGTCATCGCAATAAATGCTGTAAGGGACTTCATTAATGGCTGATGTGCAGTGCAATAACTTTGCAGGATCTTTGTCTACTTATGTGGCTTGTCCTTCTCTTGCCACGTGTTTAGATGTTATTGGTTCTTAATGCCAGGTTGAGCTCCAGCAACGCTGGGCTTTAGTATTTGGATTATGTATTGGGCCCTAAGTGGTGGACTATAACCTTAATGGGTTTACCCATATCACTACCCATTAAAGTAAAATTTAAATTAAAAGTAAAAAAATATAATTTTTATTTTTAAAATAAAAGGGTAAGCAACCTCATTGAAGAGAAGATACCCTAATAAATGTGGAACCCCCCATCGGCATTAACATTACCATGACCTTCTGAGCCCAAAATTGAAAAAGATAACACATACTATATTTATTGTATGCTACGCTGTACTGAAATGACGTACCTTTTCGGATAAAACATACTAGGATAATGATACGGATACAAAATTTTCTACTAAATAAATAACTAACTATTTCACATGGGTGTGGGGTTCATAGAAAATTTAGGATCTATAGCATTTTCCCTATGTATTTTGTATGCGTCTACATGTATATCTTTCTCTATTTTTTTTCATTTTTTAATTTTTTTTTTTTGGTACAAATTTCTTTTTCTTTTTCTTTTTTGGGTGTTATTTTTGTTTACCTTGTATTTGATTAAGGGATTTTGAAAAAGATTTAAAAAGGAAAATAGAAAATGTGTGTAAAATTATATGAAATGTAAATATATTTTATTTACATTTCAATTTTTTTTTTTTTTTTTTTTTTGTCTTTTTCAAATCTTCCAACCAAACACAATATTAGAGGACATTATAATTATACTAAAAAACTAAGAGTGAATCCATAATTGATCCTGATGGGATCAAGGTCGGCCCTAATTTTCGGGGGCAAGGCGAAATTATAAAATGGGACTTTTTAGATATTTATCACAAAATAAAAGTTTGCTTTTATATATGACAATCAAAATTAAATATTAAATTTTACTTGGGCACTCGGTTGAGAAATCCAATTTCAAATTTTCTTGATCTAAAGGTTTAAGTGTTGATTTTCTTTACCCATAAAGACAAGCATATGTAAAATAATCAACATACCCTTCTGTATATAAACCATATATACAACATTGTCCAAACCTTAAATACTCACACTCCTTTCTCTCTCTCTTGCTTTCACTCTCTCTCTCTCTCTCTCTCTCTCTCTCTCTCTCTTCTGCATTACACACGGCGACAACGATGCCGACTCCGTCGCCTCAATCACTGTTGCCACCACCACCTCCACTGCGACACTTTCACTGCCATCGCAACCACTATCTTCCTCCTGCCAACTTACCTATAATGATTCTGGTTTAAACCCAACACATTTATTACTTTTGGATCCGAGAACCCATGTATTTAAATGTTGTTCAACTCATTTCCATCTTGTTATTTATTGAGTTTGACATTTGAGAGTTTTGGTTGTGTTTGAAACAGGATTGGAAGTTAGTCTTTTCAAAGTGTTGTTGCCTTGAAATTTGTATGCTCTCTCGAACAACCATTCTTGTGCTTGAGCAGTCTTTTACAGTTTGTAAAACTACTGAGAGTTTGATATCTGCGTTCGAACGACGCTTCTTGCGCTTAAATGAACTTTTACAGGTCTGAACTACTGGGAGGCGGTCATTGTGCAATCGAGCGGTGGTTTTGGTCGCTCGAGCAATGTCACTTGTTGTGTCTGTCGCTCGAGCAATCATTTCTTCACTCGAGCGATCTGTGCATATATCAGTCCAAGAAAAAGCTTTTTTGGATCACTTTTTCATTCCTTTCTCTCTCTAAACATTTCAAAACCTTAAATCTACTCTCTCTCTCTCTCTCTCTCGCTAGTTCTTGAACTTTACCCCAAATACTCTCAATTCGTTGATTTCCTCGCCCTTGACCTTTGGAGAAAAACATTCAGCATGTAACGCCCCAAGAAAATATACATAATAATAACATAATATCCATTACTTCTTATGGTAAACCGAAACAAATCCCCAATGCTTGCATTAAAAGTTCATGAGCTTCTAACAAAATAGTTCCCCATGCGAGTATACATTCAATAAATTCTAGCACATGAATCTATAGCATGTAGAACATTCAATCGAAATAAATAAATAAACGCCCTCGAGGGCTTACAAGTTCCAAGGCTTGAGCCCGGTTACACAATAGATGATTTCTCGAACCCATACATTTGCAGTCCTTGGCTTATTAAAAAAAAAAAAAATACAATCATAACAAAATAGAGCCTCATGATCTCAACGCATACATCCACGCCCTAGTTTGGTGGATTCACTACATCTTTTCCTGCACCAAGATCCCATAGGGTGAGCATAAAGCCCTGTAGAAAAGTCTTAACAAAATATATACATTTTATACAATTCTCATGAAATGAAATGCACATGTCATGCTATGCCTTTAAAAGAAAATTTTACCTTTATTCTTTCAAAATCCACATGCACAATATGATATTGAAATTTTAACAATTTCATAGTTTTACATCAAATTTACGGGCCAGTAAATACGACTCAGGTAATCCTTAGGTTGGTGTCTGTAAATAGGCATAACTAGCACTACCAAATTCCCACTTTACCGATAGCTAACCGGAAGGCACATGGTACCTACTCCGCGCGTTTTTTCGGTCTTTCACCCTGAATACTCAGGCTAACTTAATCAATTTCATCTACACCCCCTATCCGGACTTACAAATGTATTTATCCTAAAACAAATCAACAAAATCTCATTTCACAGCGTTCCCCTTTTCAAATGCAAACTTCAATTTTCTTTATTCAAAATTTGGAATGACTAAAGGGATTGAAATGTCAATGCAATGATTACCCATGTAACATGCAAATTATCCATGCAATGCATCAATCTTACATTTACAATACTTTCGCACAATTATTCCATTCGTGATCACAATTTCCTTTCCCCTTTCTAATGTAATTCACAAGATCACCATATATCTATATAAACCCATTAGCAGCAATAAAATTTCCACATTCAAGTATTCTCAACGAATTAATTATTTCATAATTATGTCACATTTTTCTTTTAACAACTATTCTAAATCAACAAACCCTCTTACACTAAGAAATTCATTATTTAAACATTCATCAATGTCATAACATCATCATATTTCTCAAAAGAAAATCTCTAACTTTCTAGGGTTTCCATAGATAAGGTTTCCTCTTCATAGAAATTTTATTATCTCAAGAAAACATTTTCCAATGACAACATAGCTCAAAATCTCAAGATTTCATATAAAGCATTTTGCAAACCCACATCAAAGAGAAATAGCATATTCAACTTATGAGTTAAAAACAAAGTTTCCATACTTCCCAAAGTTTGTCCTAAATCAATAAAATCTTGTAAAACTATATATATAGCTCTAAGAAAATCCCTACCTCAAATTTGGAGAAGAAATGAGATGAAACCTCTAAAACCAACATTGTTGAAACAGGATCTTCACCGCACACAACGAAGCCCTCGAGAAGTTATCTAACTTTGATGAAGAAACTTGGGTCAAAAATCCAATGGATTTAAGGAAATCAAGGATTTGATCTTGTTTGGTATAGGAAATGTAGAGAGAAGGAGGAGAAAAGGGTTTTTAGAGAGAGAGAGAGAGAGGTATACAAAAGTGATATACACACAGCCCAAGAAAAGAGAAAAGCAAAATTTTTGGACTCAGCGACTCCCGCACATGCGGCGCCAATTCCCACATGTGCGGAGCGTGCCTCCCGCACGTGCGGCACTCATCCCCGTATGTGTGACGGCTGCCCCACACCTCCTTCCACACTTCCTTCCGCAAGTGCATATTATGCAGTAGCCAACCTGCGACCTCCCTTATTTCCCGCACATGCGGCCTCATCTCCCGCCCGTGAGGCCCCCTTCTCGCACGCGTGGCCCAAGACCCCGCACATGCAGCTCTGCCCTCCAACTAGGAAATTTTCCAACTCAACGCCGGACACTCCGGACCTAACCTTGCACCTTCCGAAACACAAGAAACTTGGCATAGAAATGAATAAAAGCAAGGACTTGAAATAAGCTTCCAAATACAATAACCCAAACCACTAATCAAGGCTCCAAGTTAGACTCGGCACTCCAACGGAAGTAAATCTAACATAACTCAAGAGGACGAGACGAGTTACGTACTGGATCATCACAGAGCACGTCAAGGGTTTCGTTTTAATTGGAACGTCTTGTGTTTTCGTTACCGTCAAGTTCTACCCACCCTCTCTTCGTGTCTTCTACTTTGAGGTAGGGATTTCTTGGGCTCTTTTGATAATTTTTAGCTTAGTTATTTGTCTTTTCAAAAGGGTTATGTGTTTGGGAAATTTTGGTAAAACCTAGGGTTTGGTTTGAAATTAAAAGAGGGATTTTCCAAATTGATTCTTGAAAATGGTAGTAGGAATATGGTTGCAGATGAGTTATGTTGTAATGATGGAAATCTTTTCCTAAAATTGATTTTGAAATAAAGGGGGTTTGGCCCAAACTTTGGATTTTGAGAATTTTGAAAGGCAAATGGAGAAGTGATGTTGGATATTGTGAAATTGGAATTACACTTAAGTTGATAATGATGGTGGAGTTGGATATGTAATATCACTCTGTTGTAATTGATGAAAATGTATCTTTTGATTGGAATTTATCTTTTGAATAGAAATAACTGTTTTGGACTATCAGTGGAAGACAGCCTTAATTGTTATAGACATTGCATGAGAATTTGATTGAATTGAAACTAATTTTTCATCCATTGGGCACTGGACATCATTATACGTTGCACATTTTAAATATATTTATTTTTGAGAAAAATTGGTGAATACCGTGATGAATCTAGTTAGGGTGTGTGATTGTGATTTTATTATGTTGGCCTGTGTGTCCTTGATGAGAATCCAAAAACCCACGAGGTTAGGTGTCAATCCTTCTGGTTAGTACCAATAAAATGGCTTTAGTAGTGCTTGTATAGCCTACTGGCAGATACATACCTAGAGATTCCTAGTTTTTTTTTATCCACTACCCTATTTTCTGTATAAAAAGATTATTTTCATAAATTGATATATAATCTGGCATTGCATTATTTTGAGATGGAAAACGGAAAATTTTTGGAAAATGGCATGCATATACATTCACCTTATGATTTTGCTAAGATTCATATACTGTGTTAGAGCATTTTTACTGGTTTTGGCTTACCCTATGTGGGAAACAACTTTCCAAGTGTTAATGATATGCCTAGCTTGGGAGGACTAGGAGCTTATGGTTTCTTTTGTTTTCTTGATGTAAATATTTTGTTCAAGCCTCGGCTTTACTTGTATTGAGTTCAAACTCATTTTGTTGTAACTAAGTATCGTCTTGAAAAGTTGTAAGCCGTTAGGGCATTCCTTTTATTTGATTTTAATTTCCTTTCTACTCTTGTATCCATGCACTGCAACAAATTACACTTTTGGCGACTAAAAAATTCATAATTTAATCACCAAAACGTTTTGCCGACTAATTTTTTTGGTCGTTAGCTTTGTCGCTGAATGATTGTCATAAAAGGTATTGGCGACTATTTTTTTTTTAGTCGTCGAAAGTTGCCAATTGGCGACTAAAAATTTAGTCGCTCACAGTTTTCAATAAATGTGCTTTTTTGTTTTAACGACTAAATGTTTAGTCGCTAAAAACCGTTGGTTTCTTTTTGGCTACCAATATTTAGTTGCTAAAAATGTGGCACTCCTTTTTGGCTACCAATTTTTTAGTCGCTAAAATCATGGTGCTCCTTGTTAGATACTAATTTTTTAGTCGCCAAAAACATTTATTTTTTTGGCTACTAACTGTTTAGTCGCCAACAAGTTCCCTTTTTATTTTTTGGCTAAATATTTAGTCGCCAAAAACTCTATTTTTTAATTTTTTTAAAATGCACAAATTGAATATTTTTCATTAATTTCTAAATTATATGCATTCTATTGTCAATGCAACCTATAACCTATGCATATACAGAATAATACATATATCTATTATAATCTAAATCCATTATCAATAATACACATTTCATTATCAACTATCCAAAAACTTTAATTTGTAACATCATATTCCAAATATCATATAAATCTATACCAACCAAGTATAATCCATCTAAATTAAATATTGCATTCAAAAATACTAGATTTCCAAAATAGAGGATTGTCCAAAAATAAATGTCTTCCATATACATAACAAATGCTCTTCGTGCACAAAAAATAAATATCCACAATAGCCTTTGCAAAAGCAATATGTGAAAAAAATAATAATAATAAAATAAAAATAAAAATTAACCATTAGCACTTATTCAATAAAATTGACATTTCAAATTATAACAATTATAAAATTAATGTTGAAGTAGTAAAACTGAAGCTGCATAACAAGAGGTTATTGCTCTGAAAACACAAGGAGGAGCTCATCTCAAAAGAAGCCCACTCGCTAGGCATCCCACTAAGAAGTAGTCCTCTTTCTTCCAGTCTCAAAATAGTTGTGGGAAAAGCACCAAAAAAGAAAAAAATTCAACATATTAGCAAATTACAAATTAAAAAAAAAAATCAACAACTAAGTGAGCAAATAGACATAAACAAAGAGAATCAAAATTTGCACATAAGCAATAACAATTGGCTTAGTATAAATTAAGGTTTAAAAAAAATTTAAAAAAAAATCAACAACTAAGTGAGCAAATAGACATAAACAAAGAGAATAAAAATTTGCACATAAGCAGTAACAATTGGCTTAGTATAAATTGAGGAATAGTTCTCTATTTGTAAATACATACACCCATATATCAATTGAGGATTTGTTATGTATTTGTAAATAGAAATTGATTTTTGGATGATGCACACATAGTATGACCTGTTACAAAGACAAACAACCATGTATTTATAAGTTTTTTAATAGTTGGGCAAAGGTCATCTACTGTTACTTTTGGTTGCTTGGAGTTAGAATAATGCCTCTTTATTAATGGCTAAGACGTAAACAAATCTTTCATCAACATAAACCACTCAAAACCCAAGTCCAGCTAACACTAATTCTTCAAAATCCATAACTATTTTCAATGCTAATTACATAAATCTATAAAAGACAAGATATGAAAACATATTTATTGAATAAAATATTCACCTCCCATAAATATATTTCCCCAGAAACACCTCCTCCAACTACATAAGTGTAGACACCCCATTTTTGACCGACCTTAAAGACTCAGACGTCATCGATGGGGCGCTCGGTGAATGCGCATGTTGTGCTCGTTCTGAGGTTACGGAGTCTCGGCTGAGAGCCTTGCCTCCAGACTTCGGGACTCTTTTGTGCTTTGTCTCGGTTTGCGAACCAGGTTCTATTTTCTCTTCCCGAAGGGAGGGAGAGGTCTCGTAGACCATCTCTCAGTGACTGTAGGCTACTTTTCGTGGTCGTAGACCACTGTTCCCGTTTGGAGACCAGTTTCCGATTTTCAGAGCCGTCGACCGTACGCCTCAATTCGGGACCGCTTAACTTTCTCCGTTTGCTCCAATTTTTGGCACACACCTTGTTTCCTCTCCCTAGAGGGACACTGTGGCCCGGGAGACCACCTTCGTGGTTGCACGCCACTTTCGATGCTTAACAATTAGTTTTCGGGGCACCCAACTGCGTGTTTTGGCCCCCGAACGCTCGTTTTGCATCTGTCTTGGTTCATTTTTGGCATGGACCGTATTTTCATTGTTTGGAAGGTGGTACAAGGGTGGGAGACCACCTTTTTTCCTTGGAGAAAACTTTTCATCGCCGGCCAATTTTCTTGACAAGAAGCTGGTCTCCCTGGTTTTTGGGCCACAATTGCTGGCCTCCCACCACACCACTAGCTTGCATTCAGTTGGGAGACCACCAAATGGGCTGGCCGACCACCTGACCCTTTTGAACAGGCTGGCCGACCACCTAAAGTGGCTGGCCGACCACCTGAACCTTTTGAACTTGTCGGCCGACCAGGGAAAGTGGTCGGCCGACCACCTGAACTGGTCAGCCTGCCTCCCTCAGTTCTGTCTCTGTGAGTTATTGCCAGCTGTGCCAACTGGAAGGCACAGAATGGATCCTTAATACACGTGTATGGAGGATCTTCAAGCTTGTTTTTTAGCTTCTTTGAGAAGCTTTGGACCCTCTTGGCTATAAAGGAGGGCCTCCCCCTCCTTTGTGAAGGTTGAGAATTTCCCTAAGGCATACACATATACCTCCCTCTCTATATCTCTATTTTGTGTTCAAAAGTCCTAGGTTCTTGCCCCTTTGCACACTACCTCTTAGCCTAACACCTCCAACACCAACCTAAGATTCTTAGAGGGTCTTGAGAGGTCCTAAGGAGCTGCATTTTTGGTCCATAAGCTGCTGGAGTTGCTGAGCTACAAGGGTAACACCCTATTCTCTCTTTTGAGCTTTATTTTGCTCCATCTTTTAGCCATACTTGCAAGAATTTTCGAGCTTTAGTGTAAACTGAAAAAAGTCTTATTTTGAGGTCCTTAACATGTTTGTTTGAGATCATTTTTCTGTTGGGGGTCATCTACCCCCTTGCATGCTTCATTTTGCCTTATTTTGAGCCATGCATTAGGGCCTTTGCATTGACCTTTGTTTGGCCTTCTAGCCACTGAAATCCAATGGATTTTCAGTGGCTAGCATGCTATTTTGAGTGCCAAAATGAGAGAGGGGTGACCCTCTCTCGCCTTGTTTTGTTTCCTAGCATATTTGGCCTAACAAAGGAGCCCTTATTTGCATGCTTCCAAGCCTTGTTTCAGGCCTTTTTTGGTGATTTTTAGGACCTACACAGGCTCTTTCCAGAGCTTGTTTTGCCAAATTGGGTGTCCATCTTGCATGTGTAGAATAACCCTCTTCATAGCCTATCAAAGGAGCATGTCATTCTTGCATGCATTGACCATGTTTCAATGAGTTTTTGGGCTTTATTTGGCATGTCATACCTCTGAATTTTTCTGGTTTAGTGACCTCTTGAATGCTTCATATACTTGTAGTGTAAACCCTCTTCACTAGCTTGTATTACATGCTATTTTGGTCTTTGATTCTAGCACTTTTTGGACATGCCTTAAACTGATTTTGTACATGTTTTGGACTGCCTTAGCTCTATTTTTATGCCTCATGGTCGAATGATGCTTGCTATGCATGGTTGTAGTGTAATACTCTTGCCTAGCCTTGAGCTTTGAAACCTATTGCATGCTTATACTGAGGTGTTCTCATGTTTTGGGGCCATTGAGCATGTCATTTCAGAGCCTATACTTGTGCCATATTCCCATGTTTTCCACTCTTTAAATGTGTTTGAGAGTCGTGCTTAAATATCTCATTTATGGACCATTGCATGAGCTACATTTCTATGCATTTTGAGCCATCATTTTAGATCATTTTCCCACTGTCTTGGACCTGCATAGAGACTGTTTGGGGCTGGTTGGGTCACTTGAGCATTGCTTTGTGTACCTCTAGTGTAATGCACTTCACTAGTTTCGGTATCCGAGCCATCTAGCATGCATTGTGTGAGGTGTTTACATGATTCGGGACCATCTTGCATGTCATTTCAGAGCTAGAAAATGTGTGATTGTATGCCATATTTCATCCCTTGCCATGCTTTGGTAGAGTTGCATTTGGTGCCTTAGGTTTGGTCCCTTGTATTCGGGCATATTTGCATGTGTTTTCGTTGCCCAATTTCATCATGTTTGGCCACTGATTTGGGTGTGGCTAAGGCTCACCTATCTTGGTTTAAGTCCATCTTGCATTGTATATGCCATCTAGTCCATGTTGTTGTATGATTGACCATTGCATTGTGTATGCCTTGATCATTTCATTGTTAGTCTCCATGTGTGCATTGTGTATGCCATATAGTTTTCATGTGCATTGAGTATGCCATTGATTATTTCATAGCATTGTGTATGCTAGTAGCATGTTTGCATGTCATCATTTGCATGTTTGCATCATTTAGTGACATTATGTTTACGTTGCATGTTGGAGTTGTATTCATGCATGCCATGTGTATTGCATTGTGTTTGGAGTAGGGTTTAGTCCAGACAGAGGAAACGAGGGACGTTTTGTACTCCAAGTGACGAAACGTGCCTTGATTCTCGATTGCCGACACTCCGGATTACCCATGATGGAGTTTAGGCCTTATTGTGTTCATTTGTGCATCCATTTGACATTGAGTCATGCAATTCGACTCCTTGGCCATCATGCATCGAGATGCGTGATTGGTGGCACGAGGATCAAGGCCTACACTCCCTAAAGCTTATGCAATGACGGGGAGAGTGGTCGTGCACACATATGTTGAAAATACTTTGCCATGCCCCTTTCTTGCTCTCTGTTGCAACAAACCGAAAACCGTTTTCAAAAACTAGTCGGTAGTAGCCCTACAGCATGGTGGAGTTTCAGCCTTCTGGAGTTTTGTTCAGTGTTCTGGGACCAGTTGCAAATAGAGGCGAATCGGGGCATCGCGATGGATTTTCCGGCAAGGCGACTCGAGCATGCATGCATTCCTTGTCATTCAAGACCAAGCTGAGGCAGTCCATTTCATATGTTTTGCATGCTAGCTTATTTATTTTAGTTAATTTGTTAATTAATTAGGGTTGTGTAATAATTAACTGTAATTCGTTATTCATTTGGTTATGTATTATTTATTCGGACCCTCCGAGGAGGGCCATGTTGTAATAAGTGTGCGTGTGTGTGATGTATGTCTTCCAACCCCACGTCTTTCTCCCTTTTATTTACCAGCTTATGATGGTTAGTTTTAGGGCACATTTAAATTAGCATTCTTATGCTCGTATGTTCGCATCCATTCATCTGTTTTGCATGCACTGGGCTTGGCGTATCATGCTAACTGCATTGTATTTCAATTCCAAGTAAGTGGTTTAATTGGTTCTGTTGGGAAGCACTTAACTTCTACATGTGGCTGCATGATTTTGAAAACAAATCAACCAAGCATTATTACACAGAGTAGTAGTCATTGCAGTTTCACATCAGTAAAAGTACAAATATTACATATAACCGTTCTAAGAAGCATTTTATCAAACAGGTTAGCTTCAAAGCTCACAGCTATATGTTTTACAGTTCCAAGAAGAGTTTTATCAAATCAAATCTCACAGTTATGTGTTTTGGAGTTCTAAGAAGTGTTTTATCAAACAGGTTAGATTTAAAGCCCACAATTATGTGTAATAGAGTTCTAAGAAACGTTTTATCAAATAGTTTAACTTCATACTATATGTATAGATGCTTGTATGTGTATGAGTTGTCAGAGAGACCTTGTTCTAGGACCAGTAGAAGGCGGAGCCGAAGGAGGAAGAGGGATTACGAACCTGAGATGAGGCAAGAAAGAGGCCGAAGACGGAGACGAGGCCATAAGGAGGGGAGGAGCAGAAGTGGTAACGTAGGTGCTCAGCGCCAAAATACAAGTCCATAGCTAGAAAATCGAACAGTAGAGAGAGGGTAGAGGGCAGCGACCAAAGAGAGGGTCACGATCGGTGCTGCTCGCGATCGATTGTGCAAGAGAGGGACATGAAGGGGCAGCGCTGTTAGAGTTCCAAACCAAATAGTGTACACCATGAAGAGAGCTATTCCAGTTGCCAACAATGATGTGAATCAGTGCTCCAGTTGCCCGCAAACGCGAGGAGGAGCAACAGAGGAGAGTTGTTCGGTGGCTGGTGGAGCAGCAGTGAGAGAGAGAGACACTGGTTTGTTTAAGGTTTGGTTTGGAAACAACATATATATATATATATATATGGTTATTGGTCATTTCACACAATGCGCGACTAAACATTTTGGTTGCCAATTAATTTTACAAATCCCTCCAAAATTTGGAATGTCTCCCTCCAAAAATTTTAGTTCTTTAGTGACTAAAAAATTTTTTAGTCCCTGAAAATAAATTTTTGGCGACCAAAATTTGGTCGCCAAAGATAAAAAGTAAATTTTTGTTTGTCAGTCAGTGACTAAATAATTTTAATAGCCAAAACTAAATATACATCGACTAAAATATTTTTTTAATCATTGAAAATAAATTTTGGGCAACTAAACTTTTGGTTACCAAAGATAAAAAGTAAATTTTTGTTTTTCATTCGACGACTAAATAATTTTAGTAGCCAAAACTAACTATACAGCGGCTAAAATATTTTTTTTAGTCACCAATTATGGCGTTTTTAGCGACTAAATTTTTTTTTGTCGCCAATAATCAATATATACTGACTAAAAAAAATTATTAGCTAAATATTATACTTTTGCCGACTAATATAATTTTTGGTCACCAATCCCACAACTTTTGGCGACTAAACGTGCAATTTGTTGTAGTGATGTCATATGCTATAGATTCATAATGTAGGATTTGTGAATATATTTTGCATATGTCACCTTTTGTAACAATCAAAGATATAATGAATGGAAGATATGAGATTGTCGATTCATAATAATACTGTTATATAATGGGTTAATGTTACTATTTTGGGGCGTGACAACTTGGTATCAGAGCTATTGGGTTTGAATACTTTGAGATCGTAGGAAGTGGTTATTACCACAATGGGTTCTTTTGCTAGATGACATTAGAAATAAACATGATATGCTATGTGATAACATGTTTATGTGGCTATATGGGTATGGAATTTAATTTCTTAGATATTGATTGAGCCTACGAGTTTCTAGAAGTCCTGTTAGAAAAGCACTTGATCACTGCTACTTCTAACTGAAACTCTGGCAATGTCGTGGGGCGGTCTGTAACGCCCCGAAATAATTCAACATGAACTACTCACATAAATTAACATTCACTAAACTATGACAATAAACCTTCCATCTATTACATGATAAATGAGTTTATACAAAAGTTTCACATGCGGATATACATTCAACGATAAAAGAACACCTGAATCTATAGCATGTGAAGCATCTATTCTCAAAACAATAAAATGCCCTTGAGGGCTTACAAGTTCCAAGGCAATAGCCTAGTTACACCAAAATGGTCTCTCGGACCCATACACGTTAGCCCTTAGCTTACAAAATTTACAACAAAAATAAAAGAGTTGTTTACTTTTCACAAAAATATCCACGCCCTCAGTTCGGCGGGATCACCACATCTTTACCTACACCAAATCCCATAGGGGTGAGCATAAAGCCCAGTAGAGAATTCTAACAAAGTATATACAGTTATGCAAATCTCAAGGAAAATGTTAATATCAATGCCATGCCATGCTCTTTTAAAAGAATTTCATTTCATACTTCTCATAAAGATTTACATTTAAAATAAAAGTAGCAATCTCAACACATTTCCAAAACTTCCAATTATAATCAACAGGGGCGGTAAATATGACACTGGTAATCCCTAGGCTAGTGTCTGTAAGTAGACTCTACAAGTACTACCAAATTGTCATTTTTACCGGTATTAACCGGAAAGCTCGACACCTATCCGCACGGTTTTCTGGTCTTTCACCATGGACACTCAAGCCAACTTATTAGATCATCTACACCCTCTATCCGGACTTACCACCGTATTTACCCCATACACATTACCATAGTTCTTCTTACAGCATCACTTTCTTTTATGAAATAAATATCTTCAATTAAAATTTACAATGCAAAAATAATAATAATAATTAAATGAATATACAATGCCATGATCTTTCCATATCTCATAACATTTCTCCAATTTCTAAGTGCATAACAATTTGTCATCTCACAACCATATATCATCATATCTTTAACCATAGTTTCTAAAACAAGTTCCCCATTTTTAACAACCACATTATGGAATCTACACACATTCATCTTTTTATCAAAAGAGATGAAAGAATTCCATGGACATTTCCATATTTTCCAAAAATCCCCAAATTCCAGGGTTTTCATCAAAAACCCAACATTCTTCCCATTTCATGGTGAAATCCAATCAAAATCATATTTTCTTGAGATTTAAAAAAAAATTCCCATGGGTAGGATAAAGATTGAGATCAAAACCCATTTCTTCAAAACTTTCTCTATGTTTGGAGCAAAAATCGAAATCAATACAAAACTACAAGAAAGCTTTTAAATCATCATATATATAGCACAACATGTATATATGACTCAAGAAATCCCAACCTCAAGCTTAGAGGAGAAGATAAGTGAAACAAGGCTGAAACCCCAAAGTTGTCGAAACCAACTTCTACTTAGATCAAAACGAAGCTCTTGACGAGATTTACACTTAATCTCAAAGGAGCTAGGCAAGGAGATGCTTCCAAGTGAGTGGATCTAAGGATCTTTGAACGAAAAGTGATTTTGGAGAGGATAGAAGAGTTACACGGCTTGGAGAAGAAAAAAGAGAGGGAAAAGTAAAGAAAATGTTAGGTAAGGGACCTATTTATAGTACTAGGTCAACAAGAAATAAAGTCCCAAAGTCAACCCAAAAGACCAAGTCAAAATCCCCAAAAAGTTGAGCCAAAATCGGACTGAAATCTAGAAAAAAAAATTTGCAAGGGTCGACCCTTTCAACACAGGGATCGACCCTATGAAGAAACTTATGTTTGACAGTATGCAAGAGGGTAGACCCTTTCCAGACTGGTGTCTACCCTAATTTTCAGTAAGCAAACTTCAAAAACAAAGGGTAGACACTTCCCAGACTGGTGTCTACCCCAATTTCCAGCAAGCAAACTTCAAAAACAAAGGGTAGACCCTTCCCAGATTGGTGTCTACCCCAATTTCCAGCCGGAAAACTACAAAAACAAAGGGTCGACCCTTCCCAGATTGGTGTCGACCCTTGTGCCCAACAACAAAAGGATGGTGTCGACACCTCCAAAACCAGTGTCGACCCCAGAATAAGATTTTTAAGTTTCCAAACAATTTTTCAATGTAAACAGCGTGAACAAGCAATCCCAACAAGTTTAAATCAATTTGTACTCCCCCAAAACTAAGGTACAACCACACCAAAGATTCCCAAAATATTTTAAAGGACACAAGTGCTACACGGTCACTATCTAAAAAGGAAATTCGTTTGTATTTATGTGGTTATATGCTTAAGTGGAGTGAATTATTTGTTGTCCACCGCATTAGGACGTGAGTGAATTAGCTTCGGCACAATTGTAAATGTGCTAATCTGTTGTGTTACCTTTATTAGGATGTTAAGACGTGGTGGTGGTAGGTGTGGTAGGTCTAGGCGTTAGGAGGTACCGTTATAGGATGATATTCCGGTGCAAGAAGGAGTTGGTCGGGGCCAACATAACCGAGCCAGTAGGTCAACAAGCCATGGGAGCTTTGGCTAGAAAATGGTTGGTGATTTGAGGAAATCCAGGCCCATGTTGCTGAAACAGGGCCATCTTTTCTGAAGAGGGAGTTCTTCCGGTCGAATCCGAATGAGTGGCTAGAGAAGATGATCTTAGAAGATAGGCTTGACGAGTTTTTATTTTTTTATTCGAAAATTATGTGAGACATATGAATAGTTCATTATTTTTTAAAATTGGAAAAATAAGAAATTAAGATTAGGCATGTAGAGGCCCTGGAGGCTTTCTCACTAAAAACCTCCTTCTACTTATATAAAATACTAGCATATGAACCATACGACGCATGGGCTAAATAAATAATTAAAAATAATTTTAAAATTAAATAATAACATAACATTTATTTAGAAAGTATAAAAAATAATTTATAATGAATTAAATTTTAACTGTTTTATTAGAATAAATATTGTAGTTGTTATGTCATTAATTGTATATTCTAAGTTCACAAAAAATATGAAAAAAAATAGAATAAATTTTAAATATATATTTACTATAAAACAAAAATAAATTTCGTTATAAAAATTTTGTAGTTTTAGTTTATTCCATGTTAAAGTTTATCATAAAACTTAAACATACCTTCTAGAAATAAAACAATATATATTTTTTGATAAAATCGATCAAAAGACCAACCAACTTACACAAAAATTAATTAATTAAAATTTTAAAATTTTATTTTATTTTAAAATTTAAACTCTCTTTAACTGAAACATGCACAATACTACAATATTAAATGGGAGCATAGGTTTACTTTATATACGTAAAACAACTCATTTTTTCTTTCTTTCCCGATGTGAGATGGTGTAAAATAAAAATTAACAATTGTTCGAGAAGGAAATTTATTTCGTATCAAACAATATCAATCAGTTAATCTTTAATTAGATTAATCTTTAATTTTTTTTAATCAAACATATTTAACCAACATATTTTGATAAAACCGCTAAGATCGTAGTTAAACCAGCAAATCAGTCAAACCAAAAACGGTTCAGCCTAATCGACTAGGTCAAAAGACCAACCAATTTATACAAAAATTAATTAATTAAAATTTTTAAAGTGTAGCTGGTTTTTCATGCTCCTCAACTGTCTAGTCTCTTCGAATACGATAGCCCTACAGTTCAGACTCTCGTGGTTCTGAATCTGATTTCACAAGTGCAATGTGAAACAAAAAAACACAAAAGAGTCCAAATCCGGCAAATCTTTTGGGAAATCAATTTTGAATCAAAAATGCCAAAAATAGACCGCTTTGCCAGATTTCAAAGTCACCACCTAAATATTTTTTGGGAAATTTAGGAAACCCGTGACTCATGCCAAAGATCACTTGTTCGTCATCACCAAAGTGTCTCGGCTCGGGAACTTAGGTATGAGAGGAGAAGGTCATGAATTGAGCACCCCACTCACCCGATCAAAGAACGGCCTCTACTAATCATGATATGATTCTTATGTACAGTATATGCTCTTGTTCCGATTATTATGCTATCTTTACTACGTGATGCACACAAGTATAGACTTTTTCACAAAAATTGGAACGCTTTGATTTCATGTTCGGTTTGAAAAGTGTTTTGAATATGTACCACTTGAAAAAGTGATCTCATATGTACATTAATCAAATCATTCCAACTTAAGTGGAAAAAAAAAATTCATCCACCGACATTCAAACAGGTATATCAACTAAGCACTTAGCCTCATGATAAACATGCTTTGATATGGCAACAATCACACGCATACAATATGCTAAAGAAAAAAATGCATACCCCAAATATCTGAGGCGACCCAAAAGAAAGGAAACAGTTAGAAAGAATGCATGGTCCTAAACAATGCAACATGACTAATGCAATGCATACAACATGCAATTAATAGACTCAGCTACTAACAAGGCATGTGAATTAATTCAAGGTATGTGATAAAGCACGTATTTGAGTAAAGAATTTGAATTTTGACATTGATTAGTATGATGAGCCAAACGCTTATGCATGCAAAATGAATGGATGCGAATAATGGAAAATGCTAAGGAAGATATGATGCTACATGCAATCCATCATAAGCGAGTAAATAAAAGGGAGAAAGAAATAGGAGTTAGAAGACATACACAAATTATTACATATTTGCCCTCGCGCAGGAGGGCCCGAATGTCCAAGTGTCCGAATTAACTACTTATTACAAACCCAAATGAATGAATAAGCTAGATTAACTAATTATTACAAGTTCAAATGAATCTAAGTAATTAATCACAACACACTACTATTAAAGCACTAATTTCCACGAGCCACGGGAAGTAAAGAATCGCATATGCATGAATAGGAATATCCACCCGAAAACTCCTTTGTTTCGCTGCCATAACTATTCTATTTTGTAATCAGAAAATAATTCTATTTTCAACCCAGCCTCTACTTTGTTCTGCCATAAACATGGCACTACCTGCGAAAAAAATAGAGTGGCCGACTGGCCTCAAAAAGTGGTCAGCCGAATGGTAGGGTGGCCAGCCGACCACTATTTTTCAGGTACTACCCTACTTCAACAAAATGGAAACAGAGCAAAGACAGAGTGTTTCTAGGGCATGTTTTTCCTCTTTGCCTCACCCTATCATGGAATAGATCAAGGGAGGCGTAGACTCGATTTGCAAACCATCAATTGTTGCAAACTCATTGCTTGATGATCTATGAATCAATGGGACAATGACTCAATAAATGAAAATAAAAGACCAACAAAACCTCCTCCCTATCATGGAGTTACCTCAAGGGAAGTGGTAGACATCGCTTCTTGAATCATTAACATCACTAAAGAATATGTAATGACTCGAAACATAATATGTTCAATTAACGTCCGATTGAAACTTAATTTTATTATCTTATTTACCACATTTAGTTCAATTTTATTAGCCTCTTTTATTATCTTTCCATTCTTTAATCATTTTGTCCAAAAGTGAGAGTTATGTCCACTAATGAAGAGAAGTGTCAAACACGAAGTTGTTCTTGGCATGAGAGAGATGTAATGCCCTGGTAATGAACCTCCGAAGAGATTAAACCATTAAGCATGGAAGGTTTCTTTCGCATGCCTTAAAAAACAATCAATTATTTGAAACAACTCTTAAAAAAAATTAAAAAATATATATAAAAAAAAAACCAAGAAAAGAGGGTGGTTGCAAAGATGATTATTACAAGTGTGGATATATGTATGAAAACTAAGAATTAATAGCTATCAACTCAAATAAGTTGGTGTCCAAGGCCTAAACCACCAAACCTATGAGGACTTACAACAATGCAAGCATAATATTCAAAGCATAAATGAAGTAAACACATAGAACAACCCCCAAACTCTCAAAAAAGTGCTGGAATTAGTATGAAAAAACTAGAAAAAAGTGAGCTAAAATAAAAGAGAATCAAAGCTAGTAAGCAAGCCTAAGGAAGGGGTGGCTAACCCTTCTATTTTTGGCCTCAAAACCACATATTTTAGCCTCTTAAAACTCTGAAAATCAGTGGCCAAAAGTTGAGATACAAGTGAGAAACACAAGGGCAAAAGCTTATGAAATAAGGTTCAAAGAAGGATGGTTAACTCCTCTATCTTTGGTTACTTTAAGTCACAAGTTTTAGCCCATAAAAATAGTTTAAAAACAGTAGAAAAACAGCAAGAAAAGAGAAGGAATAAGTAGAGTAAAAAGGGCAAAAGTTATACCTCTTGAAGAGAGGTTACTCTTTGATTCACAAACCAGCAAGTGATCACCCTCAAGAGCTGAACTTTTAGCTCAAGAACCTCAGTAAGGAGACCCAAATTTTTGGTTTAGGTAGTATATATAGAGTGTATTTATATTTCTAGATAGATAGGGAGTGTGATTGGCAAGTTTTGGAGCTTTGGTAAATTTTTCTAACCTAAAATCAAAAAGGGTAGGCTTGTATTTATAGAAAAACAGCTTCTACTGTCGGAAATATCTGTATAAAGATAGCCGGTGCAAGGCATGCACATGGAGGGGACAGCTGGCTATAAATATCTTCCTGTCGGGACACCTGGCTGGCCGGCCAATGACTTGTACGACTAGCTACAAAAAGTGGCAGGGCAATTCGAAACGATGACTCTCACGCCCGACATCAAACGGGCATATCTCTCTCATTCGGACTCGATTTCAGGTGATTCTTGAGTCTAAATTGAAGCTCCAAAAGTCTATTTTCCATTGATGGTGGCTTCACATCTAAATTCTAAGTATAACAAAATATATGCCTGATTTAGTGAAGGCTGATCATTTATTTCTTAACGGTTTGATGCTCAACCTTTTCTTCAACTAATTTTCTTTCATCCCCTCCTATTTCCTTCAATTCCAAACTTATAAATAAGATGTTTTAAAATATTTTTTAAAGAGTTCACCTCCCTTCCATTTATGTCCATTTTGTCCTTACTCGGTTTACTAAAAAATTTAATATTTTAATTGAAATGATGCCTCGGAATATCGTAGGAACATTTGGAAAAATATTTTGAAAAAGAGAGGTTTAAGATCTAAAATAGTTTTGGTCAAAATGGGATGTGTGGACACCTCATTTTTTACTACCAGCAAGGCTCGAGCTCTTTGTCCGGTACACTCAATGACGAAAGTGGTATTGTGCGTGGTTCGAGGTCTCAATGAAGGAGCCTTATTTAAGCTTCGAAACAACCCCAAACCTCCATATTCCCATTGATTATACCCAAGAAATTCACTTTTACACCTTGTGCCACCCTATGTTGAGGCTGAAACAGAAAAACAAGAGAATGCATTGAGGCCCAGCCGTGCCTCAGTGAGGGCTGGCCGTGGCTATTGAGGGCTGGCCATGGTTATTGAGGGCCAGCTGGGCTTTAGTAGCGAAAAGCACTATTCTGGGCGGGAAGCTGCCAACTGTCCATTTTTTAAGATATTTATGATATTTTTTGCTCAAATTCTATAAAAACGACCATATATCTCTGTTTTGAGCGTTGAAGAATTTCAAGAAAGTCTATATACCACCTTGAGAGTTCCTTCTTCTCCTTCTTCTTGTGCAAGCAACACTTTGAGTTAACCTACCACCTTGGACCTATATTCATACACCATACACACCTTCATACCTTGGTCTAGGAACCTTGGTTAAGCCTTGAACACCGTAATTCAAGCTTGAGAGTGTGTTGCAGCTTAGTTTGATCACAAACAAAAAGCTTACTCCCTTGAGAGGTATAAGCTTGCTATCTTCCCTCTTGCTTTCATTTCCTTCATTTGCTACCTAGTTTTTGTTGTTTTGTGTTGTTTTGATCCTATTCTAGGTGTTTAAGTTTTGGTTTGAAGAGCTACCGAAAGGGTAGAGTGAGTTTGCTCTTTCTACACCTTTACCTATAGCTCAAACCCTTACTTTTATACTCTTTTTCTTTGTTCTCTATACTAATTTTCAGAGTTTAAAAAAAGCTAAAGACCATGCTTTGAGGTTTCAAAAGTGGAGGGGTTAGCCACCTCTCCTTGTTCTTGTTTACTAGCCCTGTTTCCTCGCTTTGTTGTTTAGCTTTTTAGGCTCTTTTCATGCATTTTTAGCCACTATTTTTCATCTGTTTAGGGTAGTTTTAGAACTATCTTAAGTTGTTTAAATAGTTCATGCTTCGATTAGCTTAGTTATTGTTTCATAAATTTGCATACATAGCTTGTCGTCTATTGTTCAAGGCTTTTCTTCAATTCAATTCCATGTTTAAGAACCTCATTTCAATAATCAACTTACCATTCATCTCTTTCATTTGAGAGTTGTTTCAATCGGTTGAAGGTTATTCAAAACGTGAACTAGCGATTTACATTTAATGGCTTAATCTATACGGAGGTTCATTGCCAACGATGTAGTCTCTCTTTCACATTCAGAATCACCTCTCGATTGACATATTTCTCACTTAGTGGACATGACAATCACCTTGGACTCGATGGATTAAAGGATGGTAAAGACTAATGAATTTGGCTTAAAATGAACCAACTCACATAAAGAAAATGAGTTATATTGCTTGAGGTTCGGCCAGACGTTATACCGAATCTGTTGTGTCAATAGTTGCCTAACACCAATTCACGACGTTTTGATGGATCTTGAAGCGTCTCTACCTCCCTCTTTGAGTTCACTCCATGATAGGAGGGACGGGTGGTTGTTGTTCATTTCATTTATTGATTTTTGTCCAAAATTGTGCATCGAAATCATCAAGCAATCAACTTGCTCATTGATGATTTTGGATTTTGGAAACAATTCTAACCTTCTCTCGAGGCTTTTCCATAACAGAGAAGTGTGAGAGAGACAAGCAAAGTCCAAAACACTCTGTCTGCACTATTTTCACTTCAGAGCACAAAGTAGGATTTGGCATGAAATTGAGGCACGACCAGCCTTCTTTAGGCCCGGCCGGGCTTCATTGAGGGCCAGCCGATCATCAATGTTTGGTCAGCAGTGTATTTTGGCAAAAAACAGAATATAGTGGTTGAAGGTGAAACAGAGCAAGCCAATGCAAACAGTGTTGTTCTTGGACCTTGTGCATGCAACCCTTGCGTTTTAATGCTCCGTGCATTGTTGTAATTAATTAATATTGTTTGTTATAATTAGTTTCGTTAAATATTAATGTTGTAATTAATTAATTATTATTGTTTATTTGTAATTATTATAGCTAGTTTATTTATCATGATTACCCTTGTTATAATAGCATAGTTAGCTAGTTAATTCTTTAATTTATTCATTCAGTTTTGTAATAATTAGTTTAATTCAGACTTTGGACTTTAATTCGCACCCTCTTACACGAAGGCAATGTTGTAATAAGTTGAATGCCTTCCAACCCCACGTCTTTCTCCTTTTTACTTACTTACTTATGATGGTTAGTATAGGACATCACACTTCATTAGCATTCTTATGCTTTGCATCCATTGTCTTACATGCATCCGAGGTTCGGCTCATCACGCTAACCCAATATCAAATGTTCAAGTTCATTACTTGACTATGTGCTCTCTCACATGTCTTAAATGGAATCATATGCCATGCTCATAGCCGAGCCTATAAAAATACATAATGCATGCGTTGCATTAGTCATATAGCATTAATTAGGAACATGTTTTTTTTTTCTAATAAATTTGCTTTGTTTTGGCTTGGAGTACTAGGTGAGCTTTTATTGCTTTAGCATATTCCATGAATATGGTTGTTGCCATGTCCAAGCATACTCCCATGAGGCTAATTGCTTAAATGATATAACTGTTTTAATGCTTGTCGATGAAGGCTAGTTGCTTGAACTAGGATGGTTTGATCAAATGTCCATTTTAGCCCACTTTTTCAAGTGGCAAATTCACAAAACAATTTCGAAACAAAACATGAGATCAAGTGTTCCAATTCTTGCAAACTAGTCTATACCTTGTGTACGCATCACATAGTAATATAGCTAATAAATCCGAACAAGAGCATATAATGTAAATAAAAAAACACATCATGATTAGTAGAGGCCGATCTTTGATCGAGCGAGTGGGGTGCTCAATTCATGACCTTTCCTTCTCGTACCTATGTTTCCAAGCCGAGACACTTTAGTGATGATGGACTAATGGCCTTTGGCACAAGTCTCGAGTTTCCTAAATTTTTCAAAAATATTTAGGTGGCGACTCTGAAATCTGGCAAAGCAGTCCATTTTGGGCATTTGATTCAAACATCGATTTTCCAAAAAGAATTGCCAGATTTAGACTATTTTTGTGTTTTTACTATTTCACATTACACTTGTGAAATCAGATTCAGAACCACAAGTGGAGTCCGAACTATAGGGCTATTCACCTTCCGAAAGGAGCTTGAAAGTCAGGCTACAGTTTCTGGTTACTTTACTGGGGATTTAGAGAATTTGGCTTGAAACTCACGATGTGAATTTTTATTTACACTTATATGTTCTTTGCATTGCATTTGCATGGTTTCTTTAAGTCATTGTGTTTTCCATCTTCTATTCCTGGACGGTTTTCCAGAGGCTCACCCAAAAGGCTTGCCAAAAAGCTGACCGGTCCTGGGCTCTGCCATGTTGGAAACACAACCCTTGGATCTGGATTGCAGATGTACCGCTTGATCCACCTTTCACTTCTCGGTGTTAGGTGTGAGAGGTATATTAGGTATTCTTGCTGAGATACCCTTTTGACCATTCGACCTAGTTGGATATAGTGAAGCTATAGTGACTATTCCAACTTAGGATAGGATGCCACCTATTTGTAGGATGTTGTGAAGCTTGTTGGTTGAGTTAGTGCAGCCTAGATCATGCCAAAAATCTAGGACAGGGTAACCCTATACCCTCATAAGGGTGTTTTGGTTCTTTTTACTTGATATGTGCTTTTACAGTGAGACTGTACAGGATGGTTCATATCAATATAAAGTTTGAAAACAGAGTTTAGTGGGGAAAATAGTTCAGCTATGTGTTATGACTATTGTGAATTAGGGCCGAAGTGCTGTCCAATTTTGATTTTGTTATTCTTTCTTTGTTTTTTGCTAGGTAGTTTACCATCATAGCTTCAGAAAACCCAACATTCCCCAAGTTGTGTTGACTCATTTCAGTAGGCTGTGTAAAGCTCAAGACCTTGTTGGTGGTCAGCACATGTTAGTCTCACTTCCTTCAATCACTCCACGTAGAAGGAACAGACGGTTAGTAGCATCAGTACAAAGCACTCCACAAACACCTACATGTTCTCACTCAATCAATTCACCAACATCTAGTTCACCCAGACTAGTAATAGCACAAAATACAGCACAGAACGCAGAGGAATTCGCTGCCATGATGACTGCCTTCCAAAGGACTATGGACACTGTAAACCAGAGGATGGCTACACAAGATAAAGTCATTGCCGACCTACGGCGTATATCTGGGGCATTAGCATCAACTGCGCACCCGATCCCAGCTACTCAACCAAATCTCAATCTATCCCCACCAGTAGTAAAAATCTACCAGTCCCAGATCCTCAGGACATGTTTTCCCCGGCTCCAGTTTATCGGCCTCTGGTTCAATCTCCTGCAGGGCTTTTTCCTTTCAATATCAATGAAATTGATCTGGCCTTAGTCAAGATTGCATTGGAGAAAGCACTGAAGAAATCCCAGGGCTTCAACTCCATTCCAAATATCAAAGATGGGTACACTGAGGCATCATTCAGATTACCAGAGAAATTTAAGATGCCCCACATCGACAGATTCGATGGGAGTAGGGATCTGATTGTGCATGTCCAGTTGTTTTCGGATGTATTGAGACCTATGGGTTTGTCTCGGGCATAAAAGTTTTCGTTGTTTGGGAGAACCCTATCTGATGTGGCGGCCATCTGGTACGTTAAGTTAGAGGACTCTACAAAACAGAATTAGGAGAAGCTATATGAGGCGTTTGTCAATCAGTATTCATATAACACCCAGATAGAAGTAACCATTAGTGAGCTGGAGGTTACTACCCAGAACCCCAAAGAATCATTCATTAATTTTGTCGCCCGGTGGAGAGCCAAGGCAGCCCAAATGACAAATAGAACTGCCGAAAGAGAACAAGTCCGGCTAGTGGTCTAGAACCTTGAGCCAGACATGTTGTAGAGAACGATAGTGGCACCATTGTCCACATTTGCTTCCTTACATAAGCTGGGGGTCCAGATTAAGAGTGCATTCAAAAAGGGTATTATCCATAGAACAAGCGAACCCGCAAGAAGGCCATTCTCCCGGAATACCAATGCTGGTAGTTGCACTATTTCACGGCCTGTGGATGTCAATATTGTTGTTTCGACGGCCAAAATGGTTGATCCCTTTGCTACTGTCACACCCTCACAACCTTCACAAAATACCGGTCCACCCCAGAATCGAAGAGTTTTTACTCCCCTCCATATGAGTCCAACCCACGCCCTCAAGCTATTAATACAAAAGGAGCATCTCAAGCCTCTCGATCATCGTCCACTTCCAGACCCATTGCCACCCAAACTTGACCTTACCTAGTATTGTATCTTCCACCAATAACATGGCCATCCCACAGACATATGCTACCGTCTACGTCATGAGATCTAGGATCTCATTGACAACAAAGTCATCGCTCCACCTTCCAAGCCAAATGTAACAACCAATCGACTTCTTACACACAACCAAGTCCCCCCACCTAGAAATATTAACCACATCCATGCACTGCCGCCCACCTTCAACCCTAGCACATACATTACCTCATCCCACCTACCAAAACCGGAGGTGGTCATTCCAAAAAGCACAGACATGTGCATGATAGATCTAACACCACAAACCCAATCCAAGCCCGTGGCAGTAGAAACACAGAAAAAGAAGAATGCACCAAAGACGGGGTCGTCTAATACCTGTGTCATAGAGAAGGGGGTCTCGTTCGCGGAGGAGTACGATCCCAGTTTATATATTATGGCCATCGATCAACCGAAGCCAGTGGTCATGCTGCCGGACTTTCTCAGTATTAATGCTATTGAGGAAGACCAAATGGCGCAGAATCAGAATGAGTGGCTCGAGCAAGGCCTAAATGACTTAGCAAACCTAGAGGAGAATCTGGAAGAATTAAAAGAGGATCTGGAGGATCTTTACTTCCTCGAGGAAGAAGATACAAGCTGTATGCAAATTGGATGGTAGAACTTGAGCCAGCTAGAAACAAGTAATGGATGGTTGAGTGAGGAAGAGTTCGATGTAAAGGAACAGACAGGAGAAACTGGGATAGAAGAGGAAATCACTATTAGTGGCAAAGCCGATGCTGAACCTCTGATTGAAAAAGAACAGGCACTGGAACAATTTCAAAGGGAAAGAATAGAGGAGATCCAGGCAAAGATAGTTCTGGAACAGAAAAGAGGAAAAGGGAAGGAAGAAGCTGAATCCATAACCGGCAGTGTTCAAAACGCCAAGAAAATCGAGTGGGAACCCAGTGATCGGAAGAGGATATTGAGGAAGCTCAAAAAATATCAGGATTCAGAAACCAATATTGTGGCAGAGGAAGAATGGTATGATGATGGGACACGTGATGTTAACATGCTCATAATAGAACCTGATAGTAGTCCAACCATGACTGCGGGAGAGTGGTGGGAAGATAGCAATCTAAGCCACGTATACACGGATAAATGGTGGAAGGATGAGACCCCTGATGATACGTGGTATATTGATGAGATTGATCATCTGACCCACAACGGTCGATACTTTAAACCCCTGACTTTAGATCAGCCAGAATCTTCCAACAAAGAGGCTGAGAAAGCAAAAGAGAAGGATGCTGAGGAAAACCTGGTCTTGAAACAACTAAAGAAGATTCAAGCTAACATATCCATCTGGGGACTGATAATGGCATCTCAGGAGCATAGACAAGCCCTGCTCAAAGCAATGAACCAAACCAAACTGCCCATTGACACCACCGCTAACCAATTGGTGTCGTTGGTCACCCCTAGAGACGTTATGCCAGTAATATCCTTCATGGATAAAGAGTTGCCTCCCGAGGGTGCCAACCACAACCGTTCCTTGTATGTAACCCTGGAAAGTTGAAAAAAAATGGATTCCAGTGGTGTTAATAGATACAAGATCAGCGATCAATGTGCATCCAGTAAGAATTGCCTATGCCATCGGTTTGAGGCCGATTGACTTTACACCCACGACCCAAGCTGTCCGGGCTTATGACAGCCGATATGTTGTGGAAACATTCAAGAGCAATATCCTAATTGGCCCATTCGAACATGAGGTGGAATTCCATGTCATGGATGTTCTGGCCACATTCAACCTACTATTAGGTAGGCCCTGGCTACATCAGATGAAGGTTGTATCATCAGCAGTCCATCAGTTAGTGAAATACCCCTTCAAAGGCGGGACTGCCACTGTGTACAGTAACTCTGCGATCCATCCTCCCCAGGGAACGACCACACCATTATTGGAAATCATACATGGGAAAGAAGGCTTGTTCTTGTCTGGCTACTTTCTAGCAGAAGCCCGGTTAGTCCAAACCATCATGGCATAAGGCAAGGGGAATTATGTGAGTGCACAATCCATATACGTGATGAACAAACAGGGGCATATGCCCGAGTCAGGACTAGACCGAAGTGATAGGCAGGGAGGTACTGTTGTTAAGGAGATCAGTTATAATCCCCATACTTTTGGGCTAGGATACAAACCTACCACTGCAGACTGGCAAAGAAAGGGAGAGGAGTTGAGAGAAAAAATCAAAGCAAAAAGAACTAGGAAGCAGTATGAGTTAGTCCACAAACCGATACAGGGGACCTTGAATGGACGTTTTGTCCACCAGGGGAAAGACTTCCCCTTTTACGGATTCCCTGAGCCTTGGTATGATTGGGAAACAAAAATGAGGTATTCGAGGTTTGAGATCTTTTTCGGACACCAGCTACCAGAAGAGGAGAATAAGCAGGTAGACCTAAGCACTGGTACAGATCAAGGAAGCATTACAAACCTGGACATCGAAGAGGATGAGCTGTTGGGAAAGGCACTGGCTGACTTACTGATGAGTTCTATTGCTGGAGCTGAGACCACCAACTTGGGAGATAGTTTTACTATCTCAATGATCGAGGATACCCCAGTAGCGGATTTCTTCAATCTTATCATGGATGCATCTGAGGCTCCATGCCTAGTCTGGAAGTTTGAGCAAGACATCATCAACATTTTTGAATAGAATAGTGGGTCCGGATCTAATTTCACCAAATCTGTGGAGTCAGAGTCAGATTTGAGTTCCTCTGAGTTTGGTACTTCTAGGAGTAGTAACTTGAATACCAAAGTCCTGTCCAGGTCATCTTTTAGCTTTTTTTTTCAGTCCATTGTAACTCAAGATCCAAACTTTTTAAATGGGAATGCTATGAATGTTGCCTACTTCTCTGTGCCTTTGGTTTGTTGTACTGATCTTAATTTTCAAAATTTTGACATAAATGAAGAGGAAGAAATTCCTCGGGTTTTGAAAATTTTGGTTGATCATGAGGAAGAGAGACGTGTTAAGCCCTCTACGGATGAAATCGTATCAATTAACGTGGGTACTGAGGAAAATCCTCGCTTGGTCCAGATCAGGTCCACGTTATCTTCGGAGGAACGCGAGCGTTTAATCGCTTTATTTAAAAATTTCAAAGATGTTTTCACTTGGTCCTACAAAGATATGCCTAGAATTGATCCTGAGATTGACCAGCACCGGATCCCTCTTGACCCAGAGGCTCGGCCAGTTAAGCAAAAGTTATGCAGAGTTCACCCAGATTGGGCTTTGAAGATCAAGGAAGAAGTTACCAAACAAATTGAGGCAGGGTTCTTGCTTGTATCTGAGTATCCGACGTGGTTGGCCAATATTGTTCCAGTCCCAAAGAAGGATGGCAGAATCAGAGTCTATGTCGACTTCAGGGATCTGAATAAGGCTAGCCCTGAGGATGATTTTCCACTGCCGCATATTGATGAGTTGCTAGACTTCACCGTGGGCCACGCATTGTTCTCGTTCATAGATGGGTTTTCCGGGTACAACTAGATTCTGATGGCACTTGAGGATAGGGAGAAGACCGCTTTTACTACTCCATGGGGCATCTATTGCTACCGAGTCATGCTGTTTGGGTTGAAGAATGCTAGGGCCACTTATCAAAAGGCTACAACTACCATTCTACATGACATGATCCACAAAGAGGTTGAGGTGTACATGGACGATATGATTGTCAAGTCCAAAGATCAAGAGGGCAACTACACCACCTTGGAGAAATTCTTTCAGTGCATCAGGGAGTATAGATTGAGGTCAAACCCGCAAAAATGCACTTTCGGTGTAGCAACAAGAAAAATGCTAAGATTCTTAATCACACAGAGAGGAATTGAGGTAGATCCTTCCAAAATCAAGGCCATCTTAGAAATGCCACCACCAAGGACTGAAAAGGAGGTGTGTGGCTTTCTGGGTAAAGTGCAATTTATAAGGTGGTTTATTTCAAAAACTAACCTTGACTTGTGAACCACTATTTGGTCTCTTGAAGAAAGGAAAGAAGTTCCAATGGGACAATCGCTGTTAGTTCGCTTTTGAATAGGTCAAGCAGTACTTGTAGAATCTATTTGTGTTATCACCGCCATAATCGAGAAAACCGCTGATCTTGTACCTGTCAGTGACAAACTCAACCATGGGGTGTATGTTAGCTCAGGAGTCGGAGGCTAAGGTGGAGAAAGTCATTTACTACTTGAGCAAGAAAATGCTGGATCATAAGACCCCGTTACACTTCCCTTAAGAAATCTTGTCTAGCCTTGGTATGGGCCACCAGGAAGTTGAAACACTATCTGTTAGCTCACTCTGTAATCCTGGTTTCACGATTAGACCCTATCAAATATCTCTTCGAGAAACCAGCACTTACGAGTAGGCTAGCTCGTTGGTTGCTTCTTTTCTCCAAATTTGATCTCACATATGTCACATGCAAGTCGGTTAAAGGGAGAGCTGTAGCGGAATTCCTAGCAGATCACCCAGTAGAGAGGGATGAAACGGTGATGTACTTGTTCCCAAATGAAGATATTCTGCAAATAGAGGAAAAAACGTGGACGATGTACTTTGACAAAGTAACCAATCAGTACGGTTATAGGATCGGTGTGTTGCTAATAGCACCTGATGACTCCCATATACCCTTAGCCTTCAAACTCCAGTTCAAAATATCCAACAACGAAGTAGAATATAAGGCGTGTATTGCTGGTTTAGAAGCTACCCTGGAACTAGGGGCAAAAAGGTTGGACATCATCAGGGATTCGAACTTGGTTGTGTCTCAAGCCGACGGAGATTGACAGGTAAAAGAAGAGAAAATAAAGGTTTACCATCAAGTCTTGGATATGCTAATTCTGAGGTTTGAGAAGTTGACATTTACCCATCTACTAAGAGAGAACAACCGATTCACTGATGCACTAACAACTTTATCTTCTATGGTAGACATTCCATTGGGAGTCAGGATGTGTCCGATCATTATTGAATAGAAGTACACGCCGGCCTATGAAACCATTACCGCAATAGATGAGGCTTCAAACAAGAACCCCTGGTACTATGATATCTAGAATTTCCTGGAAAATGAGGCGTATCCGCCATGAGCAAATGCCAAGGACAAAAGGGGAATACGGTGTCTGGCCATTTAATTTATCATCTGCGGAGGCAAGTTGTACAAAAGAGGCCATTTGGGAATGCACAAGCCATGTGTTGAGGAAGAGGAATCAAACTGCCTTTTGGAGGCCATCCACGGAGAAGAGTGTGGAGCCCACATAAACAGTGTGATGCTCGCCCGAAAAATCCTTAAAAAAGGCTACTACTAGTCAACCATGGAAGAGGATTGTATTGGTTTTGTTCAGTGATGTCACAAGTGCCAGATTCATGCCAATCGCATGAACATACCACTGTCTAAACTCTACAATATGACTTCACCATGGCCATTCTTTGTTTGGGGGATAGATGTTATCAGCGTAGTTACGCCAAAGGGATCGAACGGGACATGAATTCATTCTGGTAGCAATCGTTACTTCACAAAATGGGTAGAGACCCAGTCCTACTCTATGCTGGAAGCATCGCATGTGGCTAAGTTTATCAAGAACAACATCATATGTAGGTATGGGGTGCCCAATGAGATTATCTTTGATAATGGGACGTACTTTAAGAAAAAGGTGATAGACTTGCTTGAGAAATATAACGTGGCTTTCCATACGTCATCGACCTACAAGCTGTAGACCAATGGGGCCATTGAGGCCACCAACAAAAATATCAAGAGAATTCTGCAGAGGATGGTAGAAACTTACAGGGACTGGCCAGATAAATTGCCATTTGCACTCTAGGGCTACAGAACCTCGATCCGAACATCAACAGGGGCAATCCCCTATTCTCTTGTCTACGGGATAGAGGCTGTTTTGCCGATTGAAATTGAACTACCCCCGCTACGAGTTATGGCTGAGTGTCAGATAGCAGAGGTAGATTGCTAGCAAAGTAGGTTTGAGGAGTTAATGTTGTTTAATGAAAGAAGACTAAGAGCGTTGTATCATGTCCAAGGCTACCAACGCCGAATTCCTAGGGCTTTTAACAAGAAAGTTAAGTCCATAAATCTTCAAGAATGGGACATGGTGCTAAAAGACAACCAAGCTCCCATTCATGACCCTAGGGGCAAGTTCAAACTTAACTAGATTGGTCCTTACATCATTAAGTTAATTTGGTCAAGAGGGGCAGTTATTCTTATGGACTTGGATGATCTGAAGTTCTCGCAACCAATCAATATGCACAAGTTGAAGAAATACTACCCCTAAGAGGCTCGCTTGACCGAAAATTCGAAAGGGCAACCTAGGCAAAAGTTAGAGCATGAAAAATTAGAAATAAAGAAAAACTAAGCTCACAAGATTGAAAACCCTAAAAGGCGACTTTGGCAAAAGTTAGAGCGCAAAAGGAGAGAGTTAATACTCGAATGAACCCGAACCAAACTACGTAAGGCCTGATTCCCATTTTTGGGATACGTAGGCAACTTTATCCTGAAGTTCGGCCGTAACTATCTCCAATTCAACTGTCCTATCCATTTTCTTAATCAGATCATCTGCGTTCATTATTTGTTAGTTCAGTTGCGCTCTTTATCTCGGGAAGAAAAGCTAATTGCAGTACAGAACAGCAGTGATATTCAACCAGGGGCATGATTTCTTTTGATTTGGGATTGTAAATCTTGAGGATCGGTTCTATGCGTGTCAAGTGGTGATTGTTTTCGAAAATTATTTTAAAAGTTTTAATAAAAGTTGATTTTGTTCAAAATTTTACCCTTTTATAATTTGGACCATTTTTGGGACCGAAAGGAAAATTTTCAGTACTTGCGACTTTAATTTTATTGATTTCAACACAAATACATTCTCCAAACTCTTTGATTTAGATCAAAGTTATTTTTTACATCTTAAAACTTGAAAAGAAAATATCAAAGCAGTAAAACTAGGGGCACAGCTAAGTCAGGTGGCTCTATGCCAAAGATGGCCCAACCTTTGCCTCCTCTTCAAGCCAAGCCAAACACTCCTCAGACAGGTTGTAACTAAAACTAATGGCAATGGCCAGAATCTCTCATCCTCCAGGCCACAAGATACCGGGGCAGGTGCAAAGCGTGAACTGGAAATGAAGCTGTGTATTCCACTCCCTCATCTAGACATATCTAATCATGCCCAAACTGGCATTGGAACTGGAGAGGAAAATAGAATACCCAATGTATGAGCCCAATCAACTCTACACCCAACTGTCGAGACATGCTGTAGCTCATCTCAACCAAATTGAGCCAAGGGCAGTGCCAAGTTATATTAGCTGTGGACTGGCTACACATCCAATCACACCACAACCCTTCTGAGGGGAAATCCACTAGCCGTTGACGAAAAAAGTAAGCTCGGGCCGAATACTCGGGGCAAGGAGACGCTACTTACAGTTTATCCATAAGCCATACCTAGGGAGGGATGAAAAATAAGAGAGATTAAAAGAATAGAGAGGTATACGATAAGAGAAAAGTAAGGAAAGGGGTTTTAAGAGAAAAACAAAGAATGAGTGTTGAGTGATGTAAGAATCATAAATTAGAAGGGTAGAAAATAATATCTGGAAAGTAGCGGACTCCCTGCCAACCGGGTGGTCTCTCCTCGGCAGAAAGCTTCTAAACCCATCAAGGTTTTGGCCAATGCCAAACCCATGCAACTCTTACCCTCTTTCAGATGTTGAGCTATTTTGATCAACCAGATGCTAGCTCCACCGAAACTAGGAGCGAGGAGGAATTGTGCGAGAAAGCATAAACAGAGAGCATGTTGCCGACAGCCTCGCCAAAAAAGGTCACTTCTATCTCCAATAATAGAAAATTGATGAACTAAACCAGGGATGTCTAGCTCCCCATCATGTGCCAAAGACCGAGCCTCGTGTAATGATAACCCACACATCCGTCCCAAAGCTTGGCCATGGCTAAAACGGGATTACGGTATGATTTCTTTGTCGCACCAGGACTCCATTAATTCTTGAAATTTCTCAAGTGTTGGACACACCTCTTGTGATCCAAATTGAAACACATGTGTGATTGGGTTCCAACATCGAATGGCGGCATGAAGGAATGGAAAGTAAAGAGAAGTGCAACTCAGAGGAAAAAGGGCATTCATGCCAAAACCACGAAAATTCACCTTTTCTGAGCCGTCAAAAGTGGCGATCCAGTCTCGGAGCCTATTGTTGCACCATATGTCCATTTTGAGAGCAAAATATCAAAGACTTGCTATTATACCAGAAAAACAATATGGGAGCATCATTTATAGAGGATAAGAAGAAGCAGTGCATGACATCTGGGCAGCACTGACCGACCTCACACTAAGGCCTGGCCATGCCTCAGTGAAGCCCGGCCGTGCATGTTTAGGTCTGACCGAGTCTAAATGATGGCTCAAATCAGTGCAATTACAGGAAAAGCTGGCCTTTGGCTTGACATACCACAGTTGTATTGCAAGTCTTGTTTTGTTTGTACCAAGTGTTTCTTAGGATTTTCAAGTTGTTTTTATTTTGTTTTCCTATTATCGAGTTATATTTCACATTTTGTCTAGTTGTGGGTAGTTATCCAATTCAAGAATGAATGCAAGAGTAGATATTCGTTGTTTCAAGTCTTATGCGAAGTTACCATGCAAAGGTTATGCCATTCATCACATGCAAATACCATTTATCATATTGTGCAAGGAAATCATTCAAAAAACTTGTCTTTTATAAACTAGTGTGTCTAACCCCGACCAGCGTTTTACAAGGCAAAAAAAAAAACAAAACAAAATAAAACAAAATAAAACAAAATCTTTCAAACCAAACAAAAGGGTCTATCTAAAGCTAGTCTTTAACTACAAAGCAAAAACAACAAAAACTAAAACAAAATTGTCGTCCTCATCAATAACCTATCATCGCCCTCTTCCTCCTCAACTGCTGAGGAGATGCATCACTGTCGTCGCTAGGGCTACTGGACTGCAAGTCAACCTCCTCTCCCTCGTCCTCGGGGATCGTAGACCCATCAAAAGACTCATCGTAAGGTGAGCGTTGCCTCGCTCAACCTCTCCCTCGATCGGCTCCCCCTCAGCCCCTTACTGGGCCCCGTCTCCGTCTATTAGCTGCAAGAGGTCCTGTGAGCACTATTGGCACCGGCTCAAGCTGAAAAGAGTACAGGTATCAATATTGACTAATAGGAGTACAAATAGTACGGCAACAACAGTGAACTATAGACATAATGTACCTTAATCCCATGAGTGACTAAGGCGGTCTGCCTCCTCCATACCATAAAAAGCAGTCAATCGATCGTCTGGAGGAGGTCATCAGCATATGCCTGGGGTATCTGCAAAAGGAATAGAATTTGAGAAAGGTAGACAGAAGTGATAGAGAATAATGAACAAAAATGGTAGAAAACAAAACAAAATAAAGTGCAGAGAGTAGAAGCATAAAGAAATGTGTAACTACTCGATGTCAGGAGCAAACACCAGACTGCGATCCCTCTCCTTAATGCCCTCAAGTGGGATCTGCTCGATCACTCCATCTGGACACATATACAAGATCTCAGTAGGGATAACAGGAAACCCAAGAATGGGAGCAACGGTAGGGGCACCTCCAGCAGAGGTGTCACCAGCTGCAGCAGCAACAACAGCAACCTCCGACATAGCGCAAACCACGTCCGGGGTAAGAGGCGCCATCACCTGAGTATGTAAGAAGATAGTGAAGTTGCCAGGCTCGTGATGTTGATCACCATCCTCGCCCAACATCAGGAGGTCGATCTGAGGACCGTCCTACAAATAATCAACTACCCTCATGACTGGAGAAGGAAGATGTGAAATGTCGGGGTCAGCAACGCCCCGCGTCTAGTGGATGAACCTCTCTCCCAGGTAATAAGCCCAGCCAAAGGGGCCCTCGAATAGAATCCGCATAGTGGAGGCATGCCATGCAATGACATAGGTCGTCCTCGATGCCTGGGGAATGCCCGCCCAAGGATGCCAGTCAACCTATGAAATCAGTGTCGTGTCAGAAATCAATGTAGTGTCAGAAATTAGTGCAGTATGAGAATGGCAATGCGGTATAGAAGCAACAATATGAGAATGACTGTGTAGTGTGGGAAACAATACAGTATGCTTATAGTATGTAACAGTTAAAGGTTGGTATTTTGTTACCTGGTCCGTAGTGATCATATCAAAGAAGCGGCGGAAGTAGGGGAAATCTCGGTCTACACGGCGACAGCGCTCAAATCGGGAGTTGTAGTACTGTGAGCGGGGTACTAACAACTCGATCGACTTCACCGGGATTAGAGCCAAAGAGGTGAAATATGTATAAGCCCAGAGCCGTAAACAGGAAAATATGGATGAAGTAAATAAGCAGAAAATGAAATACAAATGAGCAGAAAATGCAGAAAGAACAAAATGCGCAAAAAAGATGAGTGTGAGGCATACCTCCCAAACCCTCCAGTAGCCGCCGAGTGAATCCACCTTACAGCGGAAGACAGAGCTCATATAGCAGTATAAGGTGGCCAGGTCGGCGCCACCCTAATCATACTCTATCACCTGAGGAGGTGCACCAGTGCCTCTAGAAGGTACAACTCCACGGTATTTTCTCTATTCGCAAACAAGGTAGTACCGAGGAGATACATGAGAAAGCCGCGAGTGTACTGGACAACCTTATTCGAAGTAGCGAGCTGGGACTCAGAGAAATGATCATAAAACTAGTTGTACCTCACCATCCCATGACTAGTGATGTCCGGGATCGCTCCAAGAAGCTGACGTTGTGCAGCTCTCCATTGAGTCATGTCAAGATCGCATAGGATTAGGTCACCAACTCCAACCCGCAGGTCGATGAGCATCAAAACATCATACGGGGTTAGAGTCAGCTCCCTGATCTATGAGAAGTGAAATGAATCTTTGGTGTCCCACCATCTCTCAACCAAGTCCCCGTATAGTAGCGACTCGGCCCTCATCTGTATGAGCCCTGAGCAAAAAGGCCTAAAGCCAACTGTATCAACTAGTTCACGAACCTCCGCGGGCAGTCTCTCATACCAGCACCGGGGGCCGGATATGGATCTCTATCTACCAATCCTCTTGGCTATCACCTGCAAATGGGAAATATATGGCATTTAACTAGTGGTCTACTTATGAGATTCAACAATGCATCAAAACAAAGAAAAGTGGCTTACCGTGGAGGCATCGGCGGACAAGTGCTCTGTGGGCTCTCACAGCAAGATATCCTCATCTATCTCGAGGATGAGGCCCTCAAATCTCAAAATATCACCCAGGGGTGGAGCATGTGTGCATGGTCGGTAGGTGGCCGCATCAAATGGCCTATCAACGAGGGAAGGCAACGCGGGAGCGTCCTCGACCTCCATGTCTGTGCCTAGGGCAGCCCCAATACCAATGGCAGGGTTCAAGATAGGAACTTCGTCACTAGACATGGAGAAGAGTGGAGGAAATGAAGAGAAATCAAGAAAAATGTAGGGGACTAAACCCTATGAGAGAGAAAATGAGAGGGGAAAGTGAAAACACGAGAGTGATTGCACAAAAAACCAACAAAGCCCATGAGAAACAAGTTAAAAACAATGAGAAACCTTAAACTTGACCGAATCAAAATCCAATCGGTTCAAAATATAGAGGAGGGGAAGGGTTTTGAAGAAAAAATGGCGAGGGTTGTTGGGTATTGCAAGGAAAAGAGGAAATCTAGAGAGAGAGGAAAGTTAGAGAGAAAGAGGAAGGGATTTTGGCTGATAGGGTGTGAGGAAATAGGGTTTGAGTTTGTTTTAAACAAATAAATTGCGAGGAAAGGCCGAAACTGCCCCTGCCGCTATCGAAGTCTGGCTGGCTGTCGCGATGCCCGACCATGCTTTATTGAGGCCCGGCCGGCTCTCAGTGTAAACCCAGTCTAGTTTTTGTTTTTCTTTGCTTTTTTTTGTTTCTTGTATTATGGGGTTAAAGAAAAAAAAGAGTTGAAAAAAGAGAACAAAAAGAAAAAGACAAAAAAGAGAGTTGAAAAGGAAAAAACCAAAAAAAAAGAGTTGAAAAAGAGAACAAGAAGACAAGAAAAAGAAAGAGAAAAGAGAGAGAGAGAGAGTTGGAAAAGGAAAACAAGGAAAATAAGAGAGCAAAAAAAAGAGAAGAAAGCAAAGAGAAGGAAAGAAAAAATATGAAAAGAGCAAAAAAAAAAATTTGTTCATTCGGACTAATTGTATGAATGCATGATTTAATTCATAAATTGTTTGTTTAACTCATAGTTTAAGTCGCAATTTGATCTGTTTAAATTTGTTTAAACTATTCTGTTAGTTTAAAAATTGTTTTGCTTAAATTGTTTGTTCTGTTATATCGTAAACAAACAATATTGTATGTACAGTTCATTCAAAGAAGTTCCAGATAAATCATTCGTGCCACAGTAAAATCATCATCCATCTCACAAACACATTGAAACACGATGCGTTGTGTTCATTGTTTCAACACATTGGCATATTGGCTTTCACTTTACTACACCACTTTGATTGTTTTGATTTTACTTATGCGATTTGTTTGTTCTTTTATCAATCCACCTTTCAATCCTCCCGCGTTTGACGCGTTAGGATTGTACCCTCGGTTAAAAACGGTAAATGCGTCTGTTCGTTCACACCATCTTTCCTCCTCTCACATGTAACGTGTTAGGATTGTACCCTCGATTAAAAACGGAAGGTGTGCCTGTTCATTCACAGCATCTTTCCTCCTCTCGCATGCGACACGTTAAGATTATACCCTCGGTTAAAAATAGCAAGTGCGCCTGTTCGTTCACACCATCTTTCCTCCTCTCACGTGCGACGCGTTAGGATTGTACCCTCAGTTAAAAACGGCAGGTGCGCCTGTTCATTCACACCATCTTTCCTCCTCTCGCGTGCGAGGCATTAGGATTGTACCCTCAGTTAAAAATGGCAGGTGTGCCTGTTCATTCACACCATCTTTCCTCCTCTCGCGTGTGACGCGTTAGGATTGTATCTTCAGTTAAAAATGGCAGGTGCGCCTGTTCATTCACACCACATTTCCTCCTCTCATGTGTGACGCGTTAGGATTATACCCTCAGTTAAAAATGGCAGTTGCACCTGTTCGTTCACACCACATTTCCTCCTCTCGCGTATGACATGTTAGGATTGTATCTTCGGTTAAAACCATCAGGTGCACCTGTTTATTCACACCACCTTTCCTCCTCTCGCGTGCAACGCGTTAGGATTGTACCCCTATTAAAAACATCAGGTGCGCCTGTTTGTTCATACCACCCTTCCTCCTCTCGTGTGCAACACGTTAGGATCTCGAGTGCGCTCGATGGTTACGTTGCCCTTCCCCCTTTTTACACGAGGCGTAGTTAGGTCTGCATTTTCTTACATCCTTTCTACGTGAGACGTAGGCTTTTTTATGCTTTCTTTGTGTTTTTCACGCGAAACGTTTCTATTTATTTACTTCATTTCCATGTGAAACACGGCGAGGTCTATTTTGCTTTAATTCGCATTTTCATTCCAACGTTGCATTCTTGTCTAGAGTGTTGCGTTGTTTCAGTGCTTCATTTGCATTTTCATTGCATTGCTTCATTGCATGATCATAAGTTATTTGCTGCATTTCATTTTTACATTTTGCCCTTGAGTTTAATCTTTGCATTTATGTCTTGATTTCTTGCCCAAGCCTTGCAGCCTCATTAAATGGTTCGCCTCTAGGCTTTGACATTCACTCATGTCACGTTATGACTCCGAGCTCTGTTAAAGAGGGGAAACTATGGACACCCCATTTTTGACCGTCGTCAAGGCTCGAGCGCTTTGTCCAGCACACTCGATGATGAAAGTGGTATTGTGCGTGGTTCGAGGTCTTAACAAAGGAGCCTTATTTAAGCTTTGAAACTACACCAAACCTCCCATATTCCCATTGATTATACCCAAGAAATCCACTTTTGCACCTTGTGCCACCCTATGTTGAGGCTGAAACAGAAAAATAGGGAAATGCATTGAGGCCCAGCCGTCCCTCAGTGAAGGCCGGCCGTGGCTATTAAAGGTCGGCTGGGTTTTAGTAGTGAGAAACATTGTTCTGGGTGAGAGGCCGCCAGCTATCCATTTTTGAAGATATTTATGATATTTCTGGCTCAAATTCTATTAAAGGTCGGCTGGGTTTTAGTAGCGAGAAACACTGTTCTGGGCAAGAGGCCGCCAGCTGCCCATTTTTGAAAATATTTATGATATTTCTTCCTCAAATTCTATAAAAATGACCATATATCTCTGTTTTGAGGGTTAAAGAATTTCAAGAAAGTCTATATACCACCTTGAGAGCTCCTTCTTCTCCTTCTTCTTGTGCAAGCAACACTTTGAGTTAACCTACCACCTTGAACCTATATTCATACACCATACACACCTTCATACCTTGGTCTAGGAACCTTGGTTGAGCCTTGAACACCATAATTCAAGCTTGAGAGTGTGTTGGAGCTTAGTTTGATCACAAGCAAAAAGCTTACTCCCTTGAGAGGTATAAGCTTGCTATCTTCCCTCTTGCTTTCATTTCCTTCATTTGCTGCCTAATTCTTATTATTTTGTGTTGTTTTGATCCTATTCTAGGTGTTTAAGTTTGGGTTTGAAGAGCTACCAAAAGGGTAGAGAGAGTTTGCTCTTTCTACACCTTTACCTATAGCTCAAACCCTTTTACACTATTTTTCTTTGTTCTCTACACTAATTTTCAGAGTTTAAAAAAGGCTAAAAACCATGCTTTGAGGTTTCAAAAGTGGAGGGGTTAGCCACCTCTCATTGTTCTTGTTTACTAGCCTTGTTTCCTCTCTTTGTTGTTTAGCTTTTTAGGTTCCTTTCATGCATTTTTAGCCACTGTTTCTCATCTGTTTAGGGCTGTTTTAGAGCTATCTTAAGTTGTTTAAATAGTTCATGCTTCGATTAGCTTAGTTGTTGTTTCATAAATTTGCATACATAGCTTGTCGTCTATTATTCAAGGCTTTTCTTCAATTCATTTCCATGTTTAAGAACCTCATTTCGATAATCAACTTACCATTCATCTCTTTCATTTGAGAGTTATTTCAATCGGTTGACAGTTATTCAAAACATGAACTAGTGATTTACGCTTAATGGCTTAATCTCTACGGAGGTTCATTGCCAATGGTGTAGTCTCTCTTTCATGTTGAGAATCACCTCTCGATTGACATATTTCTCACTTAGTGGACATGACAATCACCTTGGACTTAATGGATTCAAGAATGGTAAAGACTAATGAATTTGGCTCAAAATGAACCAACTCACATAAAGAAAATGAGTTATATTGCTTGGGGTTCGGCTGGACGTTATGCCGAATCCGTTGTATCAAGAGTTGTCTAACACCAATTCATGATGTTTTGATGGATCTTGAAGCATCTCTACCTCCCTTTTTGAGTTCACTCCATGATAGGAGAGATGAGTGGCTGTTGTTCATTTCATTTATTGATTTTTGTCCAAAATTGTGCATCGAAATCATCAAGCCATCAACTTGCTCATTGATAGTTTTGGAAACAATTCTAACTTTCTCTCGAGCTTTTCCCATGACAGAGAAGTGTAAGAGGGACAAATAGAGTCCAAAACCCTCTATCTGCACTATTTCACTTCAGAGCACAAAACAAGATTTGGCATGAACTTGAGGCACGGTCGACCTTCTTTAGGCCCAACCAGGCTTCATTAAGGGCTGGCCGGTCATCAATGTTTGGTCAGTAGTGTATTTTTACAAAGAACAGAGGACAGTGGCTGAAGGTGAAACAGAGCAAGCCAAGGCAGAAAGTGTTGTTCTTGGACCTTGTGCATGCAACCCTTGCGTTTTAATGCTCCGTGCATTGTTGTAATTAATTAATATTGTTTGTTATAATTAGTTTCGTTAAATATTAATGTTTTAATTAATTAATATTGTTTATTTATAATTGTTATAGCTAGTTTATTTATCATGATTACCCTTGTTATAATAGCATAGTTAGTTAGTTAATTCTTTAATTTATTCATTCGGTTTTGTAATAATTAGTTTAATTCAGACTTTGGACTTTAATTCGCACCCTCTTACACGAGGGCAATGTTGTAATAAGTTGTATGTCTTCCAACCCCACGTATTTCTCCCTTTTACTTACTTACTTATGATGTTTAGTATAGGACATCACATTTCGTTAGCATTCTTATGCTTTGCATCCATTGTCTTACATGCATCCGAGGTTCGCCTCATCATGCTAACCCAATATCAAATGGTCAAATTCATTACTTTACTATGTGCTCTCTCGCATGTCTTGAATGGAATCATATGCCATACTCATAGCCGAGCCTATAAAATGCATAATGCATGCGTTGCATTAGTCATATTGCATTAATTAAGAATATGTTTTTTTTCTAAGAAATTTACTTTATCTTGGCTTGGAGTACTAAGTGAATTTTTATTACTTTAGCATATTGTATGAATGTGGTTGTTGCCATGTCAAAGCATACTCCCATGAGGCTAATTGTTTAAATGATATAATTGTTTTAATGGCTGTGGATGAAAGCTAGTTGCTTAAATTAGAATGGTTTGATCAAATGTCTATTTTAGCCTACTTTTTCAAGTGGCAAATTCACAAAATAATTTCGAAACAAAACATGAGATCAAGTGTTCCAATTCATGCAAACTAGTGTATACCTTGTGTATGCATCACATAGTAATATAGTTAAAAAATCTGAACAAGAGCATATAATGTAAATAAAAAAACACATCATGATTAGTAGAGGTCGATCTTTGATCGGGCAAGTGGGGTGCTCAATTCATGACCTTCCCCTCTCGTACCTAAGTTCCCGAGCCAAGACACTTTGGTGATGACGGACTAATGGCCTTTGGCACGAGTCTCAAGTTTCTTAAATTTTCCAAACATATTTAGGTGGCGACTCTAAAATCTAGCAAAACAGTCCATTTTGGGCATTTGATTCAAACATCGATTTTCTAAAAAGAATTGCCGAATTTAGACTATTTTTGGGTTTTCATTATTTCACATTGCACTTGTGAAATCAAATTCAGAACCACAAGTGGAGTCTGAACTGTAGGGCTATTCACCTTTCGAAAGTAGCGCGGAAAGTCGAGCTACAGGGTGTAAGGTTGGGATTTGAAGCTCAAAAACTGAAGCTTTTTGCTAAAAAATTTGAATGATTGTACAACGTAATTTTTCATCGAGTGTTCAACTTGAGGCGTCCAAGTCTTAAGAACGGTAAAAAATAAGATGTCTACAAAATGTTATTTTAATTTTAAGATTTAACTATCTTGAATTGAAGTATGCACAATACTTCAATTCATAAGGTTCACAACTCACTTTTTCCTTTTTTTTCCCAATGTGGGATTACAAAATAAAAGTTAACAATTGTTTTGGCGAGAAGGTTATTTTTAATCAAGCAATCTTAGTCCTTCAATCTTTAATTAGATCAATTTTTAATTTATTTCGAATCAAATAAATCTAACCAATATATTTTGATAAAATCGCTAAAATCGCTATTAAACCAACGAATCAGTCAAACCAAAAAATGATTCAACCTAATTAGCTAGGTCAAAAGAATAACCAACTTACACAAAAATTAATTAATTAAAACTTTCAAATTTTATTTTAAAATTTAAACTGTCTTGAATTAAAATACGCACAACACTACAATATTAAATGAGAATAAAAAATTCACTTTATATGAGTAAAACAACTCACTTTTTTCTTATTTTCTCAATGTGGGATTATAAAATAAATCATAAAGTAATTAAAGTTTTTATTTTAAAATTTAAACTATCTAAAACTAAACAATATATAACACTATAATATTAGATGAGAGTATAAGATTCACTTTATATTAATGAAACAACTCATTTTTTCATTATTCTCCCGATATGGGATTATAAAATAAATCATAGACTAATTAGAGTTTTATTTTGATATGGTTAAATGGAAATTAGCCAATAGAGATTTTTTTTAATTGTTTAAAATTAAAAAAATCAGTATAAGAAATCGCGGTTAAACCGGCGAATCAGTCAAACCAAAAACAGTTTTGCCTAATCGATTAGATCAAAAGATCAACCAACTTATACAAAAATTAATTAATTTAAACTATCTTGAATTGAAGCATGCACAACACTATAATATTAAATGAGAGCATAAGATTCATTTTATATAAGTGAAACAATTTACTTTTTCCTTCTTTTCCCAATGTGTGATTATAAAATAAAAGTTTGGAGAAGAAGTTTATTTCTAATCAAACAATCTTAGTCGTTCAATCTTTAATCAGATCAATTTTTAATTTGTTTCAAATCAAACAAATCTAACCAATATATTTTAATAAAACCGCTAAAATCGTAGTTAAACCAACAAATCAATCAAATCAAAAATGATTCAGCCTAATTGGCTAGGTCAAAAGACCAACTAACTTACACAAAAATTAATTAATTAAAATTTTAAATTTTAAATTATATCAAATTGAAATACGCACAACACTATAATATTAAATGAGAGTATAAGATTCACTTTATATAAGTGAAGCAATTCATTTTTTCTTTCTTTTCTTAATGTAAGATAATCAAATAAATTATAAACTAATTAAAATTTTATTTTTATATGATTAAATGGAAACTACATAGATAAATTAGATTTGTTTGTATATTTCTTAGGATTCATTTGGGATGTGGGTTGACTTTTTGATTTTTTGACTTTTTGACCATTTTAGCTTGGGCTAAAAAGTATCATTTGGAATGGACTTTTTGGAATTTTTAACTTTTGTGAGAGAAAAAATAAAATGATTATGAGTTAGATGTAATGTTTTATCTCATTAGATTAAAAAATTTATTTTGTATTTTTGTAATTAAAATAGCCAAAAAGTCGGACATGTCAAATGAAAACTTAGTGTTCTAAGTATTACTAAACTTAATAGTTAAAAATAAAAATAAAAAATAAAAACTGAACTTAATACTATAAGAACCATATTTTTTAGGGCCCTAAATTTGTGCATAAATTTGGAGACCCAAGGTGGTGGCGGCCTTGCTTACCTATGCCTAGAGCCCTAATAATTTCATCGGATTTTAACCTTTAAAGGTTTTTTTTTTTTTTTTGTTCTTTCATGTTTCAATTTTTTTTATTTTACTTTTAAAATTAATTTTTATTAAAAATTAGACAAAAATAACACATTATTAGTTACATGCCATAAAAATGTTTTATTATGTATCAATCACATCTCTAACATAAACTTAAATATTAATATAATAATATATTTTTTATGTTATGCAACAGTTATTTGACATTTTCTGTTTAATTTTGAATGAAAGTTAGTTTTAGGAGTAAAGGAAAAAAGAACTTAAAACATGAAGAGTCAAAGTAAAAGAAAAAAAAATATTTTAAAGACCAAAATGAAAAAGTATCCAAACATAAAGAGAGTAAAGTGTAATTTATCCAAAATTTTATTGAAATAAACATGTTACGATTAGGCTCTCTCTTATGTTAAAATCTTAACATAATAGAACTTGAGAAGCCGCTCAACACGAGTCTCGTTTCGATAATCCGAACGGTTCATTTTGTAAAGCTCTCATTGTATATTGTCCATGAAAAAAATTTAGAACGGTTCAATAATCATAACATTGTTCATTTTATCGCATTAGTTTTCGAAAAAATAGACGACAAATATATAATTGAAGTAGACCATCTATTTTTTAAAAAACAAATGCGATAAAATGAAAATGTTATGACAATTAGATCACTCTAAATTTTTTCATAGATAATATACATTATGAATTTTACAAAATAAAAGGTTTAAATCATTCAAACAAGACTCATATTAAACTCTATAAGCTCCTCAAATTTTGCCAGGTTGATATGTTAATATGAAAGAAGTCTAACACTACTAATTATCCCCTTAAAATATCTCCAATGAATTTGTTAAACCCACTGATAATGTCGGACAATAACAATTAGCAAACTTACACTTTCGTATTTTTCTCCAATGGATATGTTGTGTGTTGTTAGTTAGTGAATTTGTTAACAGGCTCGCTACAGTTAGAGGGGGTGGGAAAGTGGAGAGATGGACTGTGAGGAGAAAGATGGGACAAGATATAGATTGCACTTTTTTCTTCTTTTTCATTTTATTTTTTTTAATATAAGATCTATTTATATATCTTAGATCATCTTCAATCTTGTATTAAATTTATCATCAAATTTAAATTTGATAAAAAATTATTCTTTTTTCAACTCTAACAGTTTCATCAAATCGGTATCAAATTCAAGATTTCTCTTTTTTTTATCAAACTGAGAATCAATGTATCATTCATCAAATCACTGTTTATTGCCATTGAATTTTTACCACCAGATGTCTCCCGGATGACCACCTCAAGGCAAAAGTTTGTAAAAAAATTATATTGGCCGGTCAACTACCAAGTCATCCTCCCGGTCGACTCTTCGAATGACCACCTCAAGAAGAAAAAATGTGAAAATTTTGCACTGGTCTGTCAACTGACCGGACATCTGCCCAGTCGACCACTCGGTTGACCGGTGGCTTGACGAAGCCGCAAAACCCTCCATTAGAACACTTGATATCAAAAAGAACTTTCCCTCAAATTTTTACTCAAATTTGATTAAAAAAAATTAATGCACTGTTCGAAATGCCCTTATATAATACATAATTTAACACACATCTAATTATATTATTGGAGCACATCATCAATCTCTAAATTAACAAATATCATCAATGTTTAAACTAATAAACACTAGGCACAAATAAATGAATCTCACTTTTATCACTTTTTATCGTATAAGTCACTTTTTAACATATTTTTAATTATACCATTAGAAATGCTCTTATAAAAGAACATTTTATTCACTTGGTCAATCATTAGTCTCATTAAATAACTAAATTTGAGTATCAAATTTTGAATACGAGATGCCTACCATATTGTGCCTTTCAGTGAGAGGCTCACTCTGGATCTATTAAAATTATTTAAATCATTCATTTTTGTTAAACTCGTAAAATGCAATTAGAAGTCATACAGTGATCTATGTAATCATGCTAATGGCCATAGCATGTGCGCTAGGGCTGCCCTTGCACCATTCACAACCAGATTCACAACCTATCAAAACAAGCAAATGCTTCAATCTTTTGTGCCTTCCTTTGGCATATGGGTTAGTTTTTTGACTTTTTAATTTTTTGATTATTTTAATCTGAATCTAAAAAGTCTCGTTTGACATAAATTTTTTGATTTTTTTAATTTTTATGAAAGAAAAAATAAAATTATTATGATTTGAATGTGACATATTATCTTATTAAATTAAAAAAATTATTTTATCTCTTTGTAACTATTTTAGCGAAAAAAACCCATTTAACTTATGTCAAACAAGGGCAATATGTGCTCAAAACAGCTTGCTACAGTTGATTTGGTAACGTTAACAAAAAAAAGTTTTACAATTCCGTGTTTACACCAATTTTTGCAAAAACACTAAAAAACAAATAAATAAACAAAAATATTGAAAACTCCAGACGAATTATACTTAGGTGTGTGTAACTCCTGTACATCCTATGTAAAGTGAATCTCACACCCATATAAACATTTGATAAAATATTTAGGACAAATTACACTAAGCCTCTGTTTGGGAAATGAGTTGACTTTTTGGCTTTTTTGGTTATTTTAACTTGAGTTAAAAAGCTTAGTTTGGGAAAGATTTTTTGGCTTTTTCAACTTTTTTTGTGAGCGAAGAGTATAATGATTAAGGATTAGATGTGATGTTTTGTTTGTTGTAACAAAAATAGCCTATTTTGTCTTTTGTGGCTAAAATAGCCCCAAACCTCCTTGTCAAACGGAGCCTAATAGTTCCTATAGTTTGGAACTCGTGTCACTTTAGTCTCTGACTTTTCAATTGTGACATATTTGATCTTAAATTTTGAATGTTGTTTCAAATAAAGACAATTGAACATAACATTGCTTAATTTCAAGGGTAAAATTATCAATTTGATAAAATATAAACTAATTTCACAAAAATAAATGTCGAAAAAATATTTTAAAATTTTTAAAAATTATTTCTACCCACCAAAGATAAAATTATATAAAATTAATAAAAAATAATAAAAATTACATGATTAATTTTTAAAAATTAATTTTACATGATCATCATCCAAATACATAATAAAAATTAATTTGGTAAAAAAAAATAAATGTCTAAAATATTTATCAATTTTATATAATTTTATCTTTAGTAGGTAGAAATAATTTTTAAAAATTCAAAAATAATTTTTGACATTTATTTTTGTCAAATTAATATATATTTTATCAAATTGACGAATTTGGCCTTAAAAAATCCAATAGTATCTTCAATTGTCTTTATTTAAAGCAAGATTCAAATACAGGGTCAAATATGTCACAATTGAAAAGTCATAGATCAAAGTGACACAAATTCTAAACTGTAGAGCTCGTTGGTGTAGTTCACCCAAATATTTAATAATTCATTTGAAATCTGACATGGTGCAAAAACAAATAATGTGCCTGTTTGGTGCAGCTTAAAAGCTGCTTATTTCAGCTTTCAGCTTAATTTAAGCTATTTTGATGTGTTTGATTTAGCTTATAGCTTATAACTTATAGCTTTTTGGAAGTCAGAAATCAGCTTATTCTTTAAGTGGGGCAGGAGATGCTTAATTTATAAGTCAGAAATCAATTTATGTTCATAGTTATAAGCTATAAGCTGTTTAGGCATAAGTTATAAACACTTTCCTACAGCTCTGCCAAACAGGGCCAATGTGTAGTACATATTTTTTTTAAATAAAAATAAAGTAATTTTTGTGAGGCGGCTGATTAGGGGTGGTCAAAGAGTTGGCCCGGAGGAAACAGGAGTGAATGAAGAATACTTGCTCAAAAAACAAATGAACACATTTTCGCACTTTTTCCCAAAAAAATTGAAGACTACTGCCAATTTTTTATAATAAAAACGGTTATCAACACGTATTTTCGTTTCTAGTATTCAAAAAAATTTAAAACCTTAGTGGAAACCATTTTTAATTTTGATACCAATAAAATAATCCACTTAAGCTTGTATTTGGATTTTGGATTTGTTTGGGAAAAAAAACCATGGTAACTGCATATCAACTAAAATCTCTACAAAAGTGTGTAAAAACTCCGAATTGGCTTCACAAATCCAAAAACACTTGCAAAAAGCTCCAGCTCAAATACGAGGCTACATAGATAATTACCCAAAATAAATGATAAACAAATTTAACACAAGTAGAGACATCTATTACCACAAAATTATTTCAATGTCCCCTGGATATTATATACGCAGGCTTTCTAAAGAGAACAACAAACCGAAAACAAAACAAAACAAAACCATGAACAGAAAACCTAAATGTACTCTTTGTTTTTGGGTACCATTACACTCTACAACTCTATGGTAACTGCATATTTACCTATTAGACTGATGTCCCACATGTACCATGCTGTTGTCTTCACCGTGCAGCAAGGTCTGCTACATCAGATCGAGCACAGAAAGCATATTTTGCGTATTTGTGCCCCTAACATGGAGAATTTTCTGAAAATCACAGTTCCCATTATCCCGGAAAGGCCCCCGTGCAAGATATACATGCCTTCATGGTCTTTGTCCACAAAAGTGTCAAAAAGTATCAGCAGCAACCTGAGCACTAGCTTGCTGCCCCAACACAAGTTTCCATATACAGATTTAAGTGTGAACAAATTGCCTTAATTAACTCTGTCACAGAGCCGAGCTCGTCCAGGATTAAGTAGCGATTCTGACATCACCCAACCCTGCAAAAAATAAACTTTCACATTACAAATAGCTTGCAAATGCATATTGTCATTCCAAGTTTCCAAAATACAATTATACAATTAATCAAGCAATGGTAACCCAATATTTAAGTGCAAATAGTAAGCCATGTTCGATTAAAAAAATTTACGAAGGAATTGTCCATTTGCCATATACCAAATGCACAAAACATACTACGAAGTTCCCAACTCCAATGCCAAGCAGAATAAATTGAAAAGTCCTTCAGGAAGTGTGGACGCAACTCAGGCAATCATCAGTATAATCTTATGTGGCTCATGTAAGCCATAAAGCAACTGAAACCATGTCATAATAATCAAAAGTTTTTAGCATTTCATGTGTCACCACTATATTAGTTAATGAGTCCTGCTACTCATGTCTGTCAATGCAATGATAACACATCATGTTATAAACAAAATATGGTAATAAAATTTGGTCATTACTCTATTTGGTTTAGAGTTTCCAAAAACAGTTTTTGAGTTTTCAATCCGTATTTTTTTATTTTTAGTCAACTTTTTAGATATTTTAATCAATGTTTTTCACTTTTTAGATCTACTGAATCTAAATACACTTAAAAAGTATAAAATTTATGAAAAAACTTTAAAAAATTCAATAAATACTAAAAAATACAAAATTTTAATATATTTTAGTATTTTGTTGTATTTATTGAATTTTTTTAAAGATTTCTTCACAAATATTTTACTTTTTAAGTACATCTACATCAGATGCATCTAAAAAATTAAAAAATAAAAATTGACCAAAATATTTATTAAAAAAAAATTAACTAAAAGTAAAAAAAATACGGATTGAAAACTCAAAACCAAACATTACTATTAGTCATCACTTCAAAGACTGTTTAATAGAGCAAAAGAGAAAGTGAAAAAAATACAAAACAGAGTACTGACCTACCACAAAATTACCATATATGGAAATACACACCGTTAAGAAAGGGATCCAACAACTCCAACACTCTCCTTCACATGCAACTCCGTATTGCACATGGAGATACAATCATCCAAACAAGAAACAGAATGCAAACACGGATAACAAATGCAGAGAAAGAGACTTGAATCCAAGACTTCACCCAACCTGACCTCTGAGTCCATGTTAGATCACCACTAATCCCAAAAGCTTTAAGTTGTTAGGAAAAGGGAACAAAGCATATTAAGTTCTCCAACAACCTTAACAAGAAGGATCTTCTTCTAAAGAAATTTTTTTCTCCAGTCACAATAAGGTTTAAGGAAATAGGATATAATTTGATGGCAACCTTTGAAATGGATGTTACTAATTCCAGGAAGTATGAACTGGTCTGAAGAATTGGTTCAGATGACGTACTAATCTAAATAATTCGTAATGTGCCATCTGGAGGTTGGCTTATCTAGCATACACAGATTGCTGAAGTAGAATTCAAGTAGTTTAAATACAAGTCTGTTTTTCTTATTATTCGGTGGTAAATCCTAGATCTTAAAACAGTGAACTATGCTTTAGAATTTCAAAATGGTCTAAGGACATAAAATGCTTTTATTTTTGCTCCTAAAAGCAGGATATCAAAGTAATTCTAAACTGCCAAGCAAACAATAACTATTAAAAAATTATAAATAACCATGTCAAGGCCACAACAGAACTTGCTTGCGTGCAACATTGGTCTCTTAACTCTCACTAAGTTGTGTTTAACAATTTGCCCCAGCAGTTTGATGTCTTAAAAGTTCACTTCGTCATTTTTTATATTAGTATGGGATTAACATAATGTCAAAGAAACAATAATAATTTTCATCACCAATTTAGCGCTATGAAAGTTCTGTGTCCCATATTTCAGATTATGCAAACTTGATCAAAAATAGATTACTAGTATATGGCAGTAGCACAGATAAACATCTCAAAATGAACAATTATGCATCTTATCTTCATGATTTCTCTCTTTTTCTTTTTTTTCCTTTTTTTTTTTTTGATCAGCAACAGAAAAGATATATTTTATTAAGGCTCATGGCCAAAAAGAAGAGAGGATAAGGCATCCTCAACAAGAAAGAAGAAAGAATAAGACAACCAAAAAGAAAACCAAACCAAAAGACAAAAAGACAACAAGCAACAACTATACAAAACAAATTGACACCCAATCTGAAGCAATCAGAAAAAGAGAAATCCCTCGGAACACAGGACTCACCGAGGCCCAAAAAGACGCCAAGTATTTCTCAATTTGTTTTTTTATAATTCATAGTCAATCATAAGGAATTAAGCAAAAATAGAGGGTAGCACTCAAGATAAGATGGCAAGGCAAACGTACATGTTTTATGTAACTTATTCAATATTGTTTAAATATGAAGGAAAACCATGTTGATCCATCCTACCTGTTCTGTAGCTTTGCCCTTAAAAGGCCCATATAAAGCTGAGACGATCTTATAAGATTCAGCAATATGAGCTTCAAGATCAGCAATAGAAGGCATAAACACCGTATGATCATTTTCTCGATGCTTTCTGGGACAAGGCTGGCCCTGATTTGATGAGCGAATGATATGCAGGAGAACATGAGCCTGTAATACAAGGTAAATTCATCTTAAACACAATTATACCAAATTCCGGGCAGAATAACACAAAGAAACCAGAATCTCACATGGAAAGCAGCTTTCAAAATGTCATCAGATTTTGCTTGATCCTTGAGCAATGCATATATATTTCCCTTTGAAGGATTATATGTTACTATATATCTCTCTTTCTGTAAAAAAAAAAAGAGAAAAAGAAATACAGAAAAGAAGTTGAAATCATATGTGAGAAGACAGAAGGTATTCAGGGTAATAGAAGAGGATATGAGAGGGAATTCCCTGCTTGTGAATCATCTCCCTTAAAAAGGCATATACCTCAAAGATAGGCTCTATGGCAAGATATGAATTTGGGTCTTGGAATGCATCCTTAAATCTCGGTCCTGCCAAATAATCATAACAAACTTCAGTTTTAACTTGGGAATCAGTGAATTTAGAGGTGCATCAGGTGTTGTTATATACATGCTGCATACCAAGAACAACAGGCCTCTCTTTTGACCAGGGAAAACTGAATATTTTTTCCATCCTATTTCCCTCCTCCAGTGTTGGAACTCTCCCTGCAAAATAAATACACAACACAATTAAGCCACAGGATATCAGAAAAGGGCCTTCATTTTATGTGCATATGGGACTTGATGATTAAGTGAGAGGATCAAACAACAGAATCCCATCAGCACAGGTGAGTGGGGCACTTGTCCTAACCTGTCTTAAGGAAGGAATCTATAGCCACATTTAACCTGGCTCGATTCAGCGTACGCAACACAACAGATTTAACCTACGCAAAAACAAAAACAAAAAAATTGAACACTTGGTAGGTAAAAATGACACACTTTGTTCCATATGGCACAAAAGTATATAAAGGGAAAAAAATTATTACTAATATACAACAGACAACCTCTTGGTAGGAGCTACAAAGGTATCCACATGAAAGGAAGGCAAATGTTGTGACTAGGGAGGGATTTCTTTTTGTCATCATGATGCTCAACCCAGTTCCAAGCTTCAAAAAACAAGGGTTCAGCAACATTAGCTCTGAGTAAAGATGTTCAATGCTTAAGTATGTGCATCATGCACACTGCAAGAGACAATAATATTCATACACAATTCTCAGCTCACTGATCCAAGAACCATCAAGTGCCAAAGTAGAAATGTTACAACATAATGCTGCAGTAGTTCAGTTTTACCTTTTATTTAACATGAAATAACATATTGCCATGAAAAGGTGTGATGCCCATCAATGTGTCATTACTCTCACAATATGTAGAAGTTCAAAAGTAGAAACTCACTTGACTCCACTAGTGTATTACTTCTTCAAAAAAATAAAAAAAAATAAAAAAAATAAAAAAACAGTGATATAACATTTGTGTGTGTGTGTGGCTTGTGCACCCTTGGTGATTCTTTTATAAGAAAGGCAGCATATTTGGACAATAATCTTTTGACAGGAGGAGATAAGATTTGAAGATGTCGAACAAGGCACATTGTCGTACCTAGATTTAAAAATAAGGTATCAACACACGTTACCCCAACCCCACAACCCCCCTTCTTTGCAGGGGCTCATATTGGACTAATTGCAGAGATCACTTCTTTGGATAGTACCCTTTATGCTTGCCTCAGAGATCAAGCACTTTGAATTTGGTAGTAACAGAGTGAAGAGTAAATAGAAACTCAACTTAGCAAAAAATACTATTTATTTTTGTTTGTTTAGTCATTTGCAAGTTTTATACAAATGGAACATAAGAATTTTTTTAATGATCTCCAAAATAACAAAAGAATGACAAAATTACTCTTAATTGTGTATTTCTTTTCTTTCTTTTAATTATTTTAATTTTATTTATTTTTGATAACCAAGACTCCTTGGTGAGTTCTTCTATCTAATAAAGAGTGACCTGTGTGATAAATGTCCAAATAACTGTCAAATGTGTATTAATATATGTCATTTATCCTATAAACCTTAGTTAGTGGCCCCTCACATTATCAATTGTATTTGCAAGCACTTGATTATGTTTTCTTTGGAATTGAAATTCATATAAAATTCAATGGATGCAGCATGGTTACAATAGCTCATGCATTTATTTCAATCTCTTGAAAAGAATTTTGGGGTTTCGGGTATAGATAAATTAAAAGACTCAATTCAAAAGGCTTAAACATCCAGCTCATGGTATCTACACTCAACACAAATGTCACAAGGTCAATATGTCAATTGAAAGACATCAAGTCAACGAGCCACAAAATTTTCCCGTTTTGCATGCTATTAATTCTATCCTGAAAACAGGAAACACAGATCAAATCCACTATTTACATTTCTATACACCAAGAATTTAAAAGGATTGGAGGATATGTGTCAAGTAAAGGAAACCACATAAAAGAGATAGGAATACAACATATATATCCTTATGTAACTAGGACATTCCTATTTTGCCATTTTTCCGCGATCTCAAACAAAATAACACGTGGGGGTCCCAAACAGAGGATACCAACATCCTAACCACTATTCATAACATTTTCATGATATTGAGCAGTGACCAAAATTCATTCCCAACGTCCTCACAGCAAACACAAGCTTCTGGAAATTGCAAAAGAAGTTGGAAAATCATACCAGATCAGCAATATTGCCCACACATTCTCCCTTTGCAGTAACATCCCCAATGTTTTCTCCTTTAGCAAAGGCTTTGTAGATTGGAGTGCGAGTAGATGTTGATGTGACAGCACCCACATTCTACAAGTAATGAAATATAAATGTAAAGCTATAAAGCTAATTCAACACATTGACCACATTTATAAAATGGGATGAGAGAGAGAGAGAGAGAAGTTAAACCTTGGCTACATTGGCAACACAAGCTAAAGGCAGAAAAAGGTGTGGCACAGCTGCAGTTGCCAATTCTATCCCAGCACCTAGTTCCATTAGAAGATCACCAGAAAAGCGAAGCTGAAAGACATCATAATTTTCCACAGAAAAGTCTTGTTAGAAATAAGAATTACATCCACTGAAAATTAACTGCAAAAATAACTGTATTTGAGAGCAATTTCACCTGTTTTAGATCATAATCAAATTTCTTCCCTTGCCGAGCAAAAAGCATTTTTCCTACCCGACCAGCACCATCCTACATAAAGCATATGATGCACTTAATAAAATCAGATGTAATACCTCTTATTCACCAGATTCAAACTGCAAAGTTAGAATTATAATGCAAAATTAAGTAAAATATGACAAGGCACTACAAACTTTCAATTAAATTACCAGCACAATTGACAATTTAAACCCAAATGGATCTAAGACATGTTTTTAGAATTCACAATTTGCTAATAGAGATGATAGATCAAACATACACTAATTGTAATTACAGCCACCTTGCTTTTACTGCAATCATGCTTAGAAAGCATATTCAGACTTTTGTCCAAATAAAAGTTGCTTTGTAATATGGACCATGTAATATCTAGTAAAGATTTGAAAGAAAACAAACAAATGCCTGAGTTCTCATGGAACTCTCTAAACAGAAAAAGACTCAACTACCAATCATTTGGTTGGGTTTGTCTTTCTTTGCTTTTAATGGATTAAACAGGGAAAGCAATATAACAGCTACGTCAGTATTTTATTATTTAAAGTTAGTTCCAGTTTCGCTTTTCCTCTAAACACTCCATGCATTTGTGTTGGGTACAAAGCTCTAAACCTTACTCCCCATAGTTTACTTTAAATAGAATGCCATCCCCTATCAAAGGGAGACAATACCCAGAAAAAAACATTTTCAACTGTATTTAGTTTAAAATTAGCCTAAAATACCTCAATTTTGAGTTCCTGATATTTCAAATAGAAAATAATAAATACATTTAAGTCCATGCAAGGATCATGAGACCTATATTTCCAAAGTATGTGCATTTGTGTGGGTAACTACAAAACAGTGGTTACAGTGGCTTAACAGTCTGATGATTCCACATTCCTGAATGCAAGCAATTAGAACTCAGTTAAAGATAATAAAAGCGAACAAGTCTATCAAAACAATATAAGTATAGAGACAGTATAATAGTCTTACAGAACAAGTGTTACTATCTAATGCAACTAATAGTACACCCAAGGAGAGATGCAAAATCCCATTTCAGGTATCAAAAGCTACAAGAATTATCTCTAAATATGAATCAGTTATCCAAAATAAAGAAGGTAGCTCATGTTGACTATATAAACATCAGCATACCTTGAGAATCCAATTGATGGCTACAGCACCTGGAGTAGCTCTGTTTTTGGAGACTCCAACTGAACCCAAAAGCGTTTGTGTTGTGAAAACACCCATTGCTCCACCAAAAAAGTGCTATAATAAATACAGTAATCATTATTAAATCATTTAACAGTAGCAAGACAACAAAGGGCCACCAATATGAATCAAACTGTCATGTTAATCCGCAATAAAATTCTCAACTGAGGGCTATTTATTCCCTTGTAAACAACAACCCAAGTTTAATATCTCCATAGAAGTACCTTTAAAGCCCTCCATGTCATGTATGGCACATATGATGGGATAACACTATCAGGAAAGCCTTCTGGCACAACATAAGATCTTATGAATGAAATCAATTCCTGCACCACATATTCAATTCAAAACCACCACAATTTACTTCAGGAGCTAGCACAATCAATATCATTCATTTTTTGCTCAATATGAGGAGCACAGAAATAGTCCTTCGTTTTACATACAATCAGTCTGCGATGCAAAAGCATAATCTCATATTTTATCAGCAGCTTAACAGAGTTTGGATGTACTAAAGTTGGTGCATTGTGGGACCAATCTATACCAATCTCAGTGATATGAATCATTTATCTCATATAACAAGTTGAGAAAAACATGCATAGAAAAAATTTGGTTGATCAGGCATAAGTAATGTATGACACAGGTAAAAATAATGGTGTGTGACAATCTATGTTGGATCAACTTGATTTTTTACACGGATGATTTTCTTAGTTGGTTATATAAGATAAATGATTTAGATCACCGAAGTGAGTCCAAATTAGTGTCATAATGAGTCAACTTACCATAAAAAAACAATCTGATGGCGTGACAATCGATGGATCAATTTGATTTTTTGCATGAATAATTTTATCAATTAGTTGTATGAGATGAACGGTTTAGATCACCGAAATTGATCCAAGTTAATCCCATAATGGGTCAACTTCACCGTCAAGTTGAAATGTTCAACTTTAGCAAATCCAGACTCAGCATAACATCATGTTAAACATATATTAACATATTATAGTGCTTATTTAACTAGTGTGAGTTCTGTATTTGTAGCAAATTGAAAAAGTTCAATCACATTCAAATAAAACAACAAACTGAAGTATTGTGCAGAAAAAATAAAAAAATATATATATAAAAATGAATAATAATTCATAAGAAAATGACCTCAACAGGGGCCTGAGGAGTCTGCAAGGTCACAGCACGAATTGATCCCTTGTTGAATTGGTTGGAGGATCCATTCTTCTCCGCGAAGTAGTTCCAGCGACGGCCATCGATCTCTTCGCAACAAATCAATCTCAAGCTCGAATCAACGAATTGTTCATCGACAAAGCCCAAGTTGGCAGCCTCGGGCCTGAATCGAGTGCTCTCGGCGGCCACAAGGGTGGCGGAGGAGGAGGAGGCGAGGTTGGCGCTGATTCGGAGGGTCTCGCGGACGAGAAGGCGAGCGTCGTGAGAGGAGGTGGAGGAGGAGGAGGAGGATTGGTTGAGCTTCAATGGCGGTGCCATTGGGGATTGAAGAAAATGCAGTGATTGAGGGTTTTTATTGAAGGAGTGGAGGCGGCATTGGAATTGACGAAGGAGGGATTTTCGTTTTCATGGCTGTGTGTAATGAGGAACAAAAAGCAGGTGGCCTAACGGAGCTAATGAGGTAGAGAGAGAAACTACGAGAGAAAGGCTGGGAGCCACATGGAGTTGTAAAGAAAATTAATGGTTATTTATACAAAGACCCTTATATTATTAAAATAATATTATTTTAACCCTCTAAATTTTAAAAATATATAAATAGATTCCTTAAATTATTAAAAACTATCATTTCGATCCCTAAATTATAAAAATATACAAATAGACCTTTTAAATTATAAAAATGTACCAATTGAACCCGCTAATATAAGGGTGTCAAAGTGAAATATATTTCAATAATTTAGGGGTCTTTTGGGAATAGGGTAAAAAGTTAATTTTTAACTTTTTACTCATTTTGAGTCACATCACTTCTCACATTTTTTATCTACAAAAAGACAAAATAAACTAAAAAAATCAAAAAATTAATTCTTTACCAATTTCTCAAAGCACTCCTTAAGGGGTTCATTTGTATGATTTTGTGATTAAGGAGGCAAAACAATGCTTCTCAATAGTTTAGAAAGTCTATTTGTATATTACAGTGATATTTTTCAATAGTTAAGAGGTTCTCTATGTAAATAACTCAAAATTTATTAAACGTAACAGTAAAACATTTATGGCGGAATATCAAAAATGAGAAGTTAGAAAAAATAATTGTAAATTTATATAATAAAAAATACAAGTGATTTATGTATGTACTTTCTTTAATTTGTAAAAAAAAAAAATTATTTTCTATTTTTATGGGCAATTACAAAAAAAAAAATTAATCAAGGTTTGAGCATTTTAAAAAATTAAATATTGAGTTTTAAATTTTATCAATTTAAATATTTTTAATTTTTAATCTAAACCATTTGCTTATTTTTGTTACGTAAAATCAACGAAAAAAAAGTATTTTAATTATTAAACTCAATGTAAATATACATAAAATATCTAAAATACTTTTTTTATTGAGTTTAATGACTAAAACACTCATTTTTTCATCAATTTTAGTTAACAAAAATAGACAAATAGTTTATATTGAAAACAAATCAAAAAATTATAATTTAAATTGATAAAATTAAGACCTCATAATTTATTTTGTTACAAGAGTCAAATCCTGAATTTTATTTTATTTTTTGTAATTCCTACAAGAATTTATCTTATAAGAATTAAATTGAGATATAAAGAGTATTTCACACAAATTTATTTATAATTGGAAAATATTAACCCTTAAAATATTGTTTAACATTGAGATTGAGATTGAGATTGAGATAATATATATATATTGAAAATATGTAAAAGTGTTAAAAAAATTATTTATTGTATTCAGTACAAAATATCTCGTATTCTTTAATTTTTTTAATTTTTTTTTTTGCCTCAGGGACACTTGTTAATTAAGATCATTTATAATTTTATAAGGTTATGGTTGAATTTTGAATTTATGTATAAATTTGTGAAGGAAAAAAAATGAAAAGAAAAAATTACAAGATTTTGATGTAGAAATTGGTAGAGTGGAAAGAAAAGAGAGAAATGACAAAACAAAACAAAACTATGAAAGGACATATATAAGGAAAAAAATAAGAAGAAAAAAGTAAAAATACTTTAGTTTAGAGTTTTGTGAACAAATTCTTTTTCAAATTTAAGATTCATACATGACATAAGGAAAATTAAAAATTAAAAAATACAAACAATTCAAAATAATTATAATATCAGTAAAAAAAAGTCAAATTTGAGTATCATGTCATAAATACAACTCCACTTGCACATTCATAAATATTAGAATTATTTATAATTATTTCTAATATTTTTCAAATCTCCTAATATTCTATGAAAAATGGTGTGTCATAAATTTTTGTTTCAAATTTTACCCTAAAAATAGGTGTAGATGTAAATTTAAAATTGCTGAGTTATAAATTGTCTCAAAAATAATTGTAGTCCATAAATATAAATTTTAAATATTTATTTAAATAATATTTTTAATATGTAATAGGGTTATTTACATAAAAATTTTGAAAAAGTATTAATTTGACTTCTTAAATTATGAAAACGTATAAATTGACTCCTTAAATCATAAAAGAGTATAAATAAACCCCTAAACTATTGACATGTTTCACTTTAATCCATTCCATTAAGGGTCCAATTTATATGTTTTTTTATAGTTTAAGTAATCTATCTATATATTTTTATATATAATTTAAGAAACTAAATAGTACTTCTCAATAATTTAAGAAATCCCTCTATAATATTATTGATTTGGTGAATCCAATAAATCATAAATAGTGATTTTATGAATTGTTAAATCGTTTCTTTTTTCTTATAGACCTAAAAGTCTCATTCTACTGTAAATTACATAAATTGTCAAGTATAAGCAGGCATGTGTTATGTGTTGAGGGACAAATACAGGTTTTCTCATAATATTAAAATTACTAAATATAACACTTTAAAAAAAACTATTTAGTATATTTTTTCTCAACGTAACACTTTAATGTAATACACCAAAAACGTAACATTACAAAATAACACATTAAAAAACTATTTATTGTACTTTTTTCAAACGTAACACTCCAATCAATATAATACAAAAACTCTTTAGTGTACTTTTCACAAACGTAATACTCTAATGTAACATACTAAAAAACTAATTAATGTACCTTCCTCAAACGTAATATTCTAAAAAAAAAACTTCTTAATACATTTGTTTCAAATATAACACTCCAATCAATGTTACACACAAATTTCTTACTGTAATTTTTTTTCAAATATAACACTTCAATATAATACTAGAAAACCGTAATAATAGAAATATTTCACACCAATCCCCCTAAAAAGAATTTTTCACGTTCGACAACTAACACTTCAGTCACCAATCCCTTTAAAAAGAATTTTTCACACCTCACATTTCTATTTACATTTCAAAAACAAATCAAAAAATTAAAAAATAAATCACAAAAAAATAATTACTTAAATTCAAATGATACCAAATCAAATAAATATAACTTTTAAAAAAATTAATTGATTCATATAAAAAAAAATTTAAAACTAAATAGATTAATAATCTCCTATATAAAATTTATAAGTAAATTTTTCAAAAAGTTATGCCCGTCATCTCCATTAGATCTATTTTTCCTTGTTTTTCTAATGTTACATGTGCGCCATTCACCGACCAGAAAAAGTGGGCTGCTATGGGCAATTTCTAAACGAAAAAAAGTTGACTCCTCTTTTATTTTTGATCCTCACCACTTTTAATATATTGGGATTGATCAATTTTTTTTTTTTTTTTCTCTTATCACTCACTGATGCATCTATAGAGGTTGTGGGGATCAAAAAAAAATAGGGTCTCTATCAATTTTTATTTTTAAAAGTTATTTTTTGATTTTTAATTTATTTTAGATTATATTATTTTTCTATTTTTTTTAAAAAAATGTTGCAAAAAATCAAAAAACCAACTTAACAAAACATTTGACAAATAATTTTTTGATATATATATATATATATATATGTTTAAATAATTATTAATTAAAAATATTTAATTACTTTTTGATATTAAAAAAAGTTGAGTGTGACCGTTGTTTCTCTTTCTTTTGATAGTTGGTCATTGCCAAATGAACTTTTGTTTGTTTGTTTTTTTTTTTTTTTGACTGAATAGTTACAATTCCACTACTTAAGAAATTTTTCAACTGAAATTATAGTGACTCTGGTTTTGATCTAACATGTTAATGTTTTGAATTCGGATTTCATTGTCTTATATAGTTATTCATGTCTTGTTTCCCTTTATTCCTTATTGAGTTTGATTATTGAAGTGTGTTGGCTGCATTTAGAGAAGGTTGGTTGTTTTTTTTTTTAAACTGTTGTTGCCCTTTACACTCGAGTGAAGCTTTTTGTGCTTAAGCGGTGTTTGAAAACTCTCAATACTTTTGTAAATCTGCAAAATCACTGGAAAGGTACATTATTCGCTCGAGCGGTGATTCTTGTGCTCGAGCAGTCACACCTTGTTGTGTTTGGACGTTCGAGCGACATTTCTTACTCTCGAGCGGTCTGTCCGAATTCACCAACTATACAAGATTTTGATATAGAAATTGATGGAGTGGAAAGAAAAGTAAAGAGAGAAATGACACCCAAAAATATATATATATATATATATATATATATATATATATATATTATTATGAAAGGACATATATAAGGGAAAAAATAAGAAAAAAAATGTAAAAATAATTTAGTTTAGAGTTTTCTGAACAAATTCTTCTTCAAATTTAAAATTTAAACATGACATAAGGAGAATTAACAATTAAGAATACAAGCAATTCAAAATAATTATAGCCTACGTTTGGGAAGTGGGTTGACTTTTTGATTTTTTAACTTTTTTTGGCTATTTTAGCCTGGGCTAAAAAGCTTGATTTGAAAAGGGTTTTTTGACTTTTAACTTTTTGGCTTTTTTGATTTTTTTTTTGTGAAAGAATAGTATAATGATTATGGATTGAATGTGATATTTTGTTTATTGTGGTTAAAATAACTTATTTTGTCTTTTGTGACTATCATTAAAAAACAAGTCAAATTTGAGTATCATGCTATAAATACAAATCCACTTGCATATTCATAAATATTATAATTATTTATAATTATTTCTAATATTTTTCAAATTTCCTAATATTCTATGAAAAAAATGGTGTGTCATAAATTTTTGTTTCAAATTTTACCTTAAAAATAGGTGTAGATGTAAATTTAAAATTGATGAGTTATAAATTATCTCAGAAATAATTGTAGTCCATACATATAATTTTTAAATCATTATTTAAATAATTTTTTTAATACGTAATAGGGTTATTTATATAAAAACCCCTTAAACTATTAAAAAATATCATTTTGACTTTTTAAATTATGAAAACGTATAAATGTACTCTCTAAATTATAAAAGAGTATAAATAGACCCCTAAACTATTGACGTGTTTCACTTTAATCCCTTCCATTAACGATCCAATTTATATGTTTTTTTATAGTTTAAGTAATCTATTTATACATTTTTATAATTTAAGAGGCTAAATAATACTTCTCAATAATTTAAAAAATCCCCATAAATAGTGATCTTATGAATTGTTTAATCATTTATTTTTTCTTATAGACCTAAAAGTCTCGTTCTGCTGTGAATTATATAAAGGGTCGAGTATAAACACGCGTGTATTATGTGTTAAGGGACAAATATATGTTTTCTCATAATATTGAAATTACTAAATGTAACGTTTCAAAAAAAACTACTTAGTGCATTTTTCTTCAATGTAACACTCTAATGTAATACGTTAAAAGTGTAACACTTCAAAATAACACACTAAAAACTGTTTAGTATACTTTTATCAAACATAACACTCCAATCAATATAACACACACAAAAAAATTTAGTGTACTTTTCTCAAACATAACACTAAAAAACTCTTTAGTGTACTTTTCTCAAACGTAATAACGTAATATTCTAAAAAAACTCTTTAATGTATTTTTTTTAAATATAACACTCCAATCAATGTTACACACAAAAAATTTTTACTGTATTTTTTTCTAAAATGTAACACTCTACACTCCAATGTAATATCAAAAAAACCACACTAATAGAAATATAGACTTTCACACTCGACAACCAATATTTCAGCCACCAATCCCCCTAAAAAGAATCTTTCACACCTCACATTTTCATTATCATCCCAAAAACGAATTAGAAAATTAAAAAAATAAATCACAAAAGGGCATTTACTTAAACTCAAATGACATCAAATCAAATAAATATAACTTTTCAAAATAATAATAAAATAAAATAAACTAATTAATTCATAAGAAAACTTTTTAAATTAAGTCTCGTTTGGGTTGTGGGTTAATTTTTTGGTAATTTTAACTTAGAGGTAAAAAGTCTCATTTGGTATGAATTTTTTGACTTTTTTAACTTTTATAAAAGAAAAAATAAAATAATTATGATTTGAATATGACATTTTATCTTATTGACTTTTTAATCTATTTTATTTTTTTGAGTTAAAATAATCAAAAAAAATTATCCCAAACATAAATAGATTAATATTCTCCCACATAAAATTTATAGGTAAAGTTCCCAAAAAGTTATGCTCGTCATCTCCATTAGATCCATTTTTCCTTGTTTTTCTAATGTTGCATGTGAGCTCTGCACCGACCTGAAAAAGTGGGTTGCTATGGGCAATTTGGGATCCTGACCAGAAGTTAATTTTTTATTTTTAATTTATTTTAAATTGTGTTACCTCTTTACTTTTTAAAATATTTTTAAAAAAAATGTCAAAAAAAAATTAAAAGGCCAGTTTATAACTAACTTCACAAAATATTTGACAAAAAGTTGGGTAAAACACTAATAAATCTTAAATTGTGATATTATAAATTGTTTAGTCTTTTATTTTTTTTTATGAACTCAAAGATCTTATTAAAGTAGAAATTACATAGAAGGGTAATAAAAATGGATTTCTTAAAATATAAAATTACACATTTAGGCTTCGTTTGGGAAGTGGGTTGGCTTTTTGGTTTTTTTGACTATTTTAGCCTGGGCTAAAAAACTTGGTTTGGAAAGGACTTTTTGACTTTTTGGACTTTTTTTGTAAGAGAAAAGTGTAATGATTATGGATTTGATGTGATGTTTTATTTGTTGTGGTTAAAATAGCCTATTTTGTCTTTTATGGCTATTTTAGCCAAAAAAAACCCAAAAAGCCTCTTGCCAAACAGAGGTCTTAATTTGCACTATAAAAGTTTTGGATTCTCCTTCATTCTAGAACAAATCCCACATTACAAATAAAAACTTAACACTATAATGTAACACTCAAATAATATAACACTTCAATGTAACACAGTAAAAAACTCCTTGATGTAATTTTTTCTAAATGTAGCAATGTAACACTTCAAAAAAAAAAGAACTTTTTGGTGTACTTTTTCCAAACGTAACGCTCCAATGTAATACAAAAAAAAATCCTTAGCGTATTTTTCTCAAACGTAACACTTCAATCAATATAATCTCAAATGTAACATTGTAATGTAACATACTCCAATGTAACATATGTACTTTTTTCAAACACAAAACTCACAGTTTGAAATTATATATTTGCCCAAAACTTACTAAGGAATATTTGTATTCATTTTAGAATGATTTAAAGAATCTCACATTCTTTTTTTTTTTAGTGTTACATTGGAGTGTTACGTTTAGAAAAAATACATTAAGAAGTTTTTTTTTTGTGTTACATTGGAGCTTTACGTTTGGAAAAAATATACCAAATAGCTTCATTTTTTTGTGTGCTACATTAAAGTGCTACACTAAAAAAAAAAAATTAGAGTGTTATATTGAAGTGTTACGTTTAGAAAAAGTACATTAAGAAATTTTTGTGTGATAAGTTTTTTTGTGTGTTACATTAGAATGCTACATTAAGGAGTTTTTTTTTTTGAGTATTATATTAAAGTGTTACGTTTAAAAAAAAATACACTAAGGAGTTTTTTTTTTTTTTTGTTACATTAGAATGTTACGTTAAAAAGTTTTTTAGAGTGTTATATTGAAGTATTACGTTTGAAAAAAATACAGTAAGAAATTTTTTTGTATTACATTAAGGTATTACACTAAGATTTTTTTTTTGTAAGTATTACATTGGAGTTATATTGGAGTGTTACAGTTTAAAATTATAAGTTTGTAAAAAAATGAGTTTTTGGCTTTTTAACTTTCTTGACCAAAAAACTAGCTTTTTTGATGACTTTTTTGCGGCTTTTTTGGGAGAACTTGATAAAAAGTCAAAAAACTAGCTTTTTACCAAGTTCCCAAGTAAACGCCATTTGGCCAAAACTTACCAAGCAGTTTTTATACTTCTTTTAAAATGTTTAAAAAATCCCACATACTTTTAAAATGTTTGAAGAATATCATATTTTAAGTTATTTTTGTATTCTTTTTGAAGTGTTTTCCAAATAAAAAAGATTTTTACATAAAAATTCATCACAAATTTGATCCTCATATATTATATACTTTACATTTCTAGCACAAAAGAAAAAAAAAAGAAATATAATAGAAATAAGAGTATAATCATAAATCTAATTTTTAAATAATATATTAAATCTACCTTCCAAAATCAATGTGACTAATTGGTTTATTAAAAAAAAAAAAAAAAAGAACTAGATGGATCACCATTCCTCAAAATGGAATTTATAAAGAAATTTTCCATAATTTTATAATACATATATTTTTAAAGAATTATTAATTAAAAATATTTAATTAATTTTTTATATTAAAAAAGTTGAGTGTGACCGTTGTTTCTTTTCTTTTTGATAGTTAGTCATTGCCAAATGAACTTTTTCTTTTTCTTTTTTTTTTTGACTGAATAATTAAAAAAATCCACTATTGAAGCAATTGTTCAACTGAAATTAAATTGCTAGACACCTTAAAAGAATTATTAAAAAATTGATATTATATTTATATGAGTTTAGATTTTATATGATGTGGATCCTAAACCCATCCATCTATCTATATATTATATAAGTAAAATAGAATTTCTAACTCATAAGGCCTTTAAGAATTTCAAGTTTCCAATCTAAATTTTTTAATTTTTAAAAATTAAAAAAAAAATTCTCAATTGGTTAGCTCTTATTCAAGCAAAAATTAATAAGTAAATAAAAATTAATATCTCTTAATTTATGACTTTCAAATGGAAAGTATATCAAATCTTAAAAAAAAAATGAAAAATATACTAATCTATTTCAAAATTCAAATTTAAAGGTCACTAAATATGAAAAGTGATCTATTAATTTAAATTTAAAAATGGCACAATATAAATTTAAAATTATAATAATCTATCCCATGATTTATAAGTTTTAAATACAAATTTAAAATTATCATAATTGGCTCATAATTTTTGTATTAAAGAGCAATAAGAGTAACGTTGAGATTATTTATATATTTTACAAAATAATACTTTTAAGAAGAGATATTATAAGAGTTTCAAAACCTCATACAAAATCTATATACTATTATAATTGCAAAACATTGTCATCTTATTAAAGGTGAAAGTTGCAATTCTTTTTTTTATTTTTTTTGATTTTTTTTAAAATTTTTGTCAATATGTTTCACAATTTGATTGGTCTATAAATTAATTTTATATTATTAAAATCAAATTTTAAATTTACATTATTACTTAAATTATGTTACCTGAATATGATCAATATTCATTTATTAATTTATGCATATTTTATTAAATTATAAAATAAAATTTTAAATTTAAATTATGTTATCACAATTTAAATAAGATCAATATCCACATGTGTCATAATGATGCGTCATAATATTATTACTCAAAACATAATATGTTATTAAATACACATATTTAAATTATTAATCGTTATTAAAAAAAATATTTTTATTTTTTTGTCATTTTGGGCTTTAAATTTTATAATTAAAAAAATATATTCCTTCTAAACGATAAGGACTTAAACAATAAATTTTTTTAATACAAATATATATATATATATATATATATATATTTTAACAAAAGACACAAATATTAAGAAAATGGATGACTTTTTTTAACAACTGTCAAACATAGGAGGTATTAGGGAATAAACTTTTTTGGCCTTTTAGGCTAAAATAACACTAAAACACAAAATAGCCTAAAATAATTAATAAGAAAAAATTTCATATCAAATTCATAATCATTTCACTTTTTTTTTCACAAACATCATATTCAACTACAAAAAAAGTCCAACAATCTTTCCAAACACAACTATTTTAGCCTACTAAAATAGCCAACTTCCCCAACAGAGCCATAATGGATTCTATTAAAATTTTTTTTATCTCAATTGTCAATTAAACAAATTAATATAAAATAAAATAAAATGAAATTTTTGGCTTAAATAGTTAAGAAGTGACTTTTGCTAAAATCAAATAGAAATAATTTTTTTTTTCTATTAAAAGTGATAGTTGGTGAAACTTATTTTTTTTATATAATAAAAAAATAAGAGTTACACGTGATAATTTATTATTTTAGCAATACTACAGACCCATGCTTTCACCCATAATGATGTGGCAAGGGAGTTGGCCCCATGTCATTGAGAGTATAGCAAGTTAAGAGTTATGATATCACATTACTGTGGGTGTTTTTTGTGGGACTCAAATATTTTTCTTATTGTTCATCTAGATTTTTTTAACACTTGCGAAACATGGTGGATCCTGTTAAATTTTTTTTTTTAATCTCGATTGTCAATTAAACAAATTAAAAAAAATGAAAAAATTTGGCTCAAATTGCAAAAAAGTAACTTTAGCTAAAACAAATATAAATAAATGCTATTTTTCTAATAAAAGTGATGGTTTGCGAAATATCTCTTTTTATTTAAAAAAAAAAAAATTTGAGGGTGATAAGTGATAATTTATTGGTCATTTAGAATTATTTTCAAATCAAATGAAAATATTATTTTAAATTTCCTTCTTGCCTTTTTTTTTTAATCCAGATACTTTTATTTTGTAAGAAATTTAATTTTATTATATTTAAATATTTTATTGTAATTTTTAAATTAAAAATAATTTTTAAAAGATCATATTTAAATTATTTTATGCCATTATAAAATGTAATTTTTTTAATATCAACGTATTCGGTAATCCCTTTCTAAAATGTGTATTTGCTTTTATTCAATAATATTAAATTTTTAATTAACCTTATTTATTATTAAAAAAATAAATTAGCAAATAACTTTATATATTTATATATACAATTTTGTTTCGATTGCTCAGGTTATTTAGTGTCTCTGCCGGACTAAGGGTTGCTGCTATGTCTTATGGCACAGCAGCCCTGCTGTGAGGTCTCATAGAGGCATTTTTTGACAGTATTTTGATGATTTGAACGGTCGTATTGTAAGGTTTGTCGAGTATATTATTCATATAAAAAATCAAATTAATCGGACATCTGTAACCCCATGATCAAGTCTTAATTGTTTTAAAAAAATTATTAATATTATGTTAACCATTTATTTTTTGAAAAACAAACGTGGTCTTATTATGAGGTTACAAATGTCCAATTCACTTGATTTTTTGCATGAATGATCTATTTGATGAACCTTACAATGTGAACGGTTTGAATCATCAAAAAAGACTCGGGATACACCCCCATTGGGCCTCACAGCAGCCTGCTGTGCCTTGAGGCACAACAGGTACTCCATTTCCGTCTCTGCCAAAGTCGATTCAAATTTATTCAAATTTTTGAATTTTACATAGGTTTTCATAGAATTAAAAATTATGTTGCTCAGTCTTTAAAAATTTACAAGCTTGACTCGAGTTGCTTGCGTTCCACTCGCCTAAATTTACAACTTTAACAAGACGTTGAAAGTTACATGATTGAAGTTGTGACAAATTAAAAATTGATACATAAATTATGATAAAATTGTGAAACTTAAATTGTAAGATTCAATATTTTTTTTTTTCATAATTTACATACAAAAATTTAACCATTTATATTATTTTATATAAACATATTTTATTAAGTTTTTTACATTCTGTGCATAGCACGGATTTTCACTAGTGTATGTATTACGTAAAAACTTTAATAATTCATTTGAGATACCTAACACAACTCATTTTGTGATGTCCCGAGTTTTGGGCTTAAATGGTATTGTGTAGTAGGGTAGTATGCATTTTTTTCGATGTTTTGTTTACCATATCGGGTCATTGAGATTCCTTTTCTACTCCTACTTAACCTCTCTTAACTTTTCCGAGTTGAAAATTTTGAGTTTTGGGCATTGGAACTTGCCTTGGTTTGCAAAATCACTTTCTGAGTTCTGGGCAAAATCGCTTGTGCAAAATTGAAAACCACCTTAACGGATCATTACCGGGTTTTCCAAAATTTTCAAAATTTTTTGGGCAGAAAACCGCTTGAGCGGATTTTGGGTGATTTTTTTGGATAGCTCTCTGGAGCAATCTGACCTGAAGGCAAAAATTTCCGCTCGTACGGAATTGAAATCGTTCGGGCAGATTTCGACGCGTCTATCTCGAAATTCATGATCTTTTCCTCAAAATTGATGCCAAAAGTGTTTTTTTGCACAGATTTTCTTCTCTCTCTCTCTCTCTCTCTCTATATATATATATATATATATTTTGGGTTGTTGAACCCTAAATGATGTTAGAAGTTGATTTTGTCTTTTTTTGCCCAAAATTTTTGAGAATATGAGCATATTCTAGTTGTGGGTGTTGTTTGAAAAAACGTTTTCAAAAATGGAACAAAAACCTTGTTTTTTGTGGAAACCCTAGAATTTGGAGATTTTGGGGAAAAGTTATGATATTATGAAATTGATACTTGATAATTTTCTATGTGAGTAAGTAATGGAAAAAATTCTATAATTGTATCAAATAAAGAGATTTCATGAGAAAGTGAGAAATTGTAAAATTGAAAAGCTTGAGCAATGGCTTCTTGTTATTATTTTGGAAAGACCAAATGCTAAAAATGATGATGAATTTATAGAAAATGCATGAAGGTTGAAATTGTATTATTTATTCTCTTGTAAGTGTATCGCGAGGTTATAATAACAAGAGATGTGGAATTTGATCACAATGAAAGATTGTGTGGATGAATTGAGAAATTTCAAGGCATTGGTGTATAAATATATTGCATTGGCACTTAATTTAATTATCATCACCTTTCGAATTGTCATTGTTGAGATGTTCAAATGGAACTTTATTATTGCATTGGACATTTGTATCGCCATTCCATTTTATCATTAATGCAACTGATTTTGAATATTGCATTGGAAAAAGTACTACTTTGAAAAAGGAAATTGTTTTGTGAAACAATATTATATTAATTTGTTTTTGGGGTAAATACGTTGGTAAGTTCGGATAGAGGGTATAGTTGGTATTAGTTAAGTTGGCCTGAGTATCCATGGTGAAAAACCAAAAACACGCACAGATGAGGTACCACGTGCCTTCCAGTTAGCTACCGGTAAAGTGAGGATTGATAGTGCTTGTTATGCATACTTGCAAATACCAACCTAGGGATTACCTGAGTCATATTTTCCGTCCATTTGAATTACATTGAAATTATTGAATTGTTAAATTCTCAAGATTGTACTGTGCATAAAAGTTTCAAAAGATAAAGACATATATTTTTGAACATGGCATGGCATATGCATTCATCTCGTGAAATTGTATAAAATGTATATAGTTTGTGAAGATTTTTCTACTAGGCTGTGTTCTCACCCTATGAGATTTTGTACAAGAAAGGATGTGGTGATCTCGCCAAATTAGAGGCGTGGAAATATGTTTTGAAAGCACAAGGCTCTTTTCTTTGTTGTAATTATTTTTGACCAGCCAAGGGCTTTATATGTATAGGTTTAAAAATCATTTTTTGTATAACCGGACTTAAGCCTTGGAACTTGTAACTCTTGCGGGTATTTATTTGCGCTTGACTTATTATGTCACATGCTATAGATTCATATACTAGGGATATTGAATGCATGTTCGCATGTGGATTATTTTTTGTAAATCTCTTGATGGTTACTGAATACAAATGTTAGAGATTTGAGGATGATGTGAACATTGAGACTTACTTATGTTTACATTAAACAATGGAAGTTAGTGAATCTTTATTGTATAAATTTTTGGGACATGACACATTTGAATAAGAATATTACAACCATATTACCTGTGCTATGCACAGGGTATAAATAAATAATCAAAAATTAGATTTTAAACTAAAATAATAATATAAAATTTATTTAAAATATGTAATAAAAATAATTTATAATCAATTAAATTTTATTCATTTTTATTATTGGTCTGTTTGGTAACCATTCCGTTTTCAATTTTTAGTTTTCAGTTTATATTTACAAAAATTTAAAAACTGTCTTAAAAACTTGTTTGATAATTTTTTTGGTTTATAAATAGTTGTCTCAGTTTATAAATTTGAGGAAAAAACGTAAACTCAAAAAATGAGTTTACGTTTTCAGTTTTCAAATTTTTTTTTTCGAATAATTTATTTTCAATTTTTTTTTCAAATAATTTTTTTTTTCGATTTTTTTTTCAATTAATCTTTTTTTCAATTAATTTTTTTTGAAATATTTTTTTCCCAATTAATTTTTTTTCAATTATGTTTTGGATTAATTACCAAAAAGTTCTATCTACATATTTGGTGGTAGCTTAGGCCCTGTCAAAAAAATTTTGAACCATTAAGTCCCATTTATAGGTAAAAAGACGTTTTGCCATTTAATCCCAAAACTGATAATGTTCTCAATTTTAAAACTGAGAATGTTCTCAATTTATAATTATCAAAACTAAGAAATTTCACAATTTTTTTCCCAGTATGAACTAAGAATATTATCAAAACTAAGAAATTTATAATTATCAATTTTGAGAAATTTCTCAATTTTTTTTATGATTAAAATTGAGAATATTATAAATTGAGAATGTTCTCAATTTCAAATTAGAATTCAGAAGAACAGTGTAGTCGAGTACATAAGGTTACAATTTTAGATCTGGTGAACTTTTTGACTTGGAAGGTTGCAATTTGGGGTTCGATTTGAAGCCCTGGTGTGATCTACGTGCTTCTTGACCTGTTCTTGGTTCAATTGAGTGGAACTTAGGTAGGTTTCACAAGCGATCCGAAATGGATCCAGATTTGGATTCCGATCGTTGTCATTCTGAAACAAGCCCGAGAGATCAAATCCTTGCGAAAGAGAGATGATATCAAAGGCATTCATGCAAGTTGGCTTCATGATCATGGAACTTGTTGTCGCCTCTCCTCTCTTCTTCTTTATGATTTCTGAATCGGATTCAAATGCTTCGTTGAAGTTTAGAAGGCTGCAAGGTGTGTTGTCGTGTTCGTCTTGAATGGGCAATGGGACTTCAATTTGTTTGAATCCTTTCTTGAACCATGAATTGTCCATGAGCTTGGCTACTGTGATTCTTGTGCATGGATTTGTCGAACTGAAGTTGCGTAGAACTTCAAATTGCAACTGTGAAGAGAGGGAGAGACTGAAGACAACAACGATGTTTGGCAGCTATGAGGAGGTCTTGGAAGGATAAATTAGGTTATTAAAAATTAATGGGACTTGAAGGAGCAAATAATTTTATTCAGGACTTAATAGATTATAAGTTCACAAAATGAAACTTGTATGTAAATGCCCCTTTTTTTAATTAATTAATTTTCAATTATTTTTAGGCCTGAACAAACATATTTTTTAGTTTATGTTTTTGAATTTTTTTAAACATTTTGTTCAAACCAAACACGTTTATAATTTATGTTTTTCTAAAAATAAACAAAAACCAGTTTATAAAATTTTTGTAAACATAAACAAAAAACGTAAACGTTACCAAACGCTACCGACACATTTGAATAAGAATATTACTACCATATTACCTGTGCTATGCACAGGGTATGAATAAATACTCCAAAATTAGATTTTAAACTAAAATAATAATATAAAATTTATTTAAAATATGTAATAAAAATAATTTATAATCAATTAAATTTTATTCATTTTTATCAAAGTTATACAGAAGAGAAAAATTTCATTATGATATTATTAATTGTGTGTTCTTAGTTCTTAATAAAAATCTGCATGTCATAATTTAATTAGTAAGAATTAAATAATAAATTACAAAAATGATATTTAAGATAAAATGTAAATACATTTCATTTTATAAATTTCGTAATTTTAATTTACCATATGATAGTAGTAAATTACATTTGTTAGTATACTCATTTTTTCTTTTTTTCTAAAACTTAAAAAAAAATTTACTCAAAATTGTAAATTATCGCATGTCATAACTCTTACGTGAAAATGGATTAAAATTGACTTGGGATATTGGACTAAACATTAAAAGTGACCTACAAACAACTTGACTCAATATTTTATGCCAATGTGACATTTATCAAATCATTAAATATTGTCTTTATCGGTTATTGACCGGTAAGAACTATTTTGGGGTTCTAATATTAGACTAAATATTAAAAATTAACATAAAAAATCTAATTTGAATCGATTTTTTTTAAACAATTCTTAGTTTAAGCTTATAATACATCACATTTTAATAACTCAATATCATAAAAAAAATAATAATAATAATAATTCTTAACGTTTAAGGTGCTTTTTGTCAATCAATAAAAAAATTATAAATGTTAAGAGAATTACATTTGAATAAATTCTAATATAAAATTTTTACTTTAAAACTTTAAGGCCTACACTTTTTACTTGACTTTATAACTAATCTTTGAGATAGTAACTAAAACAAATTTCAATCATTATTATATGGAGAGACATATGTGATAAGAGTTTGTAGTACACAATTTCAAAAAGTAATATTAATTCAAATTTTTTAGTATGAAAAATATGTACCTAACTTTATGTTATGTTTGATTCATGGATTTGGGTACGAATTTGGAACGAGAAAGAAAAAAGATAGGTGAAAGATAAATGAAATATAACTACATTTTACTTAATTTCATATATCTTTTTATTTTTTCTTTCAAAACTTCTACCAAAGCTATGAACCAAACACATAATCAATATTTGAAATGAGTTTTGGATCCTCTTTTGTATTGATATACACTATCTAAAATAAAATAAAATAAAAAAACTATATAATATTTGATGGGAGAAGCAAGTTCTTAAAATGGATCATCAATCATATTATAAGGGAATAAAATCTAGCCAATAAAAGATTTTTTAATTATTTAAAAAATTAAACATCAAGAGAAATAATCTATGGAAGATGTGAATTGATTCCTATATTTTAGTGATACAAAATCTAGATTTTAAAACTGATCCTTTTCAAATTTCTAAATGGATTAATTAACTTTTTTTTTAAATGTGTAAATCAAGGCATAATAAGATTTCTTTTTAAATGATTAATAAATATTACAAGATTTTTTTAAAAATTTTAAAACTAATTAGTTAATTTTTCTTTTCAAATTTCTAAATTTAAATTTATAAATGAATTAAATAAATTTACTTTTGAAATATATAGATCAAGACATAATAAATTTTTTTTTAATGATTCAATAAAAATTATCCAATAGAATATTTTTAATTATTTAAAAAATAGGAATTCTAAAAAACATAGTATGAGAGTTTTGAGTTTCACAATGTTCTTCTTAATAGAAATCTCATTTCCCTTAATATATAGTATAGATATCATAATTGTTTAATAATATTTTTTGTTGTACTTTGCCCAACAAGACATCATCAAAAAATATATAATTCAAAAGTCCAAGTTTTAAGTTAAAATAAAATTACATAAAAAAACACACCTTAAAATGATGTTAATGTGTTTCAACTTTAAACCTAAACTCTGGATTACCACAACAAAATTAGGTGATGTTTGGTTTTCCTATTGGACTAAAAAAGCACAAAAAGATAAAAAAAAAAAAAAAAGTCAAAAAATTACAAAATGACAAAATAAGGAAAAAGACAAAAAAAATACACCATTCCAAAGCTAAAAAGCTAAAAAAGCCAAACAAAAATACTAAATGACTAAAAAAGTCTCAGACTAAAAAAATTTAAAAAGTCAAAAAGCTAACTAAAAAAAATCATTACCTTAGTGCAAAAAGATATTAGATGACCCTGATCCATATATTTTTCTAAACAAATATTGCTAATTTTTTTAACTTTCTGTATAGGTTTCACTATGTTCAAAAAACAATAATAGTCTCATTATTTTGTAGATAATGGTGAATTTTACGTTTATAAGGATTATTTATTGTTTAGATCCAATTAAATATATAAAAAATTAATAACAAATATTATTTGGGAAATAAGGTGGATCTCCCTCCTTATAAGTTTATGTTAGTTTAAGGATAAAAGAATTTGACATCGATAGGCCCATAGAGGCTTTTGGCCCACCACTTAGAGCTCAATTCACGTTTTAAGCACTAAGGCCCAACACCACTGAAACTTAACGTTGCACCAAGGATCAATGGCATCTAAACACTTGTCAAGAGGAGAACCAGCCACGTAAGAAGACAAAGATCCTGTAGAATTATTACACCACACATCAGTCATTAATGAGGCCCCTACAGCATTAAATGCGATAACCACTTCATGTCGGAACAGGCAGCCTCACCATGAACAAGACAAGCTAGAGCATAGAGTTTCGGCCAACATGACAGGTCAGAGTGGATAAGAAAATAATGAACAAAGGATATAAAGAGGCTTCCAAGACACACAAAATGTTAAGTTCCCTATCATTATTCTCTCTCTGCTCACAATTAACCTCTCTCTCTTCTAACTTGATCATCGGAGGGTCCACTGGGGAACTCCCGTTTCTCACTGGGAATTTGTGCAGGTATCTCGGTGGAGTTAGTGATCAGAGAACGGTGTTGGAAGCGTGGGTCACCTCGACCCGACCTCCAGGGATCAGCAGTATAATCAGTTGGCGCCGCCTGTGGGAATGCCACTCCGCATGATAATTGTAGTCATTGTTATCGGAGACTCGTTCCCGATAGTTCCTTCTCGCTGGCCATCAAGGTAGATGGTCACAACGAGATCCATGGCTTCCCAACACAACGTCCTCGACTCCCAAGCCGACCCTTCCAATCCGAACAACCCACCCCAGTACTTCACAGAACTCACCAACAGCATCAACTGCTTAGCCGAGCAAAACCAGGCCTTGATCAACGCTTTGCTCCAATGAAACCTCCCTATACCTCCTCCACCACCACAAGATATCTCTTCCAATCGGGAACAAACCCCGAGCCATCTTTTCCAACAAACCCACATCTCCAACTTAGAGGGTCGGCAAACCCTACCCCAAGACATGAACCCACCACCTCGAGGTTTACATCCGTCCGTTCAAACACCTACCCCTAAAGGAGAAACTAGTAGTGTTCAGCCTCCACTTCACTCGGAAGGTGACAATGTTCCTATTTGGGATGCGGAACTCCAAGCCATGAAACTCCAGCTTCAAGAAGTCATGCAGAACATATAAAATAAACCCTCCACAACGCCTTCATCAGGGACAAACCCCTACCTCCCAAGGTCAAAATGCCCTCGATCGACTCTTTTGACGGCACAACAGACTCGATTGACCATTTAGAGACTTACAGGACCCTCATGATCCTCCATGCTTTTCCTGATGAGATCATGTGTCGGGCTTTCCCCGTGATGCTCAAGTGGTCGGCTCGACTATGGTTTAATCAGCTGCCGCCGAGCTCCGTCTTTACTTTCCAACACCTAAGTGATTCCTTGCTGAGCCATTTCATTGGCGCTCAGCGCTAGTGGCACCCAACAACTCAACTTTTTAATATCTGTCAGACGGAAGGGGAGTCGCTACGTAACTTTGTCACCCGTTTCAACACCGAAGCCCTACAGGTGGTGAAAAACGACGACATTTCATGGCCGATTTACAATCATCCGATTTCCTCTTCTCTCTCTCCAAAAACTCTCTAACCTCCATAGCCACCCTCATTTCCAAAGCCCAAAAATATATGAACGCCGAAGACTCTTTGGCAGCCTGCCAAGATACTATAACTAAAAATCCAACCCCTAGGGAGAAGAAAAAGGAATTTGAAACCAGACCCTCCCAATATGCACAGCAAACCCCTCAGTTTACCAACCGACTTGCCCGAGCCGACTGACCGGCACCTACCCGACCGCCTGATCGGTTTAAGCGATATACCCCCCTCAACTCCCTCATGGAATAAGTCTTGAACCAGATCCAACGAGATTACAATTGTCACGGTCTCCTAACCGTCGTAGTCTCCCTCTAACTGGCGAAATCAATCCAAGTACTGTTGTTTCCATTAGGACCATGGCCATAACACTGATGAATGTGTTAACCTTAAAGACCAAGTAGAAGATTTGATACGACAGGGTCGTCTCAGTCAGTTCACGGCAGCTCGTCCCCAGCAGAGACCAAGGACTGACCCCCCCGGAGGGCACCGCCGACATATCCCTCTCCTACAACCCGCACAACCCAAGTGGGACAATGATTGGCCCCTACCACAACCCTGAGCACAAGGCAACCCTGTCTCCCAGGTCGAATAGATCAGAGTCATCGCTGGCGGGCTCACATGTGGAGGTCCATCCCGTTCAGCCTAACGAGCTGAACTCAGAAAAATCAGACAGGGCTCCGATAAGGAAGTCGTGACATTGGATCGCCCCTTCAAACACCTCAAGCAGTGAACTGAACCCATCACCTTTACGGAGGCCGATTTCACAAGCATCTGTTACCCTTACGATGACCCCCTCGTCATTTTTGCTCTTCTATCCAATTGCAAAGTCAGACGAGTACTTGTCAACAACAGCAGTTCTTCAAACATCATCTTTTTGAACACTTATCGTCAGTTCAAGGTCGGAGAAGAAAAATTGTCCCCTCTTCAGACCCCGCTAGTCGGCTTCACGGGGGATCGGATGACCTCCATAGGCTCCATCAATTTTCCCATCACCATCAAAGAGTATCCACGGCAGACCACTAAGCTACTCATTTTCCTTGCCGTCGACTATCTTCCCGCTTATAACATAATCCTCGGACGCACAACTCTTAACGCTTTCCAAGCTGTCACCTCCACATACTATCTAGCCATGAAATTCCCCACCGACCTTGAGGTAGGCACCGTGAGGGACGAGCAGACGATGGTCAGAGAATACTGCGTCGCCTCACTAAAAAAGGTCTAGCTGAAGGAGGCTATGATCATCGAAGAACTCAACATCAGAGATAAAGAAGAGTTAGTTAGAGGGGAACTAGTGGAAGAACTTGTCGAAGTCCCCATCAATCCTACTAACTCAGCTAAAACAACCAGGATCGGCAGCCAATTATCCTCCCAGGCCAAGGTCGACCTCACAACTCTCCTAACCGAGCACAATGATGTGTTTGCCTAGACCCATTCTGACATGCCGGGCATCAATCCCTCTTTTATCACTCATCATCTCAGTATCGAGCCCCACTTCCGACCTTTTTACCAGAGGCAGCGTATCTTTCACCTGGAACGCAATGCCCTCATCGCCTCTGAGGTAGACAAACTACTAAAGGCGCAGTTCATCAAAAATGTGGACTACCCCATGTGGCTGTCCAATGTGGTCCTAGTCCACAAAAACAATGGTAAATGGCGACTCTACATCGACTATTCTGACCTTAATCGAGCTTGTCCCAAAGGTAGTTATCCCCTCCCCCAGATAGATCTATCGGTCGATGCCACTGCCGAACATCAGATGCTTAGTTTCATGGATGCCTTCTCCGGCTAAAATCAAATTCTGATGCACCCGGCTGACCAGGAGCACACCTCCTTCATCACAGACAGAGGAACTTATCACTATCGTGTTATGTTGTTTGGCTCGAAAAATTCCAAAACAACTTACCAACGTTTGGTCAATGCCGTTTTTCACCACCAGATAGGCTGGAACATGGAAGTCTATGTCGATAACAGCTAGTCAAGAGTAAACTCTCCTCTGATCATTTGGCAGACCTACGAAAAACCTTCGAAACCTTACGCAAGTATCAGATTAAGCTAAATCCGGAGAAGTGTGCCTTCGGCGTAGGATCTGGGAAGTTCTTGGGCTTCATGGTCAGCCAACGGGGAATCGAGGCCAACCCCGAAAAGATCAAGGCCCTGATAGAAATACGGTTTCCCAGAACGGTCAAGGAGGTTCAACGACTCACCGGCAGAGTTGCCACCCTCAACCATTTTACTTCCCAAGCAACAGACAAATGTCTTTCATTTTTTAAAGTCCTCCGATAGGCTTTTGAGTGGAACACCGAATCTGAGGTGGCCTTTTAACAACTGAAGCAATGCATGGCCAACTGTGACAACCCTCACCTCTGATTAGTGTTAAACTGTGATTGAGCATGATAAGTAATTGGTTAGAATGAAATCCTAATTTGTTTGCATGAGTGTGTTGCTTTAATTGCATTTCTATCTGTTTGTCATTAAATGATCTGTTCATGTTTTAATTTCAAATTGCAAATTGAAGATCTTATCGGCGACCGAATCAGAAATTGATTAGTGTTATATGCTAATTAGGATTTATGTAATTTTATGGTAGGTTTAATTAAAACTTGATTTGGAATGATTGAATTAGATTAAATAATGTTAAACTAATTGAACCTATGTAATTACACTTTTGCCATTGAGTGGCCATTTTCTAAAACATTGTTTGGGACTTAATTCTTGCATTTGATACATCATCCTCCACCTCCAAGACCAAAACCTAGAGACAGAGGGAGAGTAGGAAAAAAACTTGATTTCATCAAGAGTTGCTTGGAAAATAAGAGGAATTGAAGGAGATTTGCAAAATTGAGCCAACATACTTAGAATTCAAGACCAAAGGTAGGAAATTCATCCTCCTAATTATGAATTTGAGTTGTCACATGCATGGTTCATGGTAAATTAGTGATTTGAGTCAAGAATTAATTTAAAGTGTTGTTTTGAGAGTGATTTCATGCATGCATGTCCATATCATAGAATTTTGAGGTTGTTTTCATGAAATCCATACATGCATGTTCATATTTTGGTTGTAGTCCATGAATTCACCATAGTTTTGAGCTCAATCTTGCATTTGATCATGTTTTAGAGCATTGGAATTCATAAGAACTCATGCATGTTATGTTCTTGCATTGTTCTTCAAGTTTATTTGAAATTGGGGTTCAATTGGCTTACCTTTGAGCTTGATTTTACAAAATGATCTTCAAAACATGTTGTAGTATGAATTTCCAGGTGTATTCCAGAAAATTGGCCCAAAAGGTTTAGTTTTGATAAGTTTAATTCTTGATTTGAGCTTTGGAGGTAAATCTGGAAAACCCAGATTTTGGCTTCCTCGCTCAAGCGAAGGATTCCACGCTCGAGCAAGCACCTTTGTTTTCTGGATTCCGCTCGAGCGACGGAATGCTGGCTCGAGCGTAGATTGCAAGCTCTCAGGTTTTTGTGGACGCAGAAGTACGCTCGAGCGACGAGACCTGCGCTCGAGCGAAGGACTGTGTCTCATGCTCGAGCGAGCATCGAGCGGAGAATTTCAACAACCAGTACTTTTGGCATTTTTACAGACCGCTCGAGCGAGGAAGTCTACGCTCGAGCAAGACCCTTGTTTTCAGCAAATTTTGAAAAGTGTTTTAAAGTACATTTTTGCATCCTCATTCCATCCTAGGCATTCCTAGGCTAAGTTTAAGGCATCTTAATGAGGATAATGTTATAGAACCACACCAAGTCAAGTTAAGGAGCTAAGTTATTAATCCCAGTGTGTAACTTAGTGTGTGTGTTCGTTCTGCAACTGTGTAAGGTTGGCACCCGAGGACGCTGACTAGCCTGTCTGTAGCCCAGTACTCTGTAAGTAACAATGTTGTAAAGATACGTTCAATTATAATTATTTCTGAACAACTGATTATACTACTTTCTGAAATGGCATTGTTTACAGAATGAATGTTTATCCTATTTGTAAACCATACTCGTGGCATCCATAACAACTTACTGCTACTGTACTGTCACTACTACTGTTACAGAGATCTCTGTCAATTCCAATGTTTGGAACTACTACTGTATACTGTTCTGATGCCATCAACTGACTGTTCGGTCTATTAAGACCTACTGTACTGTTTTGCTATTGGACGTACCACGTATGACTATTATGATTTTTAAATGACTGATATGGCATGAAATATGAGCCACTGATTGAACAACTGATTTACTGATGCAAATGACTGTTTTGATTAATGAAAAGACATTCATTCTTAACCCCTTTACGCATTTGTTATTCACTGGGTTTTAGCTCATTGTTTATATTTATATGTAGGTGTCCAGGCACCGGACCGAAACTAGGAGCGTCAAGTTAAGCTCTCGTTTTGTCGAGCCAACCATTGTGCCTCACTTCGAGGTTCCGAGTCCATTCAAGCTAAGGCTGTTTTGGGGTGTTCCAGATTCACCCTTTCGTCTCCATTTTGTATTAACTGAATAAGACTTGACTGTACAGTTATGGAGAAGGGATTTGGTCCTTAACCTGGATGTTTGTGTATATGATGTATGTATATATGTTTTGGTTATGAATGTGGCTTGTTCATAAAAGCCTTTTTGCATTTAGATTTTCACAGCTCATTGGACGTCTTTTATTTACTGTTTGGCTTCCGCCAGCCCCTTACTCTGTATTACTGTCATCACTATTAAGCATGCCTTTGGTAATCATGGATTACTGGCCGGTTGCAATGCTAAACCCATAGGGGTGGGTTTGGGTCGTGACACCAACCCTCCCTCTTCTCTCGAGCGCTCTTAGGCGAAACCCTCTTCCTCTACTTAGCTGTATCAAACACCACAGTCAGTGCTGCCCTCATCAAGGAAGACAGCTCAGTATAGTGTCCAGTCTACTACATTAGCCGCGCTTTCAGGGGGCAGAACAGAACTATCCTCTGCTGGAAAAAATGGCTCTTGCCCTAGTCATAGCCTCAAGGCGACTCCAACCTTATTTCCAAGCTCACTCCATTGTGGTTCTCACTGACTAGCCTTTGAAGAAGGTCATGCAACAGCTAGAGTTGTCGAGCAGACTTATTTAATGGTCCGTCAAGCTCAATTAATTTGAAATCTCTTACCAACCTCGAACAACGATCAAAGGACAACCATCACCGATTTTATCTTGGAATTCACCAATCTCACTCCGAACGTGCCCCCTCCGCCAACACAATTCAACACTGAGGCAGAAGACCCCCATTCTTGAACCCTTAATGTTGATGGATCATCCCGCAAAGAAGGTAGTGGAGCCGGTCTTATCTTCACCGACCCCAAGGGTAGGTATTTCAAGTGTCCCCTCCATTTTCTATTTGACACGAGCAATAATGAAGCCGAATATGAGGCCTTGATCGCAGGTCTTTGAATAGCCAGAGACATTAGTGTAAGCCATATCCAAGTGTTCAGTGATTCCCAATTGATCGTCGGGCAGATTACTGGGGAATTCGACGCAAAGGAAGACACAATGCGAGCCTACAGGGATATTGCACTCCCTCTTGTTCACATTTTCAATACTTTCCAGATCAGATACATCCCCAGGTCAGAAAACTCCAAGGCGGACGAAATGGCCCAATTAGACTCGGCCGACCAATTAAACCTTAGCCATGGCATCCACATTGAATACCTAACCCATCCAGCTACCTCACCAAACGAGCAAGAGGTTAACTTCCTCCAAAACAAACCTATCCCATGGGCTGCAGACATCATTCTGTTTTTGACACGAGGGGAGTTGCCAAACGATAAACAGCAGGCTGCCAAAGTCAGAGCCCGAACGTCCAATTACATCCTCATCAGTGGCCTACTGTACAAACAAGGATTCCCATGCCTATACCTCAGGTGTCTCAGTCCTACTTAAGCGACCTATGTGATGAGAGAAGTCCATGAGGGTATCTGTGGTAATCATTTGGGTACAAGGTCTCTGGCCCATAAAATCCTCCGCACCGGCTACTTCTGGCCTACTCTCAACCAAGATACCACCGAATTTGTGCTTAAGTGTGATAAATGCCAGCGCTTTGCCAACATCCCCCCTGCTCCACCAACAAAACTGATTATGCTTAGTAGTCCCTACTCCTTTGCCAAGTGGGGCATCAACTTAGTAGGTCCCTTGCCCATTGGTAGAGGCCAGACCAAATTCGCTGTGGTTGCCATTGACTACTTCACCAGATGGGTGAAAGCAGAACCCCTCGCTACAATCACTGAGTGAAACACCACTAGGTTCATCTGGCAGTCGATTGTGTGCCGATTTAGAATCTCCCAAGCCATTGTTTCGGACAATGGCAAGCAATTCAACAATGCCAAGTTTAGGAAATTTTGTGCAGAGCTCCACATTAGGCCATGTTTCTCCTCCCAAGGTCATCCCTAAGCAAATGGGCTAGTTGAAGACACCAATCGTTCCCTCTTGAAGATCATCAAGACTAAGTTAGAAGTTGCTAAAGGACTCTGGGCTAGAAATTACCGAACGTGCTCTGAGCTTATCAGACAACCGCCCGAACCCCTACTAAGGAGACCCCTTTTCGCCTAATATACGATGCTAAGGCCGTTATCCTAGTGAAAATCGGCCTGCCGACCCCTCGAGTTTTACACCCGAATCTAGAACTAAACGAAGAGTTGCGACGGGCTGACTTTGACCTAATTGAAGGGCTCCGAGAGACAACTACTATCAGATGGGTGTCATATCAGCAGGAAATGAGAACATATTATAACCGCAAAGTTCGATCTTGAAAGTTCGCAGTGGGGGACCTAGTCTTGCGCGAAGCAACCCTTGCCACTAAAAATCCGACCGAGGGCAAGCTAATAGCTAAATGGTAAGGACCGTATCTTGTCAAGGCCAGACCCCGCCCGAGCACTTACCGTCTCCACGACATGGAAGGCAAAGACCTCCCCCATCCATGGAATGCCGATCACTTGAAGCGCTATTTCCAGTAAAATGGTATCTTATGTTTTTTTATTGTTCAATTGTTGTATGTTCTCTTTTGCCGATCTGTACACTTGTTCATTTTCGCCCTTTCCATACATGGTGTAAACTTGTGATCAACAGGCTATGCCCTAAATGACAACAATTTGACATCTCCATTATCTGTGTTGCATTCAATAACAACTTTTTGACAAAGCCTGAGCCAGACTAAGTACGAAGAGCTCAGCTAGACTGAGTTAACTAAAGCCTTAGCTAGACTGATCACGAAGAGCTCAACCAGACTGAGTTTACTTAATCCTCAGCCAGACTGAGTTAACTAAAGCCTCAGTCAGACTGAGCACGAAGAGCTCAGCCAAATTGAGTTAACTAAAGCCTCAGCCCGACTGAGCCCTTCAAGTCTTAGCCAGACTGAGCAAGAAAAGCTCAGCCAGATTGAGTTAACTAAAGCCTCAGCCCGACTAAGCCCTTCAAGTCTCATCCAGACTGAGCACGAAGAACTCAGCCAGTCTGAGTCAAAACTAGTCTCATCCAGACAAAGTACGCAGTTACAATCAGTCATTGCTAGACTTAGTTAAAATCCCAGTTCATGATCATCAATTTTTACTATTCGTACAAGTCAGCCTGCTTGCCCATTTTTACAAGATAGATTACTTATCAAATTTCATATTCCCAAATTTTTCTTATCCATTTTTATCCAATTCTACTCAGCCATTTTTACCATTTAAACTTTACAAATCAAAGCAACAACAACAACAACAACAATAACAGAATTTGTCCTTTTATTAACAAACTTGCACTTTTATACAATTCATCACAGAAATTACATGTACAAAAAAAAAAAAAAACAATTTTATACGCTTAATCGCCCTCATTTGACGCAAGATCTTTCTCTTCAACCCCCTCATCCAAGGGGGTCTGGGCAACGTCGTCTTCTCCTACCTTCACGACACTGAAGTCGACGTCTGGGAACAACTCTTGCGCTTTATGCTTGAAGGACATCCAGCCGCTATTCTAGTATTGGCTCATCTCGTGCTTGTAGAAGTTGGACCGCTGAAAACTTTGGATCACTTCTTTTTCGCTCCTGTCTTCAGCAGCCGCTCCCGACGGCCCATCATCCCCTTCTCCCTCCTTCACCAAGCTTCGAGTGACTGCGGCGTTGATGGCCATCTGGAATTCGGCGGACCCCTTAAACTGCTCCACAGTCGTCACATATAAGTCGGGGTACGCTGCCCTCTCAGATACCAATTTGGCTCTCTCTTCTGCCAACGCCTTCTTAAAGTCTGCAATTTACCCATCTGCTTCCTCCTTGTCTTTGATTGCCTAGTCACGCAGATCTTCGTTGTTGGCCAAGGCTTCCTTCAACATTTCCTTGGCGGTGGTTCAGGCTTCCTGGACTACGCCTACCTTCCTTTGCTCGCCCGCGAACTCAAACTTCAGTGATACCGCCTTGTGGCACACCACTTCCAGCTCTAACTTGGTCATGGCGAGCTCGGCGGTGGCATGATCTGCCAAGTAGCTCTGCACCACCACCAGTACCTCCATCTTTTTTGCCCTCTACGCATACTCCAACCTCTTGGCACACGCACTCCTCGTGGCTTTCCTCCAGCCTGCTGTCTCAACCATTAGGTTCTGCAGCTGCACTTTCACCCATTCCAACTGGGCCTTTAGTGACTCTGTCTCCACCTTCGCACGCGCTGCTTTATTCAACAAGGCAGCCGCCAGGGTCGTCGCCTCCATCTGCACCGAGCAAAACCCTCTCAGGAGGTTGGCCTTTATTAATCGCGCCATTGACCGCACGGCCGCATCCTCCACTACCCCAACGAGGCAGTCGGCTGCGACCCTGGCTTCCCCTCCTTCTTCTACCAATCGACCGGCCACCGCGCGCACGTGGTACATGGCAGTCTTCAACGTGGCACCTATCTCTAGTTTGCTTGCCCTAACTTTCCCTTCTCTAGGACTTGGGGCCACTTCTGACACAGGCCCCTTCTTGAGTGATTGTGGCCCCAATTCTTCACCCATTGTCATTTGCTCTGGCTCCACCCCGCCCATTCCTATTTGGAAACTTGGGCCCATCACTTCTCCCCCCACCGCCCTTATTTCCCTCACCTCCACTCCTGGGGTCTCCTTTGCCCTCCCTTCATTCATCTTCTTAAAAAATGGACCCCCCTCACTCTCCTCCGCCGCCACTCTCTTTTTCTTCTTCTTCTTTAACACTACATTCATCTCCTGTTTGCTCCTCTCCTTTAGCGGATCCACTGAGGGCGGCAATGGTGCAAAATCAGTCAGATCTCTGTCTCCTAACAGCTTGGGCCGTGGTCGGACCCGCTTCCTCATCACCAACTTAGGAGTAAGCCCCAACTGCGATTCCTTATACTTGTCCGCCTGGGCAAACGTTTTCGGCTCCTGCGCCTTTCTCCTTGCCTCCAACTCCTTTCGTGCAGGATCCTCTTTAGTCGGCTGAGGCCCCAAACTTAAGGCAAAGAAGGTTGACAATTGGATAAGGTCATCCCATTTCACACCCTCCTTCTCCCTTCACTCCTTAACCTGTTTCACCCTATTCTCAGCCTCTGCTTCTAGCCTTGGCTCCGCCGACTTCGTAGGGATTTTCCACGTTGTGCGCACCCCCCTCTCACTATTTGCGAACACATAGAACCACCTCGGTCTCTACCCCTTCACCAATGATGGTAAGCCCGCCACCGCCTGTAAGGTTACCCACGTCTCTTGCTGACCAAAGGCCTTATAGCAAGAAAAGAATTCCTCCACTGTCATCGTGCCCTCCCGATCGCCTGTGGCCATGCGATCGAGCAGGCCATTAGTATTTTCCATGCGTTGGGCATCAGCTGCCTTGCGCCACCTCCAATCAGTTCAGTACATCCACCACTATTTAGGGAAGCAGCAACCTCAGCCCCCCCGCAACGCTTCCTCGTACAATGTAAATTCCGCCAGTCATGCATTCGACGCCCTCTTCTTAGACATGGGCAACTTTAGCTCTATCTCCACCGAAATCTGGTACTTTCTTCGTACCTCCTCCAACTCCTCCACTGTGAACGTTGACTTGTCGGCCTTGGTGTACCAATGGTCTGGTTCCACATGGCTAATTGGTCTTGCGACTACGATCATCGTAGATGGGCAAGCTCGCGTCATCTTCTCCACCCTGCTTTTCTCCCGCCTTTCTGCTCTATATTGTTCCGCCAACTCCACCGCATCATCTTCCTCTAGCGCCTCTAGCCTTACAGCTGGCACTCCATCTCAAGCCATCTCTTCTACATTTCTGCGTATTGCTTCGGACGCTAGCACAAGAAAGTTCGCAAAGTATTGGAAAGGCGTATCACATGAAACAAATGAGTTCAACTTTGGGATGTGTTGGTTTTTCGCAAAGAGGTATGTAAAACGGATAACTCCAAATGCCCACGATTTGCCTATATTCCAAGGATCGAGATTAAATTTCGCCAGTTTGAAAATTTTGAAAGTTTCTGCCCCCGTCTTTTCCATGTCTTATATTAGTCCTAACCCTTCGCCTCCTGCTAACGTATCACCTCCCTTATCACAGGATCATACCACGTGTACAACCACGATTCACTATTGTTTTCTCCTTCCCTGTCTATTCCACTTCACATCACCACATGCCCTGCGGCTCCTCGAGTCCCGCACACCGTCACCACTTCTCGTTTAGCCCCCCTTTCGCGGTCGGCCCTCCTCTCGGTTGGTCTCTCGCTTGGCCCCCCTTTCGCGGTCGGCCCTCCTTTCAGTCGGTTTCTCGCTCGGTCTCCCTTTTGCGGTCGGTCCTCCTCTCGGTTGATCCGTTCGCAGTCAGCCCTCATCTCGGTCTGTCTCTCGCTTGGTCCCTCTTTCACGGTCGGCCCTCCTCTCGGTCGGTCTCCCACTCGGTCCCTCTTTCGCGGTCGACCCTCCTCTCAGTTGGTCCGTTCGCGGTCAACCCTTCTCTCACTCGACCACACACAATCCCCGTCTTCCCTTTTATTTCCTTCGTTGGACTGAAACTGTACTTGAGAATGGGGGACTACTGACATCGGTAGGCTCATAGAGGCTTTTGGCCTACCACTTAAAGCCCAATTCACGTTTTAAGCACTAAGGCCCAACACCATTGAAACCCAACGTTGCACCAAGAACCAATGGCATCTAAACACTTGTTAAGAGGAGAACCAACCACGTGAGCAAACAAAGATCTTGCAGAGTTATTGCATCATACATCAGCCATTAATGAGGCCTCTACAACATTAAATGCGATAAACCCTTTACGTCGGAACATGCAACCTCACCATGAACAAGGCAAGCTAGAGCATAGACTTTCGACCAACATGACAAGTCGGAGTGGACAAGGAAATGATGAACAAAGGATATAAGGAGGCTTCCAAGACACACAAAAAGTTAAGTTCCCTATCATTATTCTCTCTCTACTCGCCATTAAGCTCTCTATCTTCTAACTTGATCGTCGGAGGGTCCGCTGAGGAACTCTCATTTCTCGCTGGGCATTTGTGCAGGTATCTCAATGGACTTAGTGATCAAAGAAGGGTGTTTGAAGCATGGGTCATCTTGACCTAACCCCCAGGGATCAGCAGTATCATCAGAATTACTTTGTAGTCCTTTATTTTTTAGATTTATTTGGAAGCAAAAATGCCCTTACTGTTTCTTAGTGATTGATGTCACACAAAATATACCTCGTTTAGATTTGGAATGATTTTAAAATTTAAATAATCATTATTTTTTTATGAAAAATAATATATAAATTTACTTTCTAAATACAGTGATGTGTTAAGAAAATGATTCACTGAATTTAAAAAGTAGATTTAACTTTTGTATTTAAATAACAATGCTTTTCTTTTATTTAGATCTTGATTTTTTGTAAAATTTGTATTTTTAAAAAGTTTTTGCCTTGAACTATCAAACAAAAACCATTGATTAATATGAAATTTCTAATAAAAAAAAAATTCACTAAATTTGTTTTTTTAAACTTATTGAAGTCAATAAAATTGCACTCTCACCAACAAAAAGTCAATGAAATTCCACTATGACCCTATTTGGTAGGACTTATTTCAGTTTTTAGCTTAATTTAAGCTATTTTGATGTGTTTAGTTCAGCTTAACAATACAGTTTATAGCTTTTTATAAGTTAAAAATCAACTTCTTCTTTGAGTGAGGGAGGAGAAGCTTAATTTATAAGTAAAAAATTAGCTTATATTCACAGTTATAAGTTATAAGCTGTTAGACTATAAGTTATAATTATTTTCCCACAACTCTATCAAACGGGGCCTATGACAGACTAAAAGTCAATTTTCAGTCAAAGAAATTATAATGACTAGTGATAAATATACTTTATTTCACCATGCATATTAGAATTAGGACGAATTACATTAACGATTTTTATAGTTTGTGACTTTTGTTATTTTAATTTGTAATTTTTTAATTGTGATATATTTGATTTGAAATTTGAAATTTTATTTTAAATAGGAATAATTGAAGATACCATTACTTAATTTCAAGAGTAAAATTATTAACTTGATAAAATATAAACTAATTTGATAAAAATAAATGTCAAAAAAATATTTTTAAATTTTTAAAAATTATTTCTACCCACTAAAGATAAAATTATGTAAAATTGATAAATCTTTTAGATATTTTTTTTTTACCAAATTAATTTTTATTGTGTTTGGATGATAATTATATAATGGGTGATTATTTTTATTTTCATTAAATTAGTTTACATTTTTTCGAAAGTCAAATATGGTGACAACTTTAATATCATTAGTAAATCAATTCATTAAGTCAAAAAATCCAAAACTAAAAACACTTCATATGTTAAATATATCGATTACATATTATAATCCTAACAACCACCCATTATTTGATTATTATCCAAACACATAATAAAAATTAATTTGGTAAAAAAAATAAATGTCTAAATGATTTATCAATTTTACATAATTTTATCTTTGGTGGGTATAAATAATTTTTAAAAATTAAAAAATATTTTTTTGACATTTATTTTTATCAAATTAGTTTATATTGTATCAAATTGACAATTTTACCCTTGAAATTAAGTAATGGTATATTCAATTATCCTTATCTGAAATAAGATTTAAAATTTAAGATCAAATGTGTCATAATTGAAAAATCAAAAATCAAAATAATATGAGTCACAAACTATGAGGATCGTTAGTATAATTCGGCCTTAGAATTATTGCAAAAATCCTTTGAACCACAATTAGCCTTGGTTTGGTTTTTGAGTTGGGACTAAATAAGCCCTTAAGGACCAAAAAAAATCAAAAAATCACAAAATGATAAAACACTTAACTTTTGATGTAAAATTATCAAATTGACCCATATACAAACAAAAAGTAAAAAAAAGTATCATTTCAAGAGGAGGGCAATTTTGTCATTCTAATACAAAAAGTCAAAAAAGTCAAACAAAAAAACCAAACGAACAAAAAAAATCTCAAGTTAAAAAAGTCAAAAAGCAAAGTTTGCCAAACGGCCAAAACACACAAATATGCATGTACTGATATACGTTACAGTAGTAATTTGGTCCTTTTTTTCAAAATAGTGATCTGTAGTGGTTTGGTCTTTGTTTTATCCTAAACTGATTCATGCTCACTCCTACAAACAATACACAATCATCAAATCTTTCTTATCAAAAATCAATTAACAAAACTTATACGTAGCACAACCTATCAAAAGAAAATTCATAAAATTAATAAGCCTTCCTAACTCATGCATAATTCAATTCTGAAACCAAACAACTAAGTAAATACTATTGAAACAGAGCCCAAAAAAATGTGTAGCCATAAACAAAAAAAATCCAAACAAAAACAATGAAGCTACCAATTTATTCCAAAGCTGAGAGAAGGAACGCTAGACCTGAAGTTGATGATTTCAGTGCTGGTTGAAATTAGGTTTGCTTTGTAGAGTGAGGCCAAGCTTTGTCGCATAAAATGAAGTGAGAAGTTCAGTTTGAGATGATGAAATGTTTGAGGGAGAAAAATAACTAAATAAAATATTATTAAAACCCTTTTTGTTGAGCATATTCTGCATTCAGCAATTAAGTTTGTTATTTTTAAGAGAGACTTATGCCATTAACCAAAATTAATTTTTGTTATCAAATCAACTTATTCTGTTTTATTTACTCCCTTTCGTCCCAAAATATTAGTTCCTTATTCTATTTTTCGTTGTCCCAAAATATAAGTCTATTTTAAAAAATTATGGACCAAAATAATGTGAATTTCCTATTTTACCCTTATTTTAAATTTATTAACAATACAAAAAGTATAATTATGACAATCAATATTCTCAAAAAAATGTACCATCAAAGAGTAATTTTGAAAAATTAATATTTTTAAAGTGCAATAATTATACTCCTAAAAAAAAGTTAGATTCCCTAATGTTGTATTTGGTTTGGGGATTTGAGGAGGAATTTGGAAAGGAAAATGGAAAAGTTAGGTGAAATGTGAATAAAATATACCTACATTTCACCTAGTTTCACATACTTTTTTCATTTTTCTTTTCAAATTCCTCTCCAAATCCCCTAACCAAACATAGCATAAAAGGAACGATTATTTTGAGGTAGAGTGACTAATTAATTCAGCTTTTAAGTGTTGAATGTAGTTGACAAACAGCACCCACCTTTTACTTCTAACTTCTTGTAATACACTGGCTAATCTTTACAATTTTTTGTAATATTTAAAAGAGGATTGTAGTTATATTTCATTGTGCTATGACCTTTGAATAACTTATTATAGTTGTAATTTTGACTCATTGTGGAGATTTTTTATTTTTTATTTTTGGTGATTTTTTATTTTTTTATTTTTGGCCCAAAGATAATATAACGATTCTGGTTTATACCCGACCTATTTATTGCTTTTGGATCTGAGAACCCGTGTATTTAACTGTTATTCAGCTCGTTTCCATCTTATTGTTTGTAGGGTTTGGCTCTTGGGAGTTTTGGTTGTATTTGAAACAGGTTGGGGAGTTCATTTTTCAAAAGAGTTGTTCCCAGACTTTTGCTTGTTCGGTCAAGCGACCATTTCTGCGTTCAAGCGATCCTTTGCAATCTGCAAAACTACTGGGAGTTTGGGTTCTTTGCTCAAGTGGTCCTTCTTGCACTTGAGCGAACTTTTGTAGGTTTGAACTATTGGGACTGGGTCATTGTGCGCTCGAGCGGTGGTTTGGTTGCTTGAGCGGTGTCATTTATTGTGTTTGTCGCTCGAGCGACCATTCTTGCACTCGAGCGGTCTACGCGTATATCAATTCGAGAGGAGTACTTTTTGGATCACTTTTTCATCTCTCTCTCTCTTTCTAAACATTCCAAAAACCCTAGATCCAACCACTCTATCTCTCTCTCTCTCTCTCTTTTTAGTTCTCATTTCTTGCTTCAAACACTCCTAATCCATGAGTTTCCTCACCCTAGTCCTTTGGAAAAAACCGTTGAGCACGTTGAGGGCTTTGTTTTGATCGTAGCATCTTGTGTTTTTGATGCAATCAAGTTCTACCCATCTTTTTTCTGTGTCTTCTTCTTTGAGTAGGGATTTTTTTGACTCTTTTATATGATTTTTAACTTAATTATTTGCTCTTTGAAAAGGATTATTAATTTGGGGATTTTTGAGAAATGCCTAGTGTTTGGTTTGAAATTAGAAGAGGGGTTTTCTAAATTGACTCTTGAAAATGGTTGTGAAAATATGGTTATGGATGAGTTAGGTTGAAATGGTGGAAATCTTTCTTAAAAATTGATTTTGTAAGAAAAAAGAGATTTGCCCTAATTTTGGATATTGGAATTGCGAAAGGGAAATGGAAAATGATATTGAATATTGTGAAATTGGAATAATGGTTATGTTGATGATGATGGTGGACTCTCATTGTAATTGATAAAAATGTATCTTTTGATTGGAATTTATATATTGAATAGAAATATCTGTTTTGGGCTATCGATGGAGGATAGTCTTGATTGTTGTTGATTTTGTATGAGGATTAGGTAGAATTTAAACTAATTTCCCATCCATTGTGCATTGAGGATCATTATACATTGAACATTGTAATTGTATTGGTTTTCGAGAAAAATTGATGAATATCTCGGTAAATCTGGTTAGGGGGTATGGTTGTGGTTATGATGTTGGCCTGTGTGTCTTTAGTGAAAGTCTAGAATCTCGCGCAATTAGGTGTCGACCCTTCCAATTAGTACCGGTAAAATGGCTTTGGTAGTGCTTGTATAGCCTACTGGCAGACACATTTCTAGACATTCCCAGTGTTTTGCATTCATTGTCCTATTTTCTGTATAAAAGGTTTATTTTCATGAATTAATGTAAAATCTGACATTGCATTGTTTTGAGATGGAAAACGAGAAATGTTTGGAAAATGGCATGCATGTGCATTCACTTTATGATTTTGTTAAAATTCATATATTGTGTTAGAGTATCTCTATTGGGTTTTGGCTCACCCTATGTAAAAAATAACTTTCAAGTACTGATGATATGCCTCCGCCAAGAACATAGCTTGGGAGGACTCGGAGCTTAAGGCTTCTTTTTGATTTCTTGATGTAATTATTTTGTTTTAGCCTCAGGCTTTATTTGTATTGAATTTAACATATTTTGTTGTAACCAAGTACTGTCTTGGAAAGTTGCAAGCCATTAGGGCATTTCTTTATTTGACTTCACTTTCCTTTTTACCATGTATCCATGCCATATGCTATAGATTCATGATTTAGGATTTGTAAATATATATTAGATATGCCATTTTTTGTAATGATCAAAGATGTAATGAATAGAGGTTATGAGATCGTTGATCTATTGTAACACTGTTATGTAATGAGTCAATGCTAATTATTTTGAGGCATTACAGATAACAAGACTCTTTCAAGTTAGCTAGAAACCAATTAAAACATGACTCTTAAAAGGCACATAAAAAAGTCAAAAGCATATTTTAACCAAACTAAACAAAAATAGCCACTCTTACACAAAGACATAATCACCCATACAAGTGCATTGAAACCTCCAAACAACAGCAATATCATCAGCCAATCCCCAAATTCATTATAGAAACACATACAACAATCATGACCTATTATGATTGTTATTTTGATTATCATCAAAGTGGTCTTTGATTATAATCAAATTGTTATTGTGATTGTTAGTCTTATTGTGGTGTTAGTTATGCTCTTCGTTATAACCTATTGTAGTTGTTAATTTGGTTATCACCAAAGTGATATTTACTTATAACCAAATTAGTTATTGTGGTTGTTATTTTGACCTATTGTGATGCTGATTATGCCTTTTGTTATTGTGATTGTTATTTTAATTATTACATGAATGGTACTTGGTTATAACCAAAATCGTTATTTTAATTGAAAAGTGAATCATACCATTTTCAAGTTAAAATTAGAAGGCATACCAAAGTAATTATTTTAGCCTAAAGAACACTAGAAAGTGAAGTTTTCATTGATGTTGGAGACGCATTGGAGACGCATTGGATGCATACACGTCTGGTTTATTATCTCAAGTAGGTGAGTCATTCTATCGATGATACATTTTTTAATATGTTGTTCTTTTGACATTTAAATCTACCATTTTGAGTTTTTAAGAGAGCACATGATATAAGAAAGGCTACGGCTTCTCGCAAGTCCTCTATCAGACTGGAGATGTATTGTTGGGACTTATGGGCTTACTTTTGGGATCTATTTTGAGTATATCATCCCTACAAAAAATCAAGTCAATCGGATAACGACAACCATGTGTTTGGGTTAGTTTTGTATGAAAAAAATGAACGGTGAAAAAATAAATAGTTCATACAAAATTGATCTGAACACGTGATTTTCGTTATCCGATCGACTTAATTTTTTGCAGGAATAATGTACTCGACAAACCCTAAAATATGAACGGTTCAGATTATCGAAACAAGACCCAAAAATGGGCCTACTGGGCTAGACTGGACGATTCAGTTTGATTACGGATTAGAGAGAGTCCAATCCCTATAAGAAATACTAGCAAGGTTAATCAAAACTTTTTGAGAAATTGATGAAACTTTATAAAGCCATACAATTTCACTATATTCTTAAATTACAAATTGAACTTTAAATACTAAATAAGGATATTTTCAAAATCACTGCTCTATTCAGCCATACAATTTCATCATCCTCTTAAATTACACTACCAACTTTAAAAGTTAAAACAAGTTATCACCAAATTCAACTACAAATTACTAGTTTAAACCATTACCACTTGAGCCATCACCAAGGCCCTTGCTTCACATATGCATGTCATTCAATGATCCAAACTTTTTCTTATACAAATTGAGAGGAAGGGTAGCTAAATTGAAGTAGGGGCCTAGATGGGTTGCGGTCAAATAGGGTTGTTCGCAGTGGTGGGGAGTCATCGGTGGGGGAGGAGAAAGGGGTTTACAATGAGGAAGAGATAAAGGGAAAGGGTTGTAGTGGTTCACAAAGGTGGAGGGAAAGGTTGTGGTGGTTCGCAAAGGTATATGTAAGGAGTTGTGGTAGAGGTAAGGAGTTATGGCAGCAAGTGGAAATGGGTGCCGCGTTGGCGACCGGTGAAGTTGCTTGTGACAATGGTAGTTGGGGTGTTTTGTATGAGAAATTAAGGTTTTATACTTTGTAGGATTTCAGTTTATTAGTAATTTTACATGAGGATAAAACTGTAATTAAAAAAAGAAAGGAGGGCATGTATGGTAATTTTTTTTTCACACATTATATATTCTGTGAGTGTTGGTATTAGCACATCACTTATTACTTTGAACTCCCCATTTCTTTGGATTCCTACTTATAAATTTCTAAACCCTTAAAATTTCTCTTTTCACCCCAAATAATGCCAAAATTATTTTTCTAAAAATTTCACGCCTATTAAAATGCACTCTTAAAAATCATTCATCTCGCAAAATCCTAAAAGTTAAAATTTGAACTTTTACCATGCAGATCTCCTCGTCGATCATGTTTCTCACTCTCACAGTGGTATCTCTATTACTCTCTCTCACAACGAATCTCATAGAAAGAAAGACAAGTTTCGCAAATGAAGAGGAACTTCTCTGTTAATCTAAAACCCATCTTCACAAGTTGTACAACGGTATCTCTCTCTCTCTCTCTCTCTCTCTCTCTCTCTCTCTCTCTTAATCCATCAAACTTCAAGAAATTCCCTTATTCGGATATGTGTGTTCACAAACAAATAACCTATGTTCAAGTCTATATTGCTGAACAAATGACTGATGGTCGGCCTTGTGTTCCCAAACCTTATAAAATCTGAACTCTTGCTTATGTGCACAAGTTTGACCCATTAAACTTTAAAAATTCCATTGTTTAGACATGTGTTCCCAAACAAATAACCTATGTTCGGGCCTGTGTTGCCAAACAAATTACTGATAGTCGGCCCTATGTTCTCAAACCTTAGAAAATGTAAACTCCTTTGTATTTTTTAAGTTGAATCATTTTTACCATTTTTGTCCATGTTTTTAAGAAATTTACCATTATAAGGCTAATCTCTTTTGAGCTATGAACACTATCCAAGTTATGAACCTCCTCTAAGCTTAGATTGGTGCACTTCATTCGTCTCATGGAATTCTAGTTGCTAAAAAAAATTCTACTCATCATCATTGCCGGAGAAGTGTGTATAATCACTAGCTGTCACCATGCTGCCGCAATATCGCTGTCGGAGGGGTCTTAAGGTTTTGAGGATGGGTAAATTTTGAAGGTTTTGAAGTGTGTTGGTGGTGATAGAGGTGTATACTCTCATAAACCCTATCTTATGATTAAGTGGGTCTGTGGGTTTAATTGTGAGATGGGGTATCCCAAAATAATTGATGTTCTCTTTAGTAATTTTATTTGAAGTTAATATTGTAGTAAGTAAAATAAAATAAATGGGGGGCCTAAAATAATAAGTGAGGTGCTAACAACAGCTCTCTTATTCTTTATACACAAACTTTATAAATTATTATTATTATTATTTTACATTTTTACCTTTAAACAAAATGATCAATATTGATATCAATACATACACCATACTTCAAAACTAGATTTTCTCAATAGACTTTTTTCGAACCCAAAAATTCTTAACACACATCTATTCAAAAAAATTAAAAAGAACAAAAAATATGTAAATAGTTTGGAACTATTGTTGGAACAATCTTCTGTATAAAATAAAACAACTTGAAACAAATCAAACAAAAAAAAATTACTTACAAAATTTATTATTTATTTTACCGAAATGTAAAAGTACAAAAAGATCAAGTCGAGTGTGCGACACTCTGTTCTTAAGACAGATTTACCCCGGTACGGTGCTTATGGAAAAATGGCATCTATCTCCAGGATACAATGATCCTCACAATTTGTAGTAGCACTCCAAACAATTTGTACAGCGAACAAAACCTGTGTTCTATACTCTCCAAATTTTTCCTAAAATAATATGAAGAATAAATTGATGCAAAAGAGCAAAAAGATGGCAAGAAAATGATTTTTGAAATGGCTTGACTGCCGGAAATGACCTGGTATCATAGGGCTAAACAGATAAGAAATTCAAACCGAACAGACACAATTTCAAATTAAACAGGTGTAGTTCAAATTTCAACAGATCCGCTGGAATTGTTTGATCTGTCCGAACTGCTAGAACTGTTTGAATCTGTTCGAACAGTGCAGTTTCAAATCTGTTGGAAATTGGACCGGAGGAGGTTGCATTAGGCAGAAAATTTGAATTCAAATTTGGCAGAAAATTTGAATTCAAATTTGCGAAAAATTTTGTTCAAAGAAAAAAAAATTCCCGTAAGAATTTTTGAAAAAATTCAAATAAATTTTGTCCAAAAAATTAATGTTAGAACCAACCCGATCCACAATCTACACTCGCGTTCGACATGGGCCAGCACGGTCGGATGGACGGTGACAGCGGTGCGCGCACGCATGTGTGGTGGTTTGAGTCATGGTTCACTTTGTCCATAACTCCTCATTTTCACAAACTTGGGGTGCCCTTTAGGGCCCAACCCAAGTGTTGCTATTTAAAACTTATATACACACATAAGTTCTCTTAAGTTTTCAATGTAGGATAACCATTTCAAGGAAACCTACATTTTACTTCTTCAATTTCCTATTCCACGAACTCGAAAATGACGTCAACTTCCTGTTCACTCATAAATGGTTTTGACAAACCGTTTTCACCGTATGACTTGCCATGCGGTAAGGAACACGTCACCTCTTTGGACCCACCCCAAAAGACGTGTGGGACCCACTCAATTTTAGGCTCAAAGTTTGCCTAAAATAAGCCTATAAAAACCATAATTTTCCAACAATCCCCCATATGAATGGAATTTGACGGAGAGAAAATGCAACAATATGATCTAATTACAGAGAGTACAGTATATCACCACACATAGTTTAATTCTCACTATTGTGTTCATTTTGGTCCTGAACAACTTGGTCTTTCGTGAGTGCTTTAGAGAATTGTAGCCCTTCGGAAATCTCATAAAACGGGCCCAGTTCACACTCATATAGGTGATTCTTATGAAGAGTATCTTACCATACTCCACTAGGTATACCTAGATATAAGAATCATTAAAAGTATTACTTAACCTAAAACCCTACAGGCATCACTATTTCATCACAGAAATTGGTAGGAGTTTAACTCCTCAGTAATCCTTATGAGTCATACACAACTTAGTTAGCCCTTTGAACCTAGATCTTGGAATCTCCAGTCAACTAGGTTGGGTTGTCATTGTGGTAACTGTTATTTAATAGGCTTAAGTCCCATTCCCCTCGATGAATTCTCAATTAACTCTCTTGCTAACCCTTTGGTTAGTGGATCCGCTATGTTATCTTTGGACTTCACATATTCAATGGAAATAATTCCATTAGAGAGTAGTTGTCTCACGGTGTTATGTTGACAACAAATGTGTCGTGACTTACCGTTATATATATGATTCTGTGCTCTACCAATTGCTGATTGACTATCACATTGGAATATATTTAAGGAAGTGACAAAGCCATTTTCCTTCTTCCCCAGCTTTATCTAAAGCTATGAATTCTGATTCCATAGTAGACCTAGCTATCCAAGTCTGTTTGGAAGATTTCCAAGATACAGCTGCCCCACCAAGAGTAAAGACATACCCACCAGTGGATTTTGAGTCTCTAGTATCCGATATCCAATTTGCATCACAGTATCCTTCAAGTATTGTTGGATATCTAGTATAATTAAGCCCAATGTTATGAGTAAATCGGAGATATCTTAGAACCCTTATAATTACTTTCCAGTATTCTACTCCCGGATTACTCGTATATCTACTTAATTTACTTACTGCATAAGCTATATCCGGGCGAGTACAGTTCATCAAGTACATTAAGCTTCTAATAATTTGGGCATACTCTAATTGAGAAATACTTTCATGTACATTCTTAGAAAGAAACAAACTAACATCCACAGGTGTTCTAGCAAGATAATCATCATCTTTGCTGAATTTGTCAAGTATTTTCTCAATGTAATGAGATTGTGACAAAGCACATCTTTATGATGTTTTGGTAATTTTCATTCCAAGAATTACATTAGCAATGCCCATGTCCTTTATGTCAAAATGTTTATTTAACATTTTCTTAGTAGTTTTAATCATATCATTATTACTACCTATGATGAGCATATCATCCACATAAAGACATACTATAACATAGCCTTTGTTTGTGTTTTTAATATAAACACATTTGTCATATTCATTAATTTTGAATCCATTTGACATTATTGTTTTGTCAAATTTTTCATGCCATTGCTTTGGCGCTTGTTTTAAACTATATAATGATTTAACCAATTTACACACTTTCTTTTCTTTTCCTGGAACAGTAAATCTTTCTAGTTATTCCATGTAAATTTTCTTTATTTAACTCACCATTTAAGAAAGCAGTTTTAACATCCATTTGATGAATTTCTAGATTGTACAAAGATGCAATGGCAATTAGCATTCTAATATATGTTATTCTAGTAACTGGTGAGTACGTGTCAAAGTAATCAAGACTTTCTTTTTGTCTATATCCTTTGACCACAAGTCTTGCCTTGTATTTTTCAATTGATCCATCTGCTTTCATTTTTCTTTTGAAAATCCATTTGTACCCAAGAGGTTTACAACCTGGTGGCAAATTCACCAATTTCTAAGTGTGATTTTGCCGGATGGATTCAACTTCGCTGTTTACAGCTTCTTTCCATAAAGGAGCCTCAGGACTGGACATAGCTTCTTTAAACGTTAAAGGCTCATTTTCTAACAAAAATGTTAGAAAATCTGGACCAAAAGATGTTGAGGTTCTAGCACGTTTACTACGCTTAGGTTCCTCTTCCTCATTTTGATCTATCTCTTGCTCTTGTTCTTGATCATGTTCTTAATCATAATTAGTAATAGCAACAAAAGATCTTTTATTAGTACTAATATCTTGTCTAGTTTTCTTTGGAAACACATGTTCAAAAAAGACACATTCTGAGATTCAATAATAGTATTTACATGCATTTCGGAATGTTTTAACTTATGAATCAAAAATCAATATGCACTACTATTCATGGCATAATCAATGAAAATGCAATCAACAGTTTTAGGACCTATCTTAGTCTTTTTAGGACTAAGAATAGCCACTTTAGCCAAACACCCCCATACTTTTAAGTATTTGTACGATGGTACTCTCCCATGCCACAATTCATAGGGTGTTTGATTCACTTTCTTTCGGGGTACTTTATTTAGAATATAATTCACAGAAAGTATTGCTTCATGTAGCTCGACTTTCCATGCCCCCTTTCGGAAGACGAATAACCCTATAGTTTGGACTCCACTCATGGTTTTGAATCTAATTGCACAAGTGTAATATGAAACAGTGAAAACACAAAAAGACTCCAAATCCGACAATTCATTTTGGAAAATCGATATTTGAATTAAATGCTAAAAATGGACTGCTTTGCTAGATTTTAGATTCGCCACTTAAATATTTTGGAAAAATTTAGGAAACCCGACCAAAGGCCATTAGTCCGTCATCACCAAAGTGTCTTGGCTCGGGAACTTAGGTACGAGAGGGAAAGGTCATGAATTGAGCATCCCACTCGTCCGATCAAAGATCGGCCTTTACTAATCATGATGTGTTTTTTGTTTACATTATATGCTCTTGTTTTGATTTATTAGTTAACTTACTATGTGATGCGCATACAAGGTATAAACTAGTTTGCAAGAATTGGAACATTTGATTTCATGTTTGTTTTCGAAATTGGTTTTGTGAATATGCCACTTCAAAAAGTGGGTTAAAATAAAATAGACATTTAATCAAACTATCCCAATTCAAGCAACTAACCTTCATCCACATGCATTCAAACAATTATATCATTTAAGCACTTAGTCTCATGGTATTCATGCTTTGACATGGCAATACAAACATATTCATGTAATATGCTAAAACAAGTAAATACTCACCTAGTACTCCAAGCTAAAACAAACCAAAATAATTAGAAAAATACGCATGCTCCTAATTAATGTAATAGACTAATGCAACGCATACATTATGCGATTTTATAGGCTCGGCTATGAGCATGGCATATGATTTCATTCAAGACATGTGAGAGAGCACGTATTCGAATAATGAGTTTGAACATTGATATCGGGTTAGTATAATGAGCCGAGCTTTGGATGCATGTAAGACAATGGGTGCAAAACATGGAGTATGCTAACAAAACATGGAGTATGCTAACAAAACATGATGTCCTATACTAACCATCATAAGCAAGTAAGTAAAAAGGAGAAAGACGTGGGGTTGGAAGACATACAACTTATTACAACATTATCCTCGTGTAAGAGGTTGCGTATCAAAGTCCAAATTGAACTAATTATTATAAAATCGAATGAATAAATTAAAGCATTAACTAGCTAACTAGGCTATTACAACAAAGGTAACCAAGATAAGCAAACTAGCTATTTAAGCTAATTAACTACAAGAATTACAAACGATACAATGATAATAATTAATTAATTATAACAATGATAATTAATAAGACTAATGATAATTAATAATTTAATTATCAAACAAGGATGCATAAGGATGCACGATGTTCGCATGCGCAGCGTCCAAGAACAACATTGTCTGCCTTAGGTTGCTCTGTTTCACCTTCAGCCACTGCTTTATATTTTCTGCAAAAATACACTGCTGACCAAACATTGAGGACCAGCCGGCCCTCAATGAAGCCCGGCCGGGCCTAAAGAAGGCCGGTCATGCCTCAATTTTATGCCAAATTCTATTTTGTGCTCTGAAGTGAAAATAGTACAGACAGAGTATTTTGGACTTTGTTTGTCCCTCTCACACTTCTCTGTCATGGGAAAGCCTCCAGAGAAGGTTAAAATTGTTTCCAAAACCATCAATGAGCAAATTGATTCCTCGGTGATTTCGATGCACAATTTTGGACAAAAATCAATAAATGAAATGAATAACGATCACCCCTCCCTCCTATCATGGAGTGAACTTAAAGAGGGAGGTAAAAACACTTTAAGAACCATCAAAACATCATGAATTGACATGAGACAACTCTTGACACAATGGATTCGACATAACGTCTGGCTGAACCCCAAGCAATATAACTCATCTTCTTTATGTGGGTTGGTTCATTTTAAGCCAAATTCATTAGTCTTTACCATCCTTTAATCCATTAAGTCCAAGATGATTGTTACATCCACTAAAGGTTACGTCCACTAAGTGAGAAATATATCAAATGGGAGATGATTCTCAACATGAGAAAAAAACTACACCGTTGGCAATGAACCTCTGTAAAGATTAAGCCATTAAGCGTAAATCGCCAGTTCATGTTATGAATAACCGTCAACTGATTGAAAAAACTCTCAAATGAAAGAGATGAATGGTAAGTTGATTATTAAAGTAAGGTTCTTAAACATGGAAATGAATTGAAGAAAAGCTAAGAACAATATACTACAAGCTATGTATGTAAACTTATAAGACAACAACTAAACTAAACAAAGCATGAATTATTTAAACAACTTAAAACAGCCCTAAAACAGCCTTCAAGTGATGAAAAACAGTGGCTAAAAATGTATGAAAAAGAACCTAAAAGGCTAAACAACAAAGAGAGGAAACAAAGCTAGTAAGCAAGAACAAAGAGAGGTGGCTAACTCCTCCACTTTTGAAACCTCAAAGCATGATTTTCAGCCTTTTTTAAACTTTGAAAATTAGTGTAGAGAACAAAGAAAAAGAGTGTAAGAGTAAAGGTTTGAGCTATAGGTAAAGGTGTAGAAGGAGCAAACTCTCTCTACCCTTTTGGTAGCTCTTCAAACCCAAACTTAAACACTTAAAACAAGATCAAAACAACACAAAACAATAAGAACTAAGTAGCAAATGAAAGAATGGAAAGCAAGAGGGAAGATAGCAAGCTTATACCTCTCAAGGGAGTAAGCTTTTTGTTTGTGATCAAACTAAGCTTCAACACACTCTCAAGTTTGAATTATGGTGTTCAAGGCTTAACCATGGTTCCTAGGCTAAGGTATGAAGGTGTGTATGGTGTATGGATATGAGTTCAAGGTGGTAGGTTAACTCAAAGTGTTGCTTGCATAAGAAGGAGAAGAAAGAACTCTCAAGGTGATATAATGGCTTTCTTGAAATTCTTCAACCCTCAAAACAGAGATATATGGTCATTTTTATAGAATTTGATCTAGAAATATCATAAATATCTTCAAAAATGGACAGTTGGTGGCCTCCTGCCCAGAACAGTGTTTTTCGCTACCAAGGCCTGACCGGCCCTCAATGAGGCACGGCTAGGCCTCAATACATTCCCCTATTTTTTTTGTTTTAGCTTCAGCATAGGATGGCACAATGTGTAAAAATGGATTTCTTGTTGGGTATAATCAATGGGAATATAAGAGGTTTGGGATTGTTTCGAAGCTTAAACAAGGCTCCTTCGTTGAAACCTCGAACCACGCACAATACCACTTTCATCATCAAGTGTATTGGATAAAGCGCTCGAGCCTTGCGAGCAGTCAAAAATGGGGTGTCCACAGTTGCCCCCTCTTTGATAGAGCTCGAAGTCATGACGTGACGTGAGTGTATGTCAAAGCCCAGAGACGACCCATTTGACAAGGCTGCAAGGCTCGGGCAAAAAATCAAGACATAAATACAAAGATTGAACTCGGGGGCAAAATGCAACAAATAACTTATGATCATGTAATGAAGCAATGCAATGAAACATAATATAAATGAAGCAATGAAACAACGCTACAATCTAGACAAGAATGCAACGTTTAGATGACAATGCAAAACAAAGCAAATAAACCTCACCGTGTTTCACACAGAAAGAAATGAATAAACAGGCACGCCTTGCGTGAAAAGCACAAAGAAAATACAAACCAACCAACGTCTCACATAGAAAGGATGTAAGAAAATGCAAATCTAACTATGCCTCGCGTAGAAAGGGGGAAGGACGACGTAACCATCGAGCGCACTCGAGGTTTCAACCGAGATCCTAACACGTTGCACGCGAGAGAAGGAATGGTGGTGTGAACAGACAAGCGCACTTGATGTTTTTAATCGGGCTACAATCCTAACGTGTCACACGCGAGAGGAGGAAAGGTGGTGTGAACAAATAGGTGCACTTGTCATTTTTTACCGAAGGTACAATCCTGATGCGTCACACGCGAGAGGAGGAAAGGTGGTGTGAACACCTGGCGCACTCGATGTTTTTAACCGAACAATCCTAATACGTCACACTCGAGAGAAGGAAAGGTGGTGTGAATGAAAAGGCGCACCTTCTATTTTTAACCGAAGGTACAATCCTAACGCGTCACACGCAAGAGGAGGAAAGGTGGTATGAACACTGAGAGCACCCGATGTTTTTAACTGAAGGATCCTAACGCGTCACTCGCTAGAGGATGAAAGGTTTGATCGATAAAAGAACATACAAATCACATAAATAGGAATTAGAAACAAACATGGATTCTAGACAGAGACACGTAAAACCAAAACAATCAAAGCGGTGTAGTAAAGTGGAAGCCAATTTACCCACGTGTTCAAACAATGAACACAACTCACCGTGTTTCAATGTGGTTGTGAAATGGACGATGATTTTACTGTGGCACGAATAATTTTATCTGGAACTCCTCTGAATGAATCGTACATACAATATCGTTTGGTTACAACATAACATAATAATATAATGAACTATGATTCAGACAAAGCAACTCGAAACAGTTTAAACAAATTAAAAGTTTTGAACAAATGAGTTTAAACAAACATGCTTAAACAAATTAAATTAGGAATCAAACAAATGTGTTCACTCAATAAAAAACAAAATGAATAAAAATCCTTTCTTTTCTTTTCCACTCTCTTTATATTTTCTTTTCTCTTTTGTTTCTAATTCTTTTTTTTTTTGTTTTTGCAACTCTCTGCTTCTTTCTTTTCTCTTTCTTTTGTCTCTTGTTTTTTTTCTACTTTTGTTTGCTTCCTCTTCTTTTCTTTTTCTTCACTGTTTTTCTCTCATTGGTTTTTCTTTTCTATTTCTTTTCTATAATACAAGAAATAAAAATAATAATATAAAAACTGAATTGGATTTTCACTGAGAGCCGGTTGGGCCTCAATGAAGCACGGCCGGGCATTGAGACAGCCGGCTTGGCCTTGATAGCGGCAGGGGCAGTTTCAAACTTTCCTCGCAATTTGTTTATTTAAAACAAACTCAAACCCTATTTCCTTACACTCTCTCATTCGAAACACCTTCCTCTCTCTCTGTAGATTTCTCATTTTTCTCGCAATACCCAATAACCCTCCCCATTTTTTCTTCGAAACCCTTCCCCTCCTCTATATTTTGAACCGATTAGATTTTGATTCGGTCAAGTTTTTGGGTTTCTCATTGTTTTTGCCTTGTTTCTCACAGATTTTCTTGGTTTTTTCTGTACTTACTCTCGTGTTCACTTTCCCCTCTCATTTTCTTTCTCCTAGGGTTTGGCCCCTTACATTTTTCTTGCTTTCTTTTCATTTCCTCCACTTTTCTCCATGGCTAGTGACAAAGTTCCTGTCTTGGACCCCGCCATTGGTATTGGAGCTGCCCTAGGCGCAAACATGGAGGCCGAGGACGCTCTTGCGTTGCCTCCCCTCATTGATAGGCCATTTGATACAGCCACATACTGACCACGCACATATTTTGAGATTTAAGGGTCTCATTCCCAGGATAGACGAAGACATCTTGCTACGAGAGCCCACGGAGCACTTATCCACCGATGTCTTCACAGCAAGCAACTTTCCTTTGTTTGGGGACATTGTTGAATCAAATAAGTAAACCACTAGTTATATGTTATATATTTCCCATTTGCAAGTGATAGCCAAGAGGATTAGCGGATACGGATCCATATTCGGCCCCCAACGTTAGTATGAAAGACTGCCCGCGGAGGTCCGCGCACTAGTTGATGCAGCTGGCTTTGGGCCCTTATGCTCATGGCTTATACAGATGAGGGCCGAGTCACTGTTGTACGGGGCCTTAGTCGAGAGATGGTGGGACACCACAGATTTATTCCATTTCTCGTCAATCGGGGAGATGACTTTGACCCCGTACGATTTTTCGATACTCACCGACCTGCGGGTTGGAGTTAGCGGCCTGATCCCATGTGATCCTGACATGACACAGTGGAGAACCGCATAGCGTCAGTTTCTTATAGCGCTCCCGGACATCACCAATCATGGGATGGTGAGGTACAGTTAGTTTTATGATCATTTCTCCGAGTCCTAGTCTACTACTCTGGACGAGGTTGCACAGTACACTCGTGGCTTCCTCATATATCTCCTCGGTACTACCCTGTTTGCGAACAGGAAAAATACCGTGGGGTTATACCTTCTTGGGGCAATGGTGCACCTCCCCCAAGTAACAGAGTATGATTGGGGTAGCGCCGGCCTAGCTATCTTATACTGCTACATGAGCTCCGTCTCCTGCCGCAAAGCGAATTCACTCAACGGCTATTAGAAGGTTTGGGAGGTATTCCTCACACTTATCTTTTTTGCGCATTCTGTTCCTTCGGCACTTTTTACTCATTTGCATTTCATTTTCTACTTATTTACTTCATTCATCTTTTCTGTTTGTAGCTCTGGGTTTATACCTACTTCATCTCTCTGGCTCAGGTCCTGGTGAGGCCGGTCGAGTTGTTAGTACCCCGCTCACGGTACTACAACTCCTAATTTGAGCGTCGTCGCCGCGTAGACCGAGATTTCTCCTACTCATACTGGAAGCAGGTAACAAAATATCGACCTTTACCTTTTACATACTAGAAGCATTACACTGTTTCCCACACTACACGACCATTCTCATACTCTTACTTCTATACCGCACTACCATTCTCATACTGCACTAATTTCTAACACTGCACTGATTTTTGCATTTGTTTCCACAGGTTGACTGGCATCCCTGGGCGGGCATTTCCCAAGTGTTGGGGACGACCTATGTCGCGGCATGGCATGCCTCTAACATGTGGATTCTATTCGAGGGCCCCTTTGGCCGGGCTTACTACCTGAGAGAAAGGTTCATCCACCAGACGTGAGGCGTCACTAACCTTAACATTCCACATGCTCCTCCTTTAGTTATGAGGGTGGTTGATGAGCCGCAAGACGGTCCTCATATTGACCTCTTGATGTTGGGTGAGGATGGTGATCATCATCATGAGCCTGGCGACTTCATTACCTTCTTATATACTCGGGTGATGGCGTCTCTTACCCCGGGTGTGGTCCGTGTTGTGCCAGAGGTTATTGCTGGTGTTGCGACTGGTGATGCGTCTGCTGGACGTGCCCCTACTATTGCTCCAATTCCTGTATTTCCTGTGATTTCCACTGAGATCATGTACATGCGTCCAGATGGAATAATCGAACAGATCCTGCTTGAGCGCATCGATAAGAGGGCCACAGGCCAGTGTTCTCTCCTGGCATCGAATAGGTATATATTTCTTTATGCTTTTACTCACTGCACTTTGTCTTGTTTTGTTTCCTACCATTTCTGTTCATTGTTCTCTGTTACCTCTGTCTATCTTTCTCAAATTTTATTCCTTTTGCAGATACCTCTGGCGTACGCTAATGACCTCCTCCGAACGGACGATCAACCGACTGCTCCTCATGGTACGGAGGAGGCAGACCGCCTTAGTCACTCATGAGATTGAGGTACACTTTGTCTTTAGTTCACTGATGTTGCCATACTGTTTATACTTCTGTTAGTCCATACTGATACCCGTACTCTTTTCAGCTTGAGCCGGTGCCAGCAGTGCTGGCGGGACCTTCTTCAGCTAGTAGACGAAAACAGGGCCTAGTGAGGGGCAGAGGGGGAGCCGATCGAAGGAGAGGTCGAGTGAGGCAGTGCTCACCTTTTGAAAAGTCTTTTGATAGGTCTTCGACCTTTGAAAACGAGGAAGAGGAGGTTGACTTGCAGTCCAGCAACCCTAGCAACGACAGTGATGCAACTCCTCCACAACCGAGGAGGAAAAGAGCGAGGATGGGCTACTGATGAGGGCGACGATTTTGTTTTAGTTTTTGTTTTTGTTGTTTTTTCTTTGTAGTTAAAGACTAACTTCAGATAGACCCCCCCTTTTTTTGTAGGATTTTTTTTTGTTTTATTGCTTTGTAAAACGATGATCAGGGTTGGAGCCACTAGTTGTAAAAGACAAGTTCTTGTTGAATGATTTCCTTGCACAATGTGATGAATGGCGTAACCTTTGCATGATAACTTCGCATAAGACTTAAAACAACAAGTATCTACTCTTGCATTCGTTCTTGAATCTGACAACTACCCACAACCGAACAAAATGTAAAATATAACTTGATAACGGGAAAACAAAATAAAAACAACTCGAAAATACTAAAAAACACTTGGTACAAACAAAACAAGACTCAAAATACAACTGTGGTACGTCAAGGCAAAGGTCAGGTTTTCTTATAACTACACTGATTTGAGCCATCATTTATGCACAGCCGGGGCTAAATATACACGGTTGGGCCTCAGTGTGAGGTCGATTAGTGCTGCCCAGCTATAATGCATTGCTCTTTCTCATCCTCTATAAATGATGCTCCCATGCTATTTTTCTAGTAGAATAGCCAGTCTTTGATATTTTGCTCTCAAGATGGAGACATTCTGCAACAATAGGCTTTGAGATTGGATAGCCACCTTGGACGGCTCGAAAAAAGTGAATTTTCGCAGTTTTGGCCTAAATGCCCTTTTTCCTCTGAGTTGCACTTCTCTTTGCTTTCCATTTCTTCACGCCGCTATTCGATGTTGGAACCCGATCACACATGTGTTTCAATTCGGATCACAAGAGATGTGTCCGACATTCAAGGAATTTCAAGCATTAATGGAGTCCCGACATGATGAAAAAATCATACTGCAGCCCCGTTTTGGCCATGCCCAAACTTTGGGATGGATGTGTGGGTTATCATTACACAAGGCTCGGTCTTTGGCACATGATGGGGAGCTAGGCATCCCCAGCTTAGTTCATCGATTTTTCGCCATTAGAGACAGGAGTGACCTTCTTTGGCGAGGCTATCGGCAACATGCTTTCTGTTTATGCCTTCTTGCACAATTCCTCCTTGCCCCTAGTTTCGGCGGAGCTAGAATCCGGTTGATCAAAGTAGCTCAAGTCTGAAAGAGGGTAAGAGTTGCATGGGTTTGGCACTGGCCGAAACCTTGATGGGTTTAGATGCTTCCCGTCGAGGAGAGACCACCCAGTTGGCAGGGAGTCTGTTACTCCTCTAGGTATTATTTTCCACACTTTTAATTTATGATTCTCACATCACTCAATACTCATTCTCTTTTTTTTCTCCTTAAACCCCTTTCCTTACTTTTCTCTCATCGTATATCTCTCTATTCTTTAATCTCTCTTATTTTTTATCCTTCCCCAAGTATGGCTTATAGATAAACTGCAAGTAGTGGGCCCTTGAATACTCAACCTGAGCTTACTTCTTTCATCAACGGCTAATGGATTTTCTTTCAGAGGGTTTATGGTGTGATTGGATGTGCAGCCCGTCCGCAGCTGACATATCTTGGCGTTATCCCTGGCTCAATTCGACAAAGATGAGCTACAATATGTCCCGACAGTTGGGTGTAGAGTTGATTGGCCTCACACATTGCGTATTCTATTTTTCTCTTTGATTCAAACACCAACTCGGGCATGATCAGATACGTCCAAGTAAGGGATTGAAATACACAGCTTCATTTCTGGTTCACGTTTCGCACCTGCCTCCGTATCTCGCAGCTTGGAGGACGAGAGAGATTCTGGCCCCTGCCATTAGTTTCAGTTACACCTTGTTTGAGGAGTGTTTGGCTTGGCTTAAAGATGAGGCAGAGGTTGGGCCTTCTTTGGCATAGAGCCACCTGACTTAATTGTGCCCTTAGTTTTACTACTTTGATCTTTTATTTTCAAGTTTTAAGATGTGAAAAGCAACTTCAATTTGTAACAAAGAGTTAAAGAGTGTACTAGATGTTGAAATCAATAAAATTAAAGTTGCGAGTATTGAAAATTTTCCTTTCGGTCCCAAAAATGATCCAAATTATAAAAGGGTAAAATTTTGAGAAACAATAAACTTTTATTAAAACTCTTCAAAACAATTTTCGGAAACGATCACCACTTCACACATACGGAATCGATTCTTAAAATGTACAGTGTCGAATCAAAAGAAATCATAACTGCCCCTGATTACATATCACTGCTGCCCTGCACTGTAATCAGCTTTCTTCTCGAGATAAAGAGCGCAACCGAACTAACAAATGATGAACGACGATGACCTAATGAAGAAAACAGATAAGACAGTTGAATTGGAGATAATTACGGTCGAACCTCATAATGAAGTTGCCAACGTATCCCAAAAATGGGAATCAGGCTTTACGTAGTTCGCTTAAGGTTCACTCGAGTATTAACTCTCTCCTTTTGCGCTCTAATTTTTGCCAAAGTCGCCCTTTAGGGTTTTCAACCTTGGGAGCTCAATTTTTCTTTATTTCTAATTTTTCATGCTCTAACTTTTGCCTAGGTCGCCCTTTCGGGTTTTCGTCCTAGCGAGCCTCTTAAGGGTAGTATTTCTTCAACTTGTCCATATTGATAGGCTGTGAAAACTCCAGGCCATCCAAGTCCATAAGAATAACTGCCCCTGATGACCAAATTGACTTCATGATGTAAGGACCAGTCCAATTGGGTTTGAACTTGCCCCTAGGGTCATGAATGGGAGCCTTGTTTTCTTTCAGTACCATGTCCTCTTCTTTCAGATTTCTAGACTTAACTTTCTTGTTAAAAGCCCAAGCAATTCGGCGTTGGTAACCCTAAACATGATACAATGCTCTTAATCTTCTCTCATCAAACAACATCAACTCTTGAAATTTACTTTGTTACCAATTTGCCCCTACTATTTGACACTTGGCCATAACTCGTAACAAGGGCACTTCAATTTCGATCTGCAAAACAGCCTTCATTCCGTAGACAAGAGAATAGGGGGTTGCCCCTGTAGATGTTCAGATTGAGGTTCTGTAGCCTCAGAGTGCAAATGGCAATTTATCTGGCCAGTCCCTGTAGGTTTCCACCATCTTCTGCAGAATTCTCTTGATATTTTTGTTCGTGGCCTGTAGGTCAACGACTTATGGAAAACCACGTTATATTTCTCAAGCAAGTCTATCACCTCTTTCTTGAAGTGCATCCCATTATCAAAGATAATCTCATTGGGTACCCCATACCGGCATATGATGTTATTCTTGATGAACTTAGCCACATACGATGCTTTCAATACAGAGTAAGACTGGGCCTCTACCCATTTTGTGAAGTAATCAATTGCTACTAAAATGAATTCATGCCTGTTTGACCCCTTTGGCGTGACTGTACCAATAATATCTATCCCCTAAACAGAGAACAACCATGATGAAGTCATGTTATAGATCTTTGACGGCTAAATGTTCATGCGATTGGCATGAATTTGGCCCTTGTGACATCGCTAAACAAAACCAATACAATCCTCTTCCATGGTTGACCAATAGTAGCCTTGTCTAAGAATTTTTCAGCGAGCATTACACCATTCATGTGGGCTCCACACTCTCCTCTGTGGATAGCCTCCATAAGGCGCTTTGATTCCTCTTCCTCAACACATAGCTTGTGCATTCCCAGTTGGCCTCTTTCCCTCTTGTCCTTATCATTTGCTCTTGGTGGATACACTTCATTTTCCAAGAAATTCTAGATATTATAGTACCAAGGGTTTTTGTCTGAAACCTCATCTATCGCGACAATGGTTTCATAGGCCAGTGTGTACTTCTGTTCAATAATAATCGAACGCATCCTAACTCCTAATGGAATGTCTACTATCGAAGATAGAGTTGCTAGTGCATCAGCAAATCGGTTGTTCTCTTTTAGCAGATAGGTAAACGTTAACTTTTCAAACCTCAGAATTAGCATATCTAAGACTTGATGGTAAACCTTTATTTTTTCTTCTTTTACCCGCCAATCTCTGTTGGCTTGAGACACAACCAAGTTCGAATCCCCGATGACGTCTAACCTTTTTACCCCTAGTTTTAGGGCGGCTTCTAAACCAGCAATACACGCCTCATATTCTGCTTCGTTGTTGGATACTTTGAATAGGAGTTTGAAGGCTAAGGGTATACGAGAGTCATCGGGTGCTATCAGCAACACACCGATCCCATAATCGTACTGATTAGCTGCTCCATCAAAGTACATCGTCCATGTTTTCTCCTCTATTTTCAGAATATCCTCATTTGGGAAAAGGTACTCCACTGTTTCATCCCCTTCTACTGGGTGATCTACCAAGAATTCCGCTACAGCTCGCCCTTTAACAGACTTGTGTGTAATATATGTAAGATCAAATTCGGAGAAAAGAAGCAACCAACGGGCTAGCCTACCTGTAAGTGCTGGTTTCTCAAAGAGATATTTGATGGGATCTAATCTCGAAACCAGGATTATAGAGTCAGCTAACAGGCAGTGCCTTAACTTCCAAGTAGCCCATACCAAAGCTAAACAAGATTTCTCAAGGAGAGTGTAACGGGTCTCGTAATCCAACATTTTCTTGCTCAAGTAGTAAATGACTTTCTCCACCTTGGCCTCGGACTTCTGAGCTGACATACACCCCATGGTTGAGTTTGTCACCGACAGGTACAAAATCATCAGTTTTTCCGATTTTGGCGGCGATAACACAGGCGGATTCTACAGGTATTGTTTGACTTGTTCAAAAACGAACTGACAGCAATCGTCCCATTGGAACTTCTTTTCTTTCTTCAGGAGACCAAATAATGGTTCACAAGTTAAGGTTAATTTGGAAATAAATCATCTTATGAATTACACTTTACTCAAAAAGCCGTGCACCTCTTTTTTAGTCCTTGGTGGTGGCATTTCTAAGATGTTCTTGATTTTGGAAGGATCCATCTCAATTCCTCTCTGTGTGATTAAGAATCCCTGCATTTTTCTTGTTGTCATGCCGAAAGTGCATTTTTGCAAGTTCAACCTCAACCTATACTCTCTGATTCATTGAAAGAATTTCTCCAAGGCGATGTAGTGGCCCTCTCGATCTTTGGACTTGACAATCATATTATCCACGTACACCTTAACCTCTTTGTGGATCATGTCGTGCAGAATGGTAGTTGGAGCCCTTTGATAAGTGGCCCCAGCATTCTTTAACCTAAACAGCATGACTCGATAGTAATAAGTGCCCCCATGAAGTAGTGAAAGCGGTCTTCTCCTTATCATTGGGTGCCATTAGAATCTGGTTATACCCGGAAAATCTATCCATGAATGAGAGCAATGCACGGCCCGCGGTGAAGTCTACCAACTCATCAATATACGGTAGTGGAAAATCATCCTTTGGACTAGCCTTATTCAAATCCCTGAAGTTAACACATACTCTGATTTTGCCATCCTTCTTTAGGACTGGAACAATATTGGCCAGCCACGTTGGGTACTCAGATACAAGCAAGAAACCTGCCTCGATCTATTTGGTAACTTCTTCCTTGATCTTCAAAGCCCAATTTGGGTGAACTCTGCACAGCTTTTGCTTAACGGGCCGGGCCTCAGGGTCAAGAGGGATCCGGTGATGTACAATCTTAGGATCAATTGCAGGCATGTCTTCATAGGACCACGCGAAACATATTTGAATTTTTTTAATAAAGCGATTAAACGCTCGCGTTCCTCTAAAGACAGGGTGGACCCGATCTGGACCAAGCAAGGATCTTCCTTAGTACCCACGTTAATTGATATGATTTCATCTGTACAGGGCTTAACATGCCTCTCCTTCTCATGATCAACCAAAATTTTCAAAACCCGAGAAATTTCTTCCTCTTCATTTATGTCAAAATTTTGCAAATTAAGATCAATATAACAAACCAATGGCACAGAGAAGTAGGTAACATTCACAACATTTCTAATCAAAAAGTCTGAATCTTCAGTTATAGTAGACTCAAGAAAAGCTAAAAGACGACCTGGACAGGACTTTGGTATTTGGGTTACCACTCCCAGAAGTACCAGACTCAAAGGAACTCGAATCTGACTCCGACTCCACAGACTTAATGGAATCAGATCCAGACTCACTATCCGATCCATAATTGCTAATGACACCTTTCTCGAACTTCCAGACTAGACGTGGAGCCTCAGACGCATCCACAATAAGTTTGGAGAAATCTGCTATTGGGTTATCCCCGATCATTGAGATAGTAAAACTATCCCCCAAGTTTGTGGTCTCAACTCTAGCAGTAGAACTTATTAGTAAGTCAGCCAGCGCTTTCCCCAACAGCTCCTTCTCTTCGATGTCCAGGTTTGCAATCCTTCCTTGATCCGTACCAATGCTTAGGTCTGCTTGTTCATCCTCTTTTTTTGGTAGCTGGTATCTGAAAAAGATCTCGAACCCTGGATACCTTGTTTTTATTTCCCAGTCATACCAGGCCTCTGGGAATCCACAAAAGGGGAAGTCTTCCCCTTGGCGGACAAAACACTCGTTCAAGGTCCCCTGTATTGGTTTTTGGACTAACTCATACTGCTTCCCAGTCCTCTTTGCTTTCAACCTTTCTCTCAGCTCATGCTCTTTCTTTTGCCAATCTACGACGGTTGGTTTGTATCCCAGCCCGAAAGTGTAGGTGTTATGACTGATCTCCTTAACAACAGTACCTCCTTGTCTGTCACTTCGGCCTAGTCCCGATCCAAGCACATGCCCCTACTTGTTCATCATGTATATAGATTGCACACTCACATAATCTCCATCACCCTCTGCCATGATGGTTTGGACCAACCGGGCTTCTGCCAAAGAAAAGCCGTAAAAGAACATGTCTTTTTTCCCCTGTATGATTTCCAATAATGGTGCAGTGGTTCCTTGGGGAGGATGGATCGTAGAGTTACCGTACACACTGGCAATCCCGCCTTTGAAGGGGTATTTCACTAACTGATGGACTGTCGATGATACGACCTTCATCTGATGTAGCCAGGGCCTTTCCAATAGTAGGTTGAATGTGGATGGAACATCCATGACATGGAATTCCACCTCATGTTCGAACGGGCCAATTAGGACATTGCTCTTGAACGTTTCCATAACATCCCGGCTTGAATTGTCATAAGCCCGGACAACTTGGGTCGTGGGTGTAAAGTTAATCGACCTCAAACCAATGGCATAGGCAGTTCTCACACACATTGATCGCAGATCCGGTATCTACTAACACCAACGAAATTCACTTTTTCTGACTTTTCAGGGTTACATACAAAGGATGGTTGTGGCTAGCACCCTCTGGAGGCAATTCTTTATCCGTGAAGGATATTACTAGCATAACGTCCCAGAGGTGACCAACAACACCAATTGGTTAGCGATGGTGTCAATGTGCAGTTTGGTTTAGTTCATTGTTTTGAGCAAGGCTTGTCTATGCTCCTGAGATGCCATTATTAGTCCCCAGATGGATATGTCAGCCTGAATCTTCTTTAGTTGTTTTAAGACCATGTTTTCCTTAACATCATTCTCTTTTGCTTTCTCAGCCTCTTTTTCAGAGGTCTATAGCTGGTCTATCGCCGCGGGTTTGAAGTACCGACTGCTCCGAGTCAGATGATCAATCTCATCAGTATACCACGTATCATCAAGGATATCATCTTTCTACCCTTCATCCGTGTATACGTGGCTTAGATCGCTATTTTCCCACCACTCCCCCGAAGTCATGATCGAATTAGCATCAGGTTCTATCTGGAGCATATTAGCATCGGGTTCATACCATTCTTCTTCCACCACAGCTCAGGTTTCAAAATCCTAGTACTTTCTGAGTTTCCTTAACAGTCTTTTCTGATCACTAGGTTTCCACTCGGTTTTCTTGGCGTTTTGAACACTGTCTATTGTGGATTTAACCTCTTCTTTCTTCTCATATCTTTTCTGTTCCAAAGCTATCTTTGTCTAGATCTCCACTATCCTTTCCCTTTGAAATTGTTCTAGTGCTTGTTCTTTCTCGGTCAAAGGTATAGCCTCAGCCTTAGCACTAACAGCAATTTCCTCTTCTATCCTAGTCTTTCCTATCTGTTTCTCTACATCGGACTATTCCTCACTTAACCATCCATTGCTTGCTTCTGGTTGGCTCGAGTCCCACCATCCCATCTACACACAGCTTGTATCTTCTTCCTCGAAAAAGTAAAGATTCTCCATATACGCTACTACAAATACAGATAAAGATCACACTTTTTTGTGTGATGTATGTTTTTTAATCACACCTTTTAAGTTTTATTAAAGTGTGATCTTTGGGAGTGTGATTAAAAGGGGTCATTTTTAATCACTTTTTAAGTGTCATTAAAAAATGCTTATATCACACCTTTTAAGTGTGATTTGTAACCTGAATTCCAGAATGGAACTGAAATTGCCATGCCCTTGGTTGCTGTTCATGTGATAAAGAAATCAAGGAATCAAGACACACACACACACACACACACACACACATACACACACACACACACACAAAGATTTTCTTCTGAAAAAGTATGGAATTCTCTTACTGGGTCAATTGACACATTCCATGATGTGATGAAGCTAGAATCATTCTCAGATGAGTTATCTTTAAACACCCATTTGTGACTATTATATGCTACAACTTTCCCTACCATTCTGCACACACAAAATTTACACTCATCGAAAACAAAAACAAAAAACAAAAAAGTATTCAGAATTACCCTTCACTATAACTGTACACCTCATGGGACATTTTAAAGAACACATTAGCTCCAAACCTTCCCTTTACGTTTCCAGCTTTTTCGCATTTGTAAAAATCAGAAAACCCATCTTCCCAAACAAGAATCCTGAAGCAAAAACCTAACTCAGAACTCAAAATGACCCAAATTGAACTCAAAATCCGATTAGGTTGGTCATAATTCTTATAAATATATTACCAGTTCCTTTTGTTGCCCTTGGCGCGATCAAGTGCGCCACCTCCATAGTCCCACCTGAAATAGAGCAATGTGATAAAAGTCATAACAAGACATGATCTTGGAGGAACTCAGGCTTCATTTTTTGATTGAACTCAGATAAAACAATGTCTGGTTTTGGGGGGAATTCAAATGTTGAATTGTTTTAGTTTTGTATTTGTTTACTTTAGAGGAAGGTAGTTCCTAGGCAAGATCCTTCAGAAGACTGTGTAAACCCACTTTGTAGAAGTGGAAGAATCTGAGGATGTACATAGATTTCTGAGGATGTGCTGTAACAGACAGTTGAGCATGGGAAGTCCACCTTTCATTGTCTAGAGAGAGAGAGAGGGAGAGAGAGGCTAGACTAGCAAGTTGTAATCACAATTAAATAGAAAAGAGTAAAACAAGAACAATGTCACGAGATTTGAGTAGGAGAAAATGTAATCACACCCCCTTTTGTGAACTTAAAATTTAGCCAGTTTATCTAGATTTGAGCAACTAAAGTAGATTGCGTAATTAGATTTATTGAATTTTTTACGATTAGTTGTTCAGTTTTGGTCACAGGATGCCTTAATTGCAAGATAGGCATTTGCTCATTTATTGCACAATCCCACTTTGAATAACAAACCTAAAGAAAGAACTAAAACTAACAATCCCAAACGCTTAAAGCGGAGCATTAAAGAAATGTCCGCAAAAGTTACTGCCGATTTAGAAAATCCTTCTTTATCTCTCTCTCTAAAAGATTTGCCAGCAGATCCACCACCTGTAGCTTCCTCAACCAAATTACCACTACACACCAAGTAAACCAAAAAATTAACTCAACTACCATATTTCAAGCTGAAAGAGCTTCTCCTAATTTTGCGACAGGATTAACTAAGTGACCATATAGTTGCAGTGAATTTCATTTTGCATACATCTAGAACCATCATAGTTGGCAATATCATAAAAGGAATAAGAACCATCATCGTGAGTAAAAACAGCTCACCCTCAGATACAAACCATCCTCCAACTGAGGTCTTACGGCAAATTTCATTGAACTGATAAATGAAACTATCCCCTGTTACCTCTCTGACTTCATCCCCATCCAATCTCTCTTAACACATAAACACCAAACAGAAATATCCAAAAAACAGGGACAAGAGAGTGGAGCTCTTAAAGTAACCTCATTGTGCCAACATAGTTTTTTTTTTTTTTTTTTTTGAGTCAGGCACTTTTTCAAACAGTTAGAGGTTAATAATATTAGATAACATTTATAGACTACCATCTATTACATATGTACAAATATACATAGCATGTATATATTGATGAGAAATAAATATAGAGGAGAGAATCTTGACAAACCTGATATCATTGGACGGTGCTGATCCTAAACTAAAAAAATTCCTATGTATTCATTCTAGACACACAGAGGAGAATCAACCCAACACACTGGCATCTATAACAAAAAAATTCCTATGTATTCATTCTAGAAACACAAGAGAAAAGAGATTATGAGGGAGTGTGAGAGCGAAAAAAGATATACAATCCCAACTATGCTCAGTCTAGGGTTCACTTCATGCTTGAAAAAATAACCTAGAAGAGAGGAGAACTATACCTGGATGTTAGAGGGAGATTTAGAGACGCCGATGTTGTCATCGGTGGGTAGTTACCGCCACTGTTAGAGAGTGAGAAAATGGGGAGATCTGTAGACGCCGGTCTACGAGAGAGAGAGATTGTGAGCGTCTGCGAGAGCGAGATAAGAGAATTGAGAGGATGAGGGCTACCTAGACACGCTGGTGTTGTCGCCATAGAGAGAGAGAGAGAGAGAGAGAGAGAGAGAGAGATCTCCTTCTGATGAACCCTAGTCTTTTACTTTCCTTTTGATTAAAAATAGCCAAAGAGTTAAATGTATTTTGAATTTTTTTTTTTAATTTGTGTTTTGGTGTTGGGGTTTTTTTTTTAAAAAAAAAAAATTGGGAATTGTATATTTTATATAATAATTAATTTGGAATATTTTATACAATCACACTTATTTAAAAAGTGTGATTAAAAAGTAGTAATATATATATATATATAATCACACTTTAATTAGAATGTGTGATTAAATATATATATATATATATATATAATTGCATTCATTTAAAAAGTGTGATTAAAAAGTAGTAGCATATATATAATCACACTTTAATTAGAAGGTGTGATTAAAAAATATATAAATAATCACACTTTAATTAGAATGTGTGATTAAAAATTATATATATATAATCACACTTATTTAAAAAGTGTGATTAAAAAGTAGTAGCATATATATAATCACACTTTAATTAGAGGGTGTGATTAAATATATATATATATATATATATAATCATACTTAATTGAAAAGTGACATAAAAAATAAAAATTATCACACTCAATCAAATTAAGTGTGATTAAAATATCAATCTAATTTTTTTATCACACTTCTAATAAAAGTGAGATATTTTTTTTTGTTAAAGTGTGATCTTTAACTATTTTTGTAGTAGTGATCCTCTTCCAATTCCGCCAAATTCTCCTCTAGGTTTACTAGGTCATTCAGGCCTTGCTCGGGCCACTCATTCTGATTTTGCGCCATTTGATCTTCCCCGATAGCATTAATGCTAAGAAAGTCCAGCAGTATGACTACCGACTTCGGCTGATTGATGGCCACAATGTATAAATTAGGATTGTACTCCTCTACGAGCGAGACCCCTTTCTCTATGACACGAGTATCAGACGACCCTGTCTTCAGTGCATTCTTCTCTTTCTCCATTTCTACTACCACAGGCTTGGATTGGGTTTGTGGTGTTAGATCCATCGTGCACATGTCTGTGCCTTATGGAATGACCACCTCCGGTTTTGGTAGGTAAGATAAGGTAATGTATGTGCTAGGGTTGAAGGTGAGCGGTAGTGTATGGATGTGGTTAATATTTCTAGACGAGGGGACTTGGTTGTATACAGGAAGTGGATTGGTTGTTACGTTTGGTTTAGCAAGCAGGGTGATGATTTTGTTGTCAATGAGATCTTGGATCTCATAACGTAAACGATAGCACATGTCTGTGGAATGGCCATGTTGTTGGTAGAAGATACAATACTGGGTGGGGTCGTGTTTGGGTGGCAAGAGGTTGTGAAGTGGATGGGGATCGAGAGGCTTGAGATGCCTCTTTTGCATTAATAGCTTAAGGGAGTGAGTTGGTCTCATATGGAGGGGAGTAAAAACTCTTCGATTTCGGGGTAGGCCGGTACTTTGTGAAGGCGTGGCAGTTCAAAGGAATCAGCCATCTTGGCTGTCGAAACAACAGTGCTAACATCCGTAGGCCGTGGAATAGTGCTACTGCTAGCATTGGTATTCCGGGAGAATGGCCTTCTTACGGGTTCACTTATTCTGTGGATGATACCTTTTTTGAATACACTCTCGATCTGGACCCCCAACTCATGTAAGGAAGCAAATGTGGACAACGGTACCACTATCATCCTCTGTAGCATGTCTAGCTCAAGGTTCTAGACCACTAGTCGGACTTGTTCTCTTTCGGTAGGCCTATTTGTCATTCGGGCTGCCTTGGCTCTCCACTAGGCGACAAAATCAATGAATGATTCTTTGGGGTTTTGAGTAGTAGCCTCCAGCTCACTAATGGTTACTTCTATCTAGGTGTTATATGAGTATTGATTGACAAACGCCTCATATAGCTCCTTACAATTCTACTTTGTTGAGTCCTCTAATTTAGCATACCAGATGGCCTCCATATTAGACAGGGTTCTCCCAAACAACGAAAGATTTTGTGCCCTAGACAAACCCCTGGGTCTCAATACATCCGAAAACAACTGGATATGCACGATCAGACCCTCACTCCCATCGAATCTGTCGATGTAGGGCATCTTAAATTTCTCTGGTAATCTAATCGAAGCCTCAATGTACCTATCTTCGATATCTGGAATGGAGTTGAAGCCTTGGGATTTCTTCAATGCTTTCTCTAATCTAGCAATGTTGACCAAGGTCGGATCAATTTCATTGATATCGAAAGGAAAAATCCCTAGGGAAGGTTGAACCGGAGGCCGATAAGCTGCAGCTGGAGGAAACATGTCCTGAGGATTCGGGACTGGCAGATTTTCTACTGGTGGGGGTAGATCGAGATTTGATTGAGCAGCTGGGATCGGGTGCACAGTTAATGCTAACATCCCAGATGTACATCGTAGGTCGGTAATGACTTCATCTTGTGCAGCAATCCTCTGATTTACAGTGTCCATAGTTCTTTGGAAGGCAGTCATCATGACAGCGAATTCCTCTGCGTTTTGCACTGTGCTTTGTGCCATTGCTAATCTGGGTGAACTAGATACTGGTGAACTGATTGAATGAGAACGGGTAGGTGTTTGTGGAGTGCTTTGTACTGATGCTATTGACCATTTGTTCCTCCCCCGTCGAGTGACTGGAGGAAGTGAGACTAACACAGGCTAACCACCAACAAGGTCTTGAGCTTTACATAGTCTATCGAAACGAGTCCACACGACTTGCGGAATATCAGGTCTTTTCGAAACTATGATGGTAAACTACCTAGCAAAAAGAAAGAAAGAAAAAAAATCAAATCAAATCAAAATCAGACAACACTTTGGCCCCAATTCACAACAATCATAACACATAGCTGAACTGTAATCCCCACTGAACTCTGTTTTCAAACTTTAAATTGATATGAACCATCCTGTACAGTCTCACTGTAAAAGCACATATCAAGTAAAATGAACCAAAACACCCCTATGAGGGTGGTAGGGTTACCTTGTCCTAGATTTTTGGCATGATCTAGGCCGCACTAATTCAAACAACGAGTTTCACAACATCCTGTAAATGGGTGGCATCCTATCCTAAGTTGGATAGTCACTGTAGCTTCACTATATGCAACTAGGTCAAATGGTCAAAAGGGTACTTCAGCAAGAATACTTAATATACCTTTCATACCTAACACTAAGAAGTGACAGGTGGATCAAATGGTACGATGGTAATTCAGATCCAAGGGTTGTGTTTCCAACATGGTAAAGTCCATGACCAATCAGCCTTTTGGGCAAGCCTCCGGCAAACCGTCCAAGAATAGCAGTTGGCAAACACAGTGACTTAAACGCACCAATACAAATGCAAATGCCAAGATCATATAAGTGCAGATAAAAGTTCACATCATGAAGTTTCAAGTCAAGTTCTCAAACTCCCAAGCAGAGTTGCCAGAAACTGTAGCTCGACTTTTCGTGTCCTATTTCGAAAGACGAATAGCCCTACAGTTCGGACTCCACTCGTGGTTCTGAATCTAATTTCAAAAATGCAATGTGAAACAGTAAAAACACAAAAAGAGTCCAAATCCGACAATTCTTTTTGGAAAATCGATGTTTGAATCAAATACCAAAAATGGATTGCTTTGCCAGATTTCAGAATCGCCGCATAAATATTTTTGGAAAATTTAGAAAACCCGAGACTCGTGCCAAAGGCCATTAGTCCGTCATCACCAAAGTGTCTCGGCTCGGGAACTTAGGTACGAGAAGGAAAGGTCAGGCATTAAGCACTCCACTCGCCCAATCAAAGATCGACCTCTACTAATCATGATGTGTTTTTTGTTTACATTATATGCTCTTGTTCTGATTTATTAGTTAACTTATTATGTGATGTGCATACAAGGTATAGACCAGTTTGTAAGAATTAGAACATTTGATGTCATGTTTGTTTTCGAAATTGGTTTTGTGAATATGCCACTTCAAAAAGTTGGTTAAAATGGACATTTAATCAAACTATCCCAATTCAAGCAACTAACCTTCATTCACAGGCATTCAAACAGTTATATTATTTAAGCACTTAGCCTTATGGTATTCATGCTTTGACATGGCAACACAAACATATTCATGCAATATGCTAAAACGAGTAAATGCTCACTTAGTACTCCAAGTTAAAACAAAGCAGAATAATTAGAAAAATATGTATGTTCCTAATTAATGTAATGTGACTAATGCAACACACACATTATACGATTTTATAGGCTCGGCTATGAGCATGGCATATGATTCATTCAAGACATGTGAAAGAGCACATATTCGAATAATGAGTTTGAACATTGATATCGGGTTAGTATGATGAGTCGAGCCTTGGATGCATGTAAGACAATGGGTGCAAAACATGGAGTATGCTAACAAAACGTGATGTCCTATATTGACCATCATAAGCAAGTAAGTAAAAGGAAGAAAGACATGAGGTTGGAAAACATACAACTTATTACAACATTACCCTCGTGCAAGGGGGTGCGAATCAAACTTTGAATTGAACTAATTATTACAAAACCGAATGAATAAATTAAAGCATTAACTAGCTAACTGGGCTATTACAACAAGGGTAACCAAGATAAGCAAACTAGCTATTTAAGCTAATTAACTACAAGAATTACAAACGATACAATGATAATAATTAATTAATTATAATAATGATAATTAATAAGACTAATGATAATTAATAATTTAATCATCAAACAAGGATGCATAAGGATGCAACGATGTTCACATACGCAGCGTCCAAGAACAGCACTGTTTGCCTGAGGTTGCTCTATTTCATCTTTAGCCACTGTTTTCTATTTTCTGCAAAAATACACTGCTGACCAAACGTTGAGGACCGGTCAGCCCTTAATAAAGCCCGACTGGGCCTAAAGAAGGCCGGCCGTGCCTCAATTTCATGCCAAATTCTGTTTTGTGTTCTAAAGTGAAAATAGTGCAGATAGAGTGTTTTGGACTCTATTTGTCCCTCTCACACTTCCCTGTCATGGGAACGCCTCGAGAGAAGGTTAAAATTGTTTCCAAAACTATCAATGAGCAAGTTGATTGCTTGATAATTTCGATGCACAATTTTGGACAAAAATCAATAAATGAAATGAATAATGACCACCCCTCCCTCCTATCATGGAGTGAACTTAAAGAGGGAGGTAGAAATGCTTCAAGAACCATCAAAACATCATGAATTGACATAAGACAACTCTTGGCACAATGGATTCGACGTAACGTCCGGCCGAACCCCAAGCAATATAACTCATCTTCTTTATGTGGATTGGTTTATTTTAAGCCAAATTCATTAGTCTTTACCGTCCTTTGATCCACTAAGTCCAAGATGATTGTTACGTCTACTAAAGGTTACGTCCACTAAGTGAGAAATATGTCAAATGGCAGATGATTCTCAACATGAGAAAGAGACTACACCGTTGGCAATGAACCTCTGTAGAGATTAAGCCATTAAGCATAAATCACTAGTTCACATTTTGAATAACCGTCAACTAATTGAAACAACTCTCAAATAAAAGAGATGAATGGTAAGTTGATTATTAAATTGAGGTTCTTAAACATGGAAATGAATTGAAAAAAAGCCAAAAACAATAGACTACAAGCTGTGTATGCAAACTTATAAGACAGCAGCTAAACTAAACAAAGCATGAATTATTTAAATAACTGAGAACAGCCCTAAAAAAGCCTTCAAGTGATGAAAAATAGTGGCTAAAAATGTATGAAAAAGAGCCTAAAAGGCTAAACAACAAAGAGAGGAAACAAAGCTAGTAAGTAAGAACAAAGCGAGATGGCTAACCCCTCCACTTTTGAAACCTCAAAGCATGATTTTTAGCCTTTTTAAAACTCTAAAAATCAATGTAGAGAACAAAGAAAAAGAGTGTAAGAGTAAAGGTTTGAGCCATAGGTAAAGGTGTAGAAAGAGCAAACTCTCTCTACCTTTTTGGTAGCTCTTCAAACCCAAACTTAAACACTTAAAGCAGGATCAAAACAACACAAAACAATAAGAACTAAGTAGCAAATGAAAGAATGGAAAGCAAGAGGGAAGATAGCAAGCTTATACCTCTCAAGGGAGTAAGCTTTTTGTTTGTGATCAAACTAAGCTCCAACACACTCTCAAGTTTGAATTATAGTGTTTAAGGCTTAACCAAGGTTCCCAGGCTAAGGTATGAAGGTATGTATGGTGTATGGATATGAGTTCAAGGTGGTAGGTTAACTCAAAGTGTTGCTTACACAAGAAGAAGGAGCTCTCAAGGTTATATAATGGCTTTCTTGAAATTTTTCAACCCTCAAAACGGAGATATATGATCATTTTTATAGAATTTGATCTAGAAATATCATAAATATTTTCAAAAATGGATAGTTGGCAGCCTCCCGCCCAAAACAGTGTTTCTCGCTACCAAGGCCCGGCCAGTCCTTAATAGCCACGACCGGCCCTTAATGAGGCACGGCCGGGCCTCAATACATATTTCCTTATTTTTCTATTTCAGCCTCAGCATAGTGTGGCACAATGTGTAAAAATGGATTTTTTGGGTATAATCAATGGGAATATGGAAGGTTTTGGATTGTTTCGAAGCTTAAACAAGGCTTCTTCATTGAAACCTCGAACTACACACAATGCCACTTTCATCATCGAGTGTATTGGACAAAGCGCTCGAGCCTTGCAGACGGTCAAAAATGGGGTGTCCACACTTCCCTCCACAATTTCTGAGGTAATTTAGAACTTGTTACATGGCGTTCATCATTTCTTTTAAAGTCTTATTTTTTCTTTTAGCAATTCCATTTTGATGAGGTGAGTAAGAAGCGGTGGTTTGATGAATTATTTCATATTCTTTACAAAACTCACCAAAAGGTGATTCATATTCACCACCTCTATCACTTCTAAGTTTTTTAATTTTCTTATCAAGTTGATTTTCAACTTCATTCTTATATTGAATGAATATTTCCAAAGCTTCATCATTGGTTCGAATTAAATAAACATAACTATATCTAGTATAGTCATCTATAAAAGTGATAAAATATTTTTTCCCACCTCTAATTTGAATTGATTTAAAATCACAAATGTCACTATAAATTAATTCAAGTGGTTCCGTACTTCTTTCAATTGTATGAAAAAGAGTTTTGGATAATTTTGCCTCATGACAAATTTCATATTTATGATTTAAATCAATATCAAATTTAGATAAACATTCCATATTAATCAATCTACGCAAAGATCCATAATTAACATGCATGCATAAATTTGAAGACTCAAGCAAGTAAGAAGTAGATGTATTTTTATTAATAATAGAGGATACAACAGTCATTACATTCATTTTGAAAAGGCCATCAGACATGTAACATTTTTCTACGTACATCCCGTTTTTGGTAAGTGCAAACTTGTCACTTTCAAAACTAGTCTAAACCCATTTTTACTCAACAGAGATCCGGAGATTAGATTCTTGCGAATGTCCGGTACATGCAGCACATTGTTGAGAGTGAGTTCCTTTCCAGATGTCATCTTCAAAATAATCTTTCCTTGTCCTTCAACTTTGGAAGTTGAGGAGTTGCCTATAAAAAATTGTTCACCATTGTTCACCACTGAATAAGATGTGAACATCTTTTTGTCGACACAAATGTGGTGAGTAGTACCAGTGTCCATCCACCACTCTTTAGAATTTCCAACAAGGTTTGCCTCGGAAACAACTATAGAAAGATTTATGTCATCTACACGATTGAAAATTTTGTCCACTTCGGTCATATTGGCTTAAGCAGGTTTCTTGCTTGATCTTCCTTTACCTTTGCACTTGCTACGACAATCTTTGGCCTAATGTTCCTCTTTATCACAGATGTAACATTTGCCATTAAACTTGTACTTTTTAGTTTCTCATCCTTTAGAGTCTTGTGAGGAACTTTCTCCAAAAAACTTTCGTTTATTGGCTTTTGAAGCATGTTTCACCACATTTGCCTTTAACTCCATTGGATGCTTACTAGCCCGCTTCTCTGAGTTGCGGTTGTCCTCCTCAATCCTCAAACGCACAATTAATGCCTCCAAAGACATTTCTTTGCACTTGTGTTTGAGGTAGTTCTTGAATTCCTTCCAGCCTTATGGTAATTTTTCAATTAAGACTGCAACTTGGAAGGATTCACTAAGAGATATGCCTTCTGCGTGAATGTCATGCAGAATGAGTTGGAGATCTTGAACCTGGCTGATCACAGTCTTAAAATCAATTATCACAAAATCCAGGAATTTGCTAACCACAAATTTCTTTGAGACAACATCTTCTGTTTTGTACTTTTTCTCCAAAAACTTCCAAAGTTCCTTTGTTGTCTTGATAGGACCGTAGATGTTGTATAATGTATTGTCAAGTCTGTTCAAAATATAATTCCGGCAAAGGAAATCAGCATGTTTCCAGGCATCGACCGCAGCAACCACTTGCCGGTCGGTTTCATCCTCGCTCAGAGTAAGAGCATTTTCACGAAGAAAACAGGTCAGGTTCAGAGTATTAAGATAGAACAACATTTTATGCTGCTATCTTTTAAAATCAGTTCCTAAGAACTTTTTTGGCTTTTTACCGTGATTGACTGGCACCGTCACAACAGAAGAGGGGGTTGGCGCAATTGCAACCACCATACCAGTACTTGTTTGAGCATTAGTTTGACCAATTTCAATAGTCATGAATTCTAAATTATAAAACAGAATTAGAATTGGAATTTTATACTACACAGAAAATTAAACCATAAACGCAGAATTTAAATTCTATACAAATAAAAGAAACAAAAAATGTAACTTTTATTTCTAATTAATTTGAAAATAAAATAAAATTTTATTTAAACAAATTAATTCCACACAGAAAAAATATTTCTATAACACTTCACAAATTAAAATACTGAAAACAGAATTTTAATTAATAAAAACTCAGAAATCATTTCTGAAAATCAAAATTAATTTCTGACCAACTTCACAAATAAATATTCTGAATTGTTAATGACACCAATATATTATTACTAGTTGTTAAAGAAAATAAACAGTATATTACTAGTATTTGTTTTTCCAACTAGAATATTATTTTGTAAGACCACAAAAAATATTTTTTGTAAAAAAAAAGAAAAGAAGAAAAGGAAATAAACGAAAAATTCTGTATAAACAAAATAATTCAAGTCTATCTTAAGATTGTTCAACAATCTTTTGTGTAAAATAAAATAACTTGAAACAAATCAAACAAAAAAATAAATTACTTACATAATTTATTTTACCGAAATGTAAAAGTACAAAAAGATCAAGTCGAGTGTGTAACACTCTATCCTTAAGACAGATTCGTCCCGCTACGGTGCTTACGAAAAAATGACGTCTATCTCCTAGGATACAATGATCTTCACAAATTATAGTAGCACTTCACAAATTGTAGTAGCACTCCAAACAATTTGTACAGCGAACAAAACCTGTATTCTATACTCTCTAATTTTTTTCTAAAATAATATGAAGAATAAATTGATGCAAAAGAGCAAAAAGAAGGCAAAAAGATGATTTTCGGAATACCTTGACTGCTGGAAATGGGCTGGTATTTATATGGTTGAACAGGTAAGAAATTCAAACCGAACAGGTACAATTTCGAATTGAATAGGTGCAGTTCAAATTTCAACAGATCTACTAGAATTGTTTGATTTGTCCGAACTACTAGAACTGTTTGAATCTGTCTAAACAGTGCAGTTTCAAATCTGTTGAAAATTGTTGCATTGGACAAAAAATTTGAATTCAAATTTGGCAAAAAATTTGAATTAATTTTGATTTTGTACAAAAAATTAATGTTAGAATCGACCCGACTCACAACCCACACCCACGCCCGGTACGGCCGGTCAACGGCGGCGGCACACATGTGTGGTGGTTTGACCCAATGTTCACTTTGTCCATAACTCCTCCCTTCTACAAACTCGGGGTGCTTCTTTGGGCCCAACCCAAGTGTTGCCACTTAGAACTTATATACACACATAAGTTCTCTTAAGTTTCCAATGTGGGATAACTATTTCAAGGAAACTCACATTTTACTTCTTCAATTTCCTATTCCACGAACCTGAAAACGACGTCAACTTCTCATTTACTCATAAATAGTTTTGACGAATCATTTTCACCGTATGACTTGCTATGTGGCAAGGAACACGTTAGCTCTTTGGACTCACCCCAAAAAACGTGTGAGACCCACTCAATTTTAGGCTCAAAGTTTGCCCAAAATAAGCCTATAAAAATCATAATTTTCCAACAACTATAGAATTAAAAATATGAAAATATGTAAATACATAACAAAGAGGATGAAAAAAATTAAAATCTCATTTGGAAATACATAATCGAAAATATGTAAATAGTTCATAATTATAGAACCAAAAATATATAAGTAGTTCGAAAATACAGATTCGAAAATATATATTTAATTTGAAAGTATAGAATCGAATGTTTTTCCTTTCTTTGGTAGTTGTATGTCAAAAATTTATATTTTATTTACAAATATAGAATGAAAAATTATAATTTTGTTTGATTCTTGATTGTTGATTTTTTTAAAAAAAAAAATTTATTCGGATAACCAATACTAATGATTTTTATTCTCTTTCCCAACCAATGCGAATCGAATAACAAAAGTAAAACAATAACTTAGTTTTTACAGAACAATAGTAAAATAATAACTAAATATTGTTGATTTTAGAAAGGAAAATGCCTCCGACCCCAGTGGGGGTGCTGGGGGTCGTGCGTGTAGGGCCTTGATTGGGCGAAAAAAATTTTTTTTTTTTTTTTTTCAGCCAATGAGCCCGCGCCACGTCACTGGGGTCGGATCCCCACTGGGGGTCAGACCCCCATTAGAAAATCATATACCTTAGAGAATGTTGTGCTTTAGATGCTTCTTTTGTTGTGTTTCAATGGTCAAAGTGTGGTTGAAAAGTGTGGGTAAACGTCTTATGTGTGGGTTACAATTTAGGGTTGGTTTGGCATAAACTAAGGAGTTGTTTGGGGTGTCCTAAATAAGTACTTTTTTATCTTTTTAGACTAAAAAGTTGAGAAAAAAAACATGGATGTTTGGGTTAACTTTTTAACTTTTTTATAGAAAAATGTGTATTAAAAAATTATATAAAGAAGTGTGCAGGAGAAGATTAGAAAGGTGGGTTGGCAGCCATACAAGCTGTGCAATTGAATTGATGGTGAGAAATTGTTGGCCAATGTTTGGGCATTGCACTGAACGGTTTTGTTCGCCCCATGGGGGCCATCACGAGTCCCATTTTGATAATCTGAACCATTCAATGTGTAGAACTCGTTGAGTACTATACACTTATAAAAAATCACGTTGATCGGATATCGATAGCTATCTGATCAGATTTATTTTTTTTCAATCGTTAATTATAACACTATCCATTTTTTTATACAAAACTGATTTGATCATGTAGTTATCGATATCTGATTAATGTGATTTTTTATAGGCATATAGGGTTGGTTTGGGGTGTCCTAAAAAAATGCACTTTTTATCTTTTTACGAAAAGATGTGCAGAAAAGTAGAGAGGTGATGTAATGGAAAAAAAATAAAAAGATAAAAAGATGGATTATATAGTAGATCCCAAACTAAGCCATAGTACTCAACAAGTTCTATACATTAACGGTTCAGATTATCAAAACAGGACCCGTGATGGGCCCCCACAGGCCGAACAACAGTGTATTCAATTGCACCCAATCTGATCAGATTTGTTCGGCCACACACGACACAGAGCAATGATTGCTTACATCACTGAGTTGTACTTGGCTTGGAAAATTAATTTTTTAATATTTTTTTTGTGAATAGTGATGACTTTTTAACTTTTTGATTAATTTTTTGACTTTTTGACTTTTTTGAGAGTTGCCAAACTTGGCCTAAATAATACAAAAAGTCAAAAAGTTACTATCCTATTTAAGTTACATCATCTTATTTAAATCACATCACCTCTCTAACACATCACATCAAACCCAATCCAAACCCAACTCATATAAGCCAATAAGTCAAAAAGTGCACTATTTTAGAACATCCCAAACCAACCCTTAAGTTTTCGTTTACGAGTGGTGTGGGTTTATGTTTGGTGTGGTGTGTGTACATAGTATTTTAAGTTTTTGTATTGATATATGCATACAATATGTCTTAGAGATATATTTTTTGTATTGATATGTGTATACAATATGTGTTAGAAATATATTTAAAACATTTGATATGTGAAATGACATGCAAAAACCAACTTACTAAGCTACCACCAATCACCACAAAAAAAAAATAAAAAATAAAAAAAATTATGCCTCATGCTGTAAATAGAGTAACAATGAGTTATTCTTTTTAATCTGTATGTTGTTTATTGTATTCTAATGTAATTGCTCTTCGTGATCTCAAAAATTTAACCCAAAAAAATAAAAAATAAAAAAAGTAACAATGAGTTGTAAGTTGTGTCATACATTACACCATTGATTTGACTTCTTACATGTCTGAATAATTTTATTTGCACACACAATTTATTTTTCGTGCACATCATTTTTTAACGTACACGCTTATAAATTTATTTATCTTTTGTTTTAGGGCAAATTACATATACACCCTTCCAGGTTTGGTTAAATTACAGATACCCCCTGAGGTTTCGGAAATTACATCCCGCCCCCTGAGGTTTGTATTTTCATAACAAATTACCCCCTAATTTCTTATGCAAATATAGCATTCAGGGGGGAATTCGTAATTTCTCAAACCTCAGGGGGGTATTTGTAATTTTATCAAACCTGGAGGGGTGTATATGTAATTTGCCCTTTGTTTTACTAGGTAATTTGGCAACCACCTAACTAAGTTGTTTATTGATTTATTTGTTATAAATTATCATATTATTTATTTATTTTTTTATATGTATTTTTAAAAAAATTAAAAAATACTAAATAAACCATACGTAAATCACCCAAACGATTATGACTATTTTAAGTATGGTCTTATCGTGGAGTATGTCCAACGGTAATAGGTATTTTATTTATCTAAATATTATTGTAAAGTATATATTTTATTTTACCTATCAACTGTTTCATGTTTTTACTTCAACAATACTCTTTATTTTAGCTATTCATCCAAATATTATTAATTTTATAAAATGTCATATTATTAATTTTATAAAATGTCACATCAATAATAAAAATGGAATGAAATGATCCTAATGATCAAATATATTTTGCCTAGTCTTGAAGGCTAGTTACATGTACTAGTAAATGTAAGTTGAGCTAAAATATCTAATCATATGCCTAATACATTAGAGTTGAAAAAAGTGACTCATACTAGGTATTTTACCTAACAAGTAGGGCAAATTACACAAATAGTCTCTATAGTTTGGGATTTGTGTCACTTTAGTACCTGACTTTTCAATTGTGACACATTTGATCATGAATTTTGAATCTTGATCCAAATAAGGACAATTGAAGATATTATTAGATTTTTCAAGATAAAATTGTCAATTTGATAAAATATAAACTAATTTGACAAAAATAAATATCAAACAAATATTTTTGAATTTTTAAAAATTATTTCTACCCACTAAAAATAAAATTATGTAAAATTAATAAATCTTTTAGACATTTATTTATTTATTTTATCAAATTAATTTTTATTATGTGTTTGAATGATGATCATGTAAAATTAATTTAAAAAAATTAATCATGTAATTTTATTAATTTTACATAATTTTATCATTGGTAGATAAAAATAATTTCTTAAAAATTAAAAATATTTTTTTGACATTTATTTTTATCAAATTAGTTTATATTTTATCAAATTGACGATTTTCCTCTTGAAAAATCTAATGATATTTTTAATTGTCTTTATTTGGAACAATATTTAAAATTCATGATCAAATGTGTCACAATTGAAAGGTCGTGGACTAAAGTGACACAAGTTCCAAACTATAGAGACTATTAGTGTAATTAACCCTAACAAGTATTATATGACTAGTGAATAAGAGATGATCTTAGAGCATCCACAATGGACGTGTTAGTGATGGTGTTAGTTTCAGTGGCCAAAGTTTAGCTAGCTACAGTAATATTTCGATCTCACAATAGACGTGTTAACGTGTGTGTTAGTGGTGTGCGTTAGGGTCAGTTGTTAACTTGTTTGTTATCTGCAGATAGAGTTGCAATGAGCGTTGTAGTTGGGAAGGGAAGTGCTTTTTTGTCTTACTGGTTGATCGGTCGGACGTCCGGCCGGTTGACCGGTCAACGACAATTTTTTTTTTAAAACTTTTTGAGATTTTTTTTTTTTGACTTGAAATTTAATTTCAGGCTTGAAATTTTTTATTAAACTAAATTATTTATTTATTTTATTTATTATACGCATACTTAACACATCTATTGCACCATCATTCACTCTCTAAAATTAACAAACTTTTAACACATCTTAACAAATATTTTTAAATCTCACTTTTATTATTTTTTGTCATGTTATACACCTAAATACACTTTTTTAACTATCCTATTGTGAATGCCATTAGATTCCTAGTTAGGTTTGGACCGGCCACCGCACGTAATAATTCCCGAAAAAGTAAACCCTATGTTGTTGAAATATATCTGAATATCAAATCCTTGTGCGGCAACAACGCCGCCCCACACACCACACAGTTTCTCGGCGGCGCCTCCTCCCCCATTCTCTACGATTTCAGCTCTTTATAGGGTTTAACAACTTCAACCCTCCGGACTCCCCCGATCATCGATCAAACTCAACCCCTAAGGTAATCTCTCTCTCTCTCTCTCTCTCTCTCTGATCTTACGCTAAATATAGTTGTTTATGCGTGTATGTATATTTACGCTAGGGATTCGATTGATTTCGTTCGCTGCGTTGAATCAGTGGCGGGACCAGAAAATTTATTAATTTTGATCATACAAAACTTAAATATTCGTTACATAAATTTTTATTGTAATCTTTTGAAATCTTTTCGTGATATTATTATTATCAGTGTCAACAGTTGCCATTTAATCAAAATTCTTAATTTTAGCACATCAAAGTTCTTAATTTTTTGCACCACAAATGAAAAATCTTAATCTTAACAAATCCGAATCTCTCAAATTTACATAATTGACCACAAATCAAAATCTTTAATTTTAGTTAATCATCACAGTCTCTTGACATATAGGAAAGTGAGGGGAGGGTTGGGTTGTATTTAAAAGAAAAACACGTGTCCAATCAATCGATTACAGGTGGGTTTTTGTTTGCTTTACTGTCACATTCGGATCTTCAACTTTTTGTGTTCGGTCACCACACTGATTTGTAGGTTCTCTTCACTTTATTGAATTGATCAGATCAGAAAATTGAATTGACAATTGAAAACTTACATTAAATTTATTTAGTAAAAGTTGAGAGTATTATCACTTTAGAAAGATCAATTGCTTTTAATCTACTAGTTGTGGGTGCAAATCCGATGTGTTTCTAATTTTACGTTAAATTTTTTTTGGGGTGTTTTGATGAATGAGAATGTTTGGCAGTTTTGGATGATTATTGGATATGGAAGACATTATTGGAAACAAGAAAGCGTGACAAACATTCCCACCAAATAGTGTGTATGCTTTATGTAATAGAATAAATATTTAAGTGATGTGTATGTACATATATGAAGATATAATTGCACATATAATTTTCTTATTTTGTTATGGTCTCTTGTTTTCTTTGAATTTTCGTGCTGAACTCCTCTCTCATTGGTGGCTTTTTTTGGAATGATTTTCTTTTGGCGCACATAATTTCTATTTGTTGTTATTTTTATAAGTGACTAGTATGTTCCTTGTTTTGGGTTTGAATTTGATATCCTGAATTTTTACACAATGCCTGCTTAGTTTTTTGGGGAATATGAGAAAAATGGTAATCAAATAAAGTAATTGCAAATCAATAAATTGCAAGTGAGACACTTTCCCAACAGTTACTTGCACCTAGGACTGTGCAAAAAACAGCAGATTCCTATGACCCCTCGCACACCTAATCCCTTCTCACCCTAACCCTGAATCAACAACTAAAGCTCTCTCTTCTGTATCAGCCGTAGTCTTCTCACCTCCAACACCTAATCATCCCTTGCCGTTGCCTCCAATGCCCAACCTAGGGTTGCCATCTGCTGTAATTTATCATTGTTGACGCTGTCTTCTGTCATCATTCCCACCACCACCACTAACGACTACTTCTCTACAACTCCCGTGTGCTTGTTCAAGGTACACTCTCAGATCTCATCTCTCTCTCACACATGGATCTCAAACCTCTCTCTCTCATTCATCTCATTTGAACCCTTTGTCTCAAATCACCCTTCTTCCCAACTCATCTTTCCCCTCCATCACTGGTGCTCCCTTTTCCTGCAAATTTGTTTGTGCATAAAAATTATATATATGTGTATATATAAATATGTATTTAGATTTGTTTATGTTTTGTGTATGGTTTATTGTTTGATTTTGAATGTTTTGCTTGTATGAGTTGTTGAAATTTCTGTAGTTGGTATTTGGTAGCTAGAAATAGGAAAATTTTCAGACCACTAAGGGGGCTTCGGTTAAGATTCTGATCCCAAACAGCCACCGCCCCAACCTGTGCACACCCCTAGCACTCACGTGCACTCTATTGATTTATAATTACCTTTCTTGTTTCCCATTTTTATGATATTTCCCAACTTCTTTTTTTCTTTTTCCTGAATACATATTTCTTCATTATGATAAAATTAATATGCGGTAGTGAAAACAGTTAGTTATAAATTTTTTGGGTTCTTTTGTTTGAGTTTTGTGCTTGGGTAGCATCATCACCTTTTGACACTCGTTCTAATAAAGTTTTTGAGCAAGAAGCTTGCATTACACATTCATTGTAACAGATCATTGTTGCTTTTCTGGTTCCAAATTGTCACTAATTCCTGAACTTTCACTATTCCTAAATTTCTTCATTTTGATAACCCATTAGCGCATGATCTGAGTCTATAACTTTTTCCGTTTCACTGCTAACTTTCAAAATCCTAGGTTTGGCTTTTAATGGGAGATTTTGCATACTTGTTTTGGTTTCTGGTAGGGTGACTCAGTTTTTATTTATTTATTTGTGGTTTATTAGAATTATCAAAGTTGGTGAACTTTATTTTTTTTTCCCAGATCTTTCCACACTAGATATCAGCTACTGCAATGGGAAAGAAAAAAGTTGATGAGAGTGGAGCCCCCTCAAAGGGTAAGCCAGGCAGCAAAGATGTGCCCAAAGATGGAAAGGAGAAGAAACTCTCCGTCTCCGCTATGCTTGCCAGCATGGACCAGAAACCTGATAAAGCCAAGAAAGTAACAACATCCTCCATCTCTACTTCTAGCAA